>NW_006399848.1:10978512-10998419 GCF_000299155.1 Elephantulus edwardii | reverse complement strand
AGAGTGGAGGGACAGCGCAGGAGGGAAGACCCTCTATGAGGTGGACCAGTGACTGGGGTACTCGGGATGGGTTTGTCAGAGGCAATGAGATTGGCACAGGATAGAGCACGGTTTAGGACTGTTATAAATAGGGTTGCTATGAGTCGCAAATGACTCAACGGCACATAACAACAACAATACAATTTGTAGTGTAATGAACTCTAAAGCAATCACTTCACAATAGTATTAGAGGCAGCCTTATTTATATTTTTGCTAAAAAGCATAATTTATTTATTTTGCTTAGTTGAAGTTTATAATTTAATTAGTTAATTTTAGCATACTCCTTTCTAATAAGAAATATTTGTTTATACATGAAGCATTTTAAAATTTTCATCAGAAAACAGCAAAATTAAAATAAATAGTGATTCATTAATTTTGTTTAATGTTATCAGAAAAATTGGCCTTTGAAAAGTAATTCACTAGTCAAATAAAACTCCAAGTTTTAAAGGTTGTATTTCCTAGTCTTTGATAATGCACAAGTTTTCTAGAATTCCTAAAACTCTGTTGGTCATTAAAGTGCTAAAAGTGAGTCCTATATTAAAGATATATTTATTATTTTAAAAGTTTTAATTAGACAAGAACAGTTGAAAAGTGATCCATGTATAAGTTCTACTTTCACATTTTCTAAAATAGCAGTAGTGGTTTTGTGCATTTAATTAGAGCCTGACATACTTTGTGGTTTTATAGTCAATATATGATTTTAAACAGTTAATGATATGTTTGGTATTCTAAAGAGAAACATGTGGTGTATTAGAAAACCAAAATGTATTATTCAAGATTTGAGATAGATGCCTTATGTTAAGCTAGATTAAGTAAATTGATTTAAAAGTTTGCTATCACGCCACAAGATAAAGGTAAACAACCCAATTGTAAAATGGGCACCGAATATGACCAGACACTGCAACAAAGAAGACATTCTGACGGCGAACAAACACATGAAGAAATGTTGAAAATCCCTAGCTCTAAGAGAGATGCAAATCAAAAGAACTACAAGATATCATCTCACCCCAGTAAGAAGAGCAAAATTTAATAGTGTAGCAAGCAAAAAATGTTGGTGAGGTTGTAGAGAGACTGGAACCATTATTCACTGTTGGTAGTAATATAAAATGGTGCAGCCACTATGGAAGGCAGTATGGCATTTTCTCAAAAGGCTGCAAATAGAAATACCATTTGATGCAGCAATTCCACTACTGGGAATACATGCTAAAGAAACCAGAACTGCCACCCAAGCAGATATATGCACACCCATTTTTATTGTGGCTTTATTTGTAATAGCAAAGAGTTGGAAACAGCCCAAGTGCCCATGAACAAATGAATGGATAGAGAAACTGTGGTATATTCACACAATGGAATAGTATGCAGCACTGAAAACAAAGAACTCATGAAATGTTCTACAAAATGGGTGACCATGGAAGACATTATGCTGAGTGAAATGTCTCAGTCACAAAAAGACAAATTATATATAGTATGTGTGTGTGTATATATATATGTGTGTGTGTGTATATATATATATATATATATATATATATATATAATGACACTTTATAGAAAATGACTGATATAAGGGTTGGAAGGGAACTAAAAAAAGAGGGGATAAATAATGTACATGGCATTAAAACTGATGAGGGAGAGAACTATACAAAAGGAACATATGATTAGGTATTATTGGCGTGACAGGAGTCCAGAATAAGAGCTTCATAGTAAAGTGGTCCATAGTGGTGGTGGTGGTGATGGGAAGTGTATAACAATGAAAAGAGTAAAAAGCAAAACGTGAACAGGAGCGGGAGGGGAGACAGGGAAGAAAATGGGCAACAATAAATGAAGGTAAATGCAAGTTCTTGATAAACTTTCAATAAAATCTAAAAAAAAAAACCCAAAAAAACAAAAACTACACACAACAAAACCAACGACAACAAAAAAAAACCCAAAAATCTGCAATTAACTACATCGAAAACATAAATGAATTTTCATCTGGCTTGGGTGGAATCTTATACTTCCTTTCTACAAGGATGATAATTCATAATTTAATTCTAAATGTGTTCATAGCACTTCATAAGGTTTTTGCACAAACAAAATATAAGTTACTCATGAGTAATTTCTAATTCAAAGTAGTTTGATTCATAACAGAGTGGGACTTTGCTCTGAAAAGTTTTCAATAGCTTTTTTTCAGAAGTAGATCATTAAGTCTTTCTTCTGCAGCGTCTTTGGGTGAACATGGACCTCAACCATCCAGTCATTACGAGTTATTTAACTGGTTACACTATCCAGAAATTTCATATAAAAGATGCATATTAAATCATGAAAATATTCACAATCATAGTTAATTATCTCTAATAATATAGTCAGGAGCTTGTGCCACAAACCCATTGTCTGGCGGTTCAAATCCACCCTTGTCTCTGTAGGCTAGAAATGGGGATAGTTTTCCCATATGTTTTACAACCACTGAAAACCTGCTGGAGGTTCAACTATGAGTTGGTGCCAACTTGATGGTAAAGAGTTTGAGTTTTTGGAATGTGAACGACTATATGTTTGTTTCTTTGTTTTTGTTCTTTTTTTTTTACAAGTGATACAAATGTAGCTTATTAATAAAGCACACAAAATTAAATTTTGCAATGGATAGTGTGAACATAGTCATTGCTGTTGGGTTTTACAATCCCACATGTATTTTATTATGTTTTGAACAAAAATTCAAATATATACTGATTCTGATTGTTAAAGCATTGCCTCATTGAGGTTAACAAACATTCATACTATTAGTTTCATTCAAATGTATACATTTGATAATGTGCTTGACTAGAATTATTTTTCCTTGAACATTAATAATTTTTAAATTAACATCCCATATAATTTCTTCTTTGTTCTGAATCCCAAGAACGGTGAACCAAAAGAATGGGGAAATTATCAGACAATATTATTAATATGAAAGTAAAATATTACTGAATATTATCCAAAAAATGGCTAGAAGAATACACTGATAGAACTTCTAAAAGTTCAAACTGGATTTAAAAGAGGCTGTGGCACCAGGGATATCATTTCTGATGTCAGAAGGATCCTGCATGAAAACAGAAAATATCATAAGGATGTCGTTTTGTATTTTACTCACTATGAAAACAGCTCTGGTGGCCTAGTGGTAAGAAACTATGCTGCAATCCCAAAGGCAGGCAGTTCTAATCTACTAGCTGATCCATGGTAGAAAGATTAGCAATCTCTTGCTGTGTGATTCACTATCTATGGGTTGGTTCTGACTTGACGGCACTCAGTAACAAATGCAAATGTATTTTATTGTGTGAATCATTAAAAAAAAACCCTCAAAAAAATAAAAACTATCCATGGCTAACATTGAGAAGAATCAGAATTCAAGAACGTTTATAAGTACTTATATGAAATCTATACATAGACAAAGAAACTGTCATTTGAACAGAACAAGGGAGCACTGCATGGATTAACATCAAGTAAAGCATGCTTCAGGATTGTATCCTCTCTCCATAACTGTCCAATGAGTATGTTCAGCAAATTATTTAGGAAGCTAGGCATTATGAGGAAGATTATGACATCAGGCTCAGAGAAAGATTCATCTAAAACTTTGTTATGCAGATGACACGACTTTGCTGAAGGTGAGGAGGACTTGAAACACTTATTGAAGATCAAAGACTATAACCCGCAATATGTATCTCCACATCATGAAAACAAAACTTCTCACCATTGGAACAATAGGTGTCTTCATGTGGATGGAGAAAAGATTGAAGCTGTCAGTGATCTCACCTTTCTTAGACAGTCAATTAACAGTATCTGTACTAGTAGTCAAAAACTCCAAACACATGTAGCACCATAGCACCAGGAAGAGTCTCTTGTCAGGGACCTCTCCAAATTAGTGAGGAACAATGATGTCATCTTAAAGACTAAAGTGTGCCTAATGCAATCTGGTCTTTTCAATCCCTGTTCTGTACCTGAGAGCTGGACCGCAAATAAGGATGACAGAAGAAAGATTCATGCCTCTGAAGTAGGGTGTTGGAGAAGAGTGCTGAGCGCCATATGGACTGCCACAAAAACCGTCAGATATATATTAGAGCAAGTGTGGTCAGGGCGATTCTTAGAGTCAAGGATGGGGAAGCTTCATCTCACATACTTTGAGCATGTTATTAGATGAAGCTAGTCCTTGTAAAAGGACATCATGCTTGAAAAGTTGTTGTTGTTGTTGTTACGTGCCATCGAGTCGTTTCCGACTCATAGCGACCCTATGCACAACAGCCCTAAACCCTGCTCTATCCTGCGCCAACCGCACCGCCTCTGACACACCCATCCCGATTACCCCAGTCACCGAATCAATCCATCTCATAGAGGGTCTTCCCCTCCTGCGCTGTCCCTCCACCCTGCCAAGCATGATGTTCCTCTCCAAGGACCTGTCCCTCCTTAATACATGACCAAAGTATGTCAGACGAAGCCCCAGAATCCTTGCCTCCAAGGAGTAGCTTGGTTTAATCCTCTCCAAGATGAATCTGTTTTCCTGGCAGTCCATGGTACATTCAGTACTCTTCTCCAGCACCACAGCTCAAGAGAAGGAGACCCTGAAAGAGTCAGATTGACACAGTGGTTGCAGCCGTGGAATCAAGTATATTAGAGATTATAAATAATGATGGAACAAGATAGGACAGAATTCAAGCCTGTGTTCATTGGTTCATTATGAGTTGTACTCGACTCAATAGTACTTAACAAAAATAACAATATCTTAACATTTCATATACCTATAAATCATCTGGACTACTCAAAGATGATCTATTTTTCCCTATCTTAAATTTTCATAAATGCAATGTTTTTACAGATCTTTTACAACCAATGTTCTTCAATGATCTTCAAGAAAGGTAAATAATGAACCTTATTTACAGAAAGCAACCCAGTAGGATAACTGGAATTCAGAACACTAGCGATTCCAAGAAAATATCAGGAGGTAATTAATGCTTTATTGATTCTTCAGCAACAACCTACTTAGGAGGAAACATTTTCCATAATTATTTAAGAATTTCTTGCTAGCTTGCATGGCATGTTTAATCTGTGCAACACTTGGAATAGAGACTCTTGATCTTGTCAGTAACCAAGTGAAATTTGTGTTTTACTCAACTACATGTTGTTGTTGTTGTTGTTTCATGCCGTTGAGTCATAGACGACTCATAGCGACCCTATGAACGAACAGCCTGAGCACTGTTCGTACATAGAGTTTCTGGAGGCAAGCCATTTTGGAAGTGGATGCCACTCCTGCTTCCAGGCTTGATTTAGTCGGGAAGCTCCAGCCAACACTGTCCACCATGGGTGCCCATTACCACGATTGGCACATCACTGTCACAGGCTTCAGCATCACAGCAACCACGAGTTACCTCTGTACAGCAACGCACAGACCAGTGCTATACCACCTAGAAGAATGCATGAGATGAACAAAATTGCCAAAGTTGCACTCATTGACTCCAAAGGAGTTAACAACTACTTTCTCATGAGTAGTTCCAAAAGCAGGGAGAATCACATGCAGTAAAATGCTGGTCGGCTATTAATGAATTCTATAACCGCCAAAAGAGCTTTTATACTGCTCTGTGCCTTTGAGTCAAATCAGACACATAAGGACCTATTAGGACTTTCCTCTGGCACTTCCTAGACTGTAATATATATGGGAGTAGACTTTTCCTGCAGAATTCTGATGTGCAAGAACGCTTCTCTTTTTGCTCAGCACCTGATCATTGAGTCATTGCACCACTGAACTCCCTGTATTCTTCACATAGCTGCAATTAAAATGGGGTGAGGGGGGTGTATAGGGAATAATCCAAGGCTTATATATTTCTCATTTCTTTATGAATAATCAAATAGACAATGGTGAGGGAATTAATTACCCATTTATAAAATCAGAAATACTGAATCTTACAGACATGTTTATATTGTTTGAAAACTTACTGCAAGATATAAAAAAATACTACAAATAAAAAATAAAGTGTTCTTATATGAAATAATCATATAAGGAGTAAATAAGATATAATTTGAGAAATGAAAATATTAGCATACATTTAAAATCACAGAACCTTGAAAAAGTTAGAAGACTTTGCCTTACAAACTGAAAAAAATAATTTTATGTATTTTGAGTTTCTAAAGCTTAAACCTTAATTTATATTCTTACTATTTCTAGAAGTTACTGCAAGTTTTTAAGCAACTGAATATTTTTTATCCACTTTTACAATGAGATAGTATTTTCTATGCCTTATAGTAATAAATAAAATATAAATATCTTACCCTTATACTTGTAGAAACAAAATTATTGAGATCTTAAAAGCTTTATTGGCATATAAGAGGATTTATTAACATTGCCTAGAATCATACCATTAAAAATATTAGAAGTTATATAGTTTTTGGGTTTTGTAGATACAGATAAAAGAGGTAGGAGAATTTAAATGTGCAATGGAGAATATATTAATAGAATACATGCTTCTTTACTTAGAATGAAGATGGTCAGACTTTGTTCTACAAAACACCATTCAAGTCAACACAGTAGGACAAAGTTTACACGGAGAAATTTGAATGCAGTAAAGAGTGGAATTTGAATTAAATAATTAATTTAATAGAAAGAAAAAGAATTTATAATGGCAAGAAAATAAAATCATTTTATTTAAATGCTTTTGTAATGTTTAATTGCAAACATAAACGTAGAAGTATGTGAAATACTGAAGTTAGAATTAAATATATATATATTTTTTACAAACTGCACTAGAAAACTATTGTTATTAAAATTTTCTTTTAAAATAATACTTCAATACTATACTCTCTTAGCAGAATGGACAAGAATTATGGATAATTTTTTTTCTTATGATGACCTCAAATTCCTTGTACTGCCAATGAATCTTTTTAGTAGTTAGTGGAAAATAGAGTATAGTTGCTTGCTATTTCCTTTGAGGTATACACTTCCTTCTATGATGATTTTGATTGATTAGTGTTGTTGGGAACTGTTCCAGGAATGTTTCTGCAGTAAGGACTGGAAGTAGGAGAGGATATCTCTAGGTGAACACTAATTTATAGAATCCATACAGGCTATCTGCTATTAACACTCCAAAGATCCCATCAAACACAACAGTCAATAAACACAAACGCAGCATGCAGGAGCAATGACTTTGTTAACTGCTACCTAACATGAGAGGGACTGGAGAGCATTATGTTACGTGAACTAACTCAGTCTCATAAAGACAAATACCGTATAGGACTATTATTGTAGATCATGCCCAAGTATCCAAGGAGCAAAGGCGGAGGGCTTAAATGCAGGGTCACAAAAGTTGATGGGTGGAGGGAGGGACTGGTAAACGAAAAGAGAATGGTCCAGTGTGAAAAAAACAATGTATATGAACTTTATGAATTTTGTGTGTAAACCAGTATAAAATAAAATTTTATTTATATATATGTATGTGTGTATGTGTGTGTATATGTATATATATGTGTATATATATATATAAAGAGAGAGAATATATACACTATACATATATGGTAAATTAAGTCTAAATTAAGTTGTAAATTAAGTTTGGTGTTCAAAAGTTAGGTTTCTCTATTGCCCTAGTTATTGTGTCAATCCATCCCATTGGGGGTCTTCCTCTCCTGCACTGTTCGTCCACCATTCCAAGCACGATGTCCTTCTCCTAGGACTGGTCTCCCGTGGACACATGCCCAACGTATGTGATAGGGAGCTTCAAAATCTTAGCCTCCAAGGAGAAACTTGTTTTCACTCTCTCCAAGACGGATTTATTTGTTTTCTTGGTGGTCCACGATATGTTCAAGACTTTTCTCAAGCATCACAACTCAAAGGCATTGATTCTTCTGACATCTAGTTCTCATGCATCACAACTCAAAGGCATTGATTCTTCTGACATCTAGCTCTCTGATGCACAGCAAGTAATTGTGAAGACCATGACCTGGATCAGGCACACCTTAGTCTCTAGACCAGCATCTTTGCTTCTCAGGACTCTGGAGAGGTCCCTAACAGCAAATTTACCTAATGCAACTCATCTTTTGATTTCCTCACAAAGAGTTTTGATTGTAGAGCCAAACAAAATTTAACTATTAACAGTCTTCTCTGGTGCTGCCAATCTTTGTCTTCTTGATGTTGAACTTCAATCCATTTGGAAGACTACAGTCCTTGACCTACTGCAGCAAACACCTTAGGTTCTCCCCAGTTTCAGCAAGCAAGATTGTGTCATCTGCATAACATAGATCGTTGATGAGTCTTTCCCCAACCCAGATACCATATTCCTCCTCAAAAAGCCCAGACTATCAAATGGTCTGTTCTGTATAGATTTTTGAAAAGACATGAAGAATGCATCCCTGATTCACTCCTTTCCTAATATTGATTAAACCATGCAGTTTTTCCTTGCTCTGCTTTGAGGACTGCTTCCTGGCTCAAGTATTGATTTTGCATAAGCACAATCAAGTGTTCTGGGACTCCCATTCTCCTCAAGGTTAACCACAATTTGTTGTGATCCACACAGTCAAATGTCTTTGTATAGTCAATGAAACACAGATAGATATTCCTCGGGGTTTTTTTTTTTCTTTCTTGGTTTTTTTTCTTTCTGCCAAAGATCCGTCTGACATTGCTGATAATGTCTCTAGTGCCTCGGCCTTTCTAAACCCAGCTTGTATTTCTGGTAGTTCTGTCCAGAACTTCTGGACTGTTCCAGTCATTTTTGAATAATCTTCAGCAGTATTTTGCTTGTGTGTGATCTTAGTGATATTATTTGATAATTTATACACTCTGTCGGGTCTTTTTTCTTTTCTTTTCTTTCGTGTTTTTTTTTTTTTTGAATGGGAGAAAGTATCGATCTCTTTCAATCATTTGGCAAGGCACTTGTCCTTCAGATTTTCATGTCACAAACTAGCAAGCACATTCAGGAAAGTATCTGTTTTTGAAATGTGACAATTGGTATTGCATCAATTCCTGGAGCTTTATTTTTTGCCAAGTCCTTCAGAGCAGTCTTCACTTCCTCCTTCATCACCACTGCCTCTTGATCATATGTTATTTCTTGAAATTCTCTGTGTCGGTACAGTGACTTTGTAACACATCTAGTGATACTTAATCAAATGACTCAGTTTGCATAAAACGTGACCTGGTAGAGATTAATAGTCTTCACTGACAACTAAAAGAAATCTCAATCACAAAATAATCAAATGACTCAGTTTGCATAAAATATGACCAGGTAGATAGTAAGAGTTATCACTATGACAACTTAAAAATCTCCATAACAAAATAGTGAAATATCTGATTATGGCTAAAATATCTTCCCAATAAATTTATTAAAGTTATTCGTACAATTAGAGCTACAACAATTTAAGAGAGAGGAGTTGTGATGTAGAAAATGGTGTTTATATCCATTAGTCCGCATTGGAAGTCTGGTCTCCAGCCACCTTCATTATGGACGCATGGTTCACCTGTTGATCAATGTCTTCAATCTCATCAATTTTTGTGAGGCCAACATGAAAGAGAGCTAATCCCACTATAGCAGGACTGTGCTGAGGCGTAGACTAATTGAGCCCTGGAGACGGAGATGGAGCCAGAGTGCTTGTAGGTCAATTGCAGGAAAAGCTGACTTGTGACTATTTTCCAGTACGGTTTACAAGATGACTGAGGAAACCAGAGGCTTTTTACATTTGTGTTTCTGGCTTCAACCTAGATATTGACTTGTTGTTGATTGAGAAGCTATCTGAAAGAATTTAGGAATTATGTCTTGTTGTTAATCTGGTTTGGAACTGTAGGACTATCACTATATGATACCCTTTGCCTCTGTCACCCCCAAACGTATTTCCATAGTGAATCACACAACTGTGAGTGAAATAAAATTTGAGTAAATTTGCAACCCAAACAAACAACAACATTTATTACTTATTTTCTAATTTCTAATATGTGTGGAAGGAGCTGGAGATAGAAAAGAAAAAGGAAAGAAGTATTTCATAAGTTAAAAGAATTGAAAAACAGTTTCAAGCCTTTGTTTCAGTAGTGAATCACTGGATATTATGATGAAAATCTTGAATAAAGAGAAAACAACCAAAAGAACATGGAAGGGAAACATAGAGTAAGTGTACCAAAAAGAACTGATTGACATGGAACCATTTCTGGAAGTAGTATATAATTAGTGACCTGTGGTTAAAGAAAAAGAGATATTTAAACTGCACTGCAGGTCCTGGCAATCAATGGGGGATCAGGAACTTCTAGAACATGAACTGGCATATTTCAACAAACAGATGCTATCCCGGATGTGCTCACTAGTTTATTCCAAGATATGCGGAATACAGTTATCTGGTCAACTGATTGGAAAAGAGCCATATTTGTTGCCATTCCTCAAAAGCATGAGCTAATAGAATGTGGAAATTATCACAAAATATCATT
Organism: Elephantulus edwardii; assembly: GCF_000299155.1. Lineage (NCBI taxonomy): Eukaryota > Metazoa > Chordata > Mammalia > Macroscelidea > Macroscelididae > Elephantulus > Elephantulus edwardii. The sequence goes on along the minus strand of NW_006399848.1, from coordinate 10,987,987 downwards.
AACATCACAAGCAAGTACTATCTTGCTGAAGATGACCCAAAAGTGGCTGGAAGAGTACTTTGACAGGGAAAGTTCAGAAATTTAAGTGGATTCAGGAGAGGTGATGGAAGGTGGGATATCATTGTTGATGTTGATGGATCTTGGGTGAAAGTAGAGATTAATAGAAAGAGGTTTTGTTGACTCTGCAAATATATTTAACTGTGAAAGTCATAACAAATTATGCTTAACAACACAAACACTGAGGATCCCAGAACACTTAATTGCACCCTTTAAGACCTATACAGAACCCAATAGACTACTGTCTGAACATAACAAGGAACACTTCATGATTACAGTTAGGAAAGGCATAAAGGTTGCATCAGTTCTCTATACCTATTCAATTTGTACACTGAGCAAATTATTCCAGAATCTAGACTATAAAAGGAAGAATGTAACATAAAGATTGGAAGAAGACTCATTAACAATAAACATTATGCAAAGGAAACAACCTTGTTTGCAGAAAATGAATATAAATTGAAGTGCGTGCTGCACAATATAAAAAGGTACAGCTAACAATATGGATTACATCTCAACATCAAGAAACACCAAGAAAACCCTCCACATTACATCACTAGTTACAGCATCGTAATAGAAGGAGGAAAGATTGAAGCTGTTAAGTATTTCATGTTACGTGGATCCACAATCATTACTGATTGTAATAGCAACAAAACAAACAAACAAACAAAACCCAAAACATTTTGCGTTGAGAAAACATCCTGTCAAGGTTATCTCCAAAGCACTGGAAAAGTAAAGATGTCAGTTTCAAGATTAAACTGTGTCTGACCCAAGTCACGGTCATTTCACTCACTTTCTATGTATCTGAAAAATTGGATAATGATTAAGGTGCCTAAAGAAGAACTGACACAATTCAGTTGTGTGATTTTGAAGAACACTGATCCCATGATTTCAAAACAAGAAGCAAGTCTGTGCTGGAGCAAGTGCATCCAGGGTGCTTCTTAGAGACAAGAATGGTGAAACTTCATCTCACATATTTTGTGCATGTTGTCATGAGGGCTCAATCTTTGGGAAAATACATTATGACAGGAAAAGTGAGGTCAGTAAAAGATGAAAATGTTCAATGAGATAGAACGACACAGTGACTGTGGCAATGGACTTGAGCATATCAGAGACAGAGATGAAGGATAAAGCAAAACTCATAACTGTTTTTCATAGAGTCATTATGACCCATAGAGAATCAATGATACCTAACAGTAAAAACACAAAGTTGATTCATTGTTGCACTCTCTAATTAGTATCCAATAATGTTAAAAAGAATGGGAATTCCTGAACACCTTACTTTACTTATGCAAAACCTATACTTAGATCAGGAAACTGTTCTCAGAACAGAGCAATGAAGTACTGCATAGCTCAAAATCAGGAAAGAAGTGCATCAGGTATATCCTGTCGTCGTATCTTATCAATCTATATGTGGAACAGATTATTTAGGATGCTGGACTTTATGAGAAGGACGGTGGCATCTGAATCGGAGGAAAAACCCATCAAGAATCTAAATTATGCAGATGACACACTTTGATTACCAAAACTGAGGAGGACCTGAAACATTTACTAAAGGTCAAGGACTGCAGTCTTTGATAAGGATTGAAGCTCAATATCAAGAAGACAGGTAACGTCACTACTGGGCCAATTGACAGCACTATGATAGAAGAATAGATTGAGGTTATTAACAATGCCAGTTTGCTTGGTTCCACAATCAAAACTCTTGGTACCATCAGTCAGGAAATCAAAATACAAACTGTCTTAGCAAAATCTAGCCATAGACCTCTTCAGGTCCACTAGAGAGCAGTGATGTTATTCAAAAGCCTAATGTGAGCCTGGACTAAGCCATGATCTTCATAATTACTTACTACACATCAGAGGACTGAACATTGATTAAAGATGATAGAAGAAGAATCGATGTCTTTGAGTTGTGGTGCTGAAGAAGAGTATTGAACACACTATGTTTGTTCCAAGAGAACAAACAAATCTGTCTTGGAAAAGATGAAACCAAGCTGCTCATTGGAGGCAAGGATTTTGACTCTCCATCTCACATACTTTAGGAATGTTGCCAGGAGGGACCAATCCTTGATAAGGGATATCATGCTTGAAAGGTTGGAAGAACAAAGCAGAAGAGGAAGACTGTGGATGAGATGAAGTGACAGTCACTGGGGTTATGGGGGCAGGCATGTCAGAGACAATGAGATTGGCTCAGGATAGGGTAGTTCAGATTAAGAGGGCACAGGGTCACTGTGAGTCGCATGTTACTAGATGGCACAAAACAATAATAATTACTTTAATTCACAATTTAGGGTGAAATAAATACAATATAAAATTAAAGGCAGTAAACAAGAAAAGAACTCATTGCCAAACAGTTAATTCCAGCTCATGGTGATCTCACATATTGTAGTTAAGATTGCATCCTTCACAGTTACTAAGGTTGTCTATTATTTTGCAAACAGACTGGCAGTTCTTTTTTTTTAATTTTTAAAGGTATTTTTTCTTTTTTAAAAAAATTATTATTATTTTTGTTTGTACCATCAACTCAAATCTGACTGGTACAGGAGATTGCCCCTCCTTCTCCAGCAGCACCTGGTGGATTTGAACCATGGTCCTCTGGGATTGCAGTGCAGCTTCTTGCCACTAGGCCACCAGAGCTGGCCTGGCAGTTCTTTCTTACAGCACACATCCAGTGTTTAACTGTTTGCAGCATTCAAAGGAGCATATATTTATAAGAATGTAACTTAATATTGAGATTGTTAACAATTTCACATTGTTTGGCTCAACAATCAACACTATTGGCACCTGCATTTAAGGAATCAAAAGACAAACTGAAATCGGAAAAACTCCTGTCGGAGGCCTCTCCAGATGCTGAAGAGCAATGATGTCAGTCCAGAGATTAAGGTGCACCTAACCCAGGCCATGCTCTGCACAATTACTTGTCATGCATCAGGGAGCTGGACAACGAAGAAGTGATGTCTTGCAGTTGTGGTGATGGAGAAGAGTATTTCACATACCATGGCCTGCCAAAAGAACGAACAGGTCTGTCCTAGAGAGGATGAAACAAAGCTGCTCCCTGGAGCAAGGATTTTGAGACTCTGTCTCACATATTTTGAGCGTATCTCAATGAAGGACTAGTTTTTGAAGAAGGATATCATACTTGGAAAGATCAAGACACAGTGCATGAGAGGAAGATCCCTGATGAGATGGATTGACACAATAACTGGGATAATGAGAGTAGGTGTGTCAGAGATAGCAAGACTGGCTCATGAATGATCAGAGTTCAGAGCTAAGCTTAGGGTTCAGTGCATCAGGTCACTATGAGTTTTAATCAACCTGATGGCACATAACAACAACAACAGTAACAAAAGCTAACACCTTTATCAGCAATGTTGTTGTTGTCATGTGCCGTCGAGTCGCCTGCAACTCATAGCGACCCTATGTACAATAGCCCTAAACTCCACTCTGTCCTGTGCCAATCGCACTGTCTCTGACACTCCCATCCCAATTATCCCAGTCACTGAATCAATCCACCTCATAGAGGGCCTTCCTCTCCTGCGCCGTCCCTCCACCCTCCCAAGCATGATGTCCCTCTCCAAGGACCAGTCTCTCCTCACTACATGTCCCAAGTAAGTTAGACGGAGCCTCAGAATCCTTGCCTCCAAGGAGCCACCCGGTTTAACCCTTTCCAGGACAAATCTGTTTGTTTTCCTAGCAGTCCATGGTATTCTCAATACTCTTCTCCAGCACCACACCTCAAAGGCATCAATTCTCCTTCTATCCTCCCTGGTCATTATCCAACTCTCTGATGCATAACAAGTGATTGCGAAGACCATGGCCTGTATCAGGCACACCTTAGTCCCCAGAGAGACACCATTGCTCTTCAGTACAGTTTGCTAACATATATAGAATATATAATGCTGATAAGGAAGAAAAGCCTTATTAGCATTATATATTCTATATATGTTGGCAAAATGTAGTGAATGTCATGATTTCTAGTTTCTTCTTTAAGCAAAATTAAGAATAGAAAATCATAGAATAACTGTATATGTTTCATAAACAGACAAACTGATGAAATAGGAAATGAAGAACCTTGAATTTCAGGAAAAATTGCTATCTTCAGTTCTCTGCCTAGTGCATATAATTGTGGGCAATTTGGCAGTCAACCACAGGAATGCAGAAGGAAATATATAAGGAAAGAAAAATGCAGAAGAAAAGCCACAGACAGATATCAAAATAGGCAAAACCTCAGTGATCAATGATTCTAAGTGATTCTATTAAAGGACAAAGGAAAATAAGGCCAATTGATTTGAAGTTCTTTGAAATTTATTTCTACAACTAAGTTCTCTTATTCCTTTATTCATTCTGTTTCTCTTTCTTCCTAATTTGCCTCTTTATTTTTCAAACTTTCTCTGTATATTGTTCATCTTCCTAGTTTCCTTCAGTATACAAGCCCATCAATGTTTGCATTATTTTTAAGTCATAATTACTTATAAAATCTACATTTCTCATGCATTTATGTTCATGGAGGTGATGGTGGTTCTTGACTGCCGTCGAATCGAGCACGCCTCATGGTGACCATCTGAGCAAAAGGCCCGAATCCTCTCTATATAACTACCAACATATATCAAACTTCATTGAGTTTCAAGAGGGATGTTGTCTAGGAAGTGGATGCCACTCCTGCTTCCAAACCTGTCTTAAACTGGGAGCTCCCGAAACACTGTCCACCACGGGTAACTGTTATGACATTTGACACCCCAATGGCTCAAGGCTCAGAATCACAGCAACCTCAGGTTACCTCAGTACAGCATACTGACAGAAGCGTGCTACACCACTTAGAAGTATGTTCCTCCAAAGCACAATAACAACAAACTTTAAATACAAAGGCCCTCCCCAGGTCTTGTTGACTAAACAGAAGGCTTAAATGAAAAACAAACAAACAAACAAACAAACAAACAAACAAACAAAAAATCCCACAAACCATCAAACAAAACCCCAATACAGTATGTTGTTGTTATGTGCTGTTGAGTCACCTACAATGTATAGGGACCCTATGCACAGTAGTTCGGAACCCTTCATAGATACACAGAGTAATTTATATTCCCCCCCCCCCATGATCAGAAAAAAAGAAACATGACCAATTCTAATCTATAAATTGCTAGGGCTGCACATGTGCCACTTCCTTAATTAACTGAAAATATACTCCCATCCAAGCACGTTGTTTTTTTATAGTAATGTACAAGAACTGTTTAATGTCTAGGTGTCTCAGAGAGGATGAAGATAGCACAGGAGAAGGCAAACTTCAGGCTGACTCTTCATAGTGTCGCTATGAGAAATACTCGACTTGACAGCATCTAACATCAATAACACTTAGGTGTGTGGTTTTGAGTTTTATTATTATTTCCTGCTAAGAACAGTAGCAGACCGGTTATAAGAAGTTTAAATTCATTGTTATCCCAAATGTTTGACCTTCTGTGTAAGTCAGTGATTTCAGGCATCAACAGCTCCTCCTTTGTTCAGTTCCCTAGTTTCTCTATGTCCATTGAATTTGGTGATTTTAAGGACTGCCAGGGATGCAGACATGTCAGGGGAATGATTCCTGCAACTGGAGCTATGCTGACTGATGAGTACTGTAGATTATCCTTTGAAGGCTGGTGTCCCAATATGAAGAGAGCTAACAGTGAGGCTCCATGAGTTTATGTATCTTTTATTAGGATGGGACTCCTATCCACTCTAATCCTCTTTCCTCACTATCTTAAATACTCCTGCGCAAATTAAACAGTTAATCATTGACTAGGAATGACGTTTTGAAAGATAAACCTTAGACACCCAGAAATTCCATAGAGCCTGAATCTTAGTGCATTATGAAAGATTTTGTGCTAACAGGTAAAGAAAAGAAATCCAAATTTTTTTAAAAAAAATCCTTCATTCCTCCTTTCATATTACCTCAGAGAACATGTATTGCATTCCCATATGGAAACTGAACAAATATACAGAGAATAAAAAACAGAATAAATACTGAACTTTCAAAGACAGACTGTGGTTCACGTAAGGAGGAACAGAGGTGGACAAAGAACCTAGCAGTTTGTCCAAAGTTTGAGACAAAGCATTAGCAATACTCACAGTTCAATTGAGAGCCAGAAACACACGCAGTGAAAAGGAGAAAGAATTTAATTAACACTTTAACCAAAAATATCCAACAACAAAAAAAAGTAAGGGAAGGGAAGAGGAAAAATAAAGAAAAGAAACAATAGGAAAAATACTAGAAGTCAATTATTTGATAAGATCAATCAAGTCACTTAAAAACATAAGGAAAAGAAGATGAAAATAACACAAATGAAATGGTGAACATAAAAGTAGAACCAACACTTTAGAATTTCTTCTACTAACTTTTTCTTTTAATTATTTATTAGTTCTTCTGTCCTTTATTGAAAGCTGTGTATTGAAATTTTCTACTATTATAGTAGGGAGCTGATAACCAGCTGATAAGAAATTACACTGTTAATTCAAAGGCAGAGATCTGAATTCAACAGCTGCTCTGTGGAAGAAAGATTTACATTCTCCTCATAAGAGTTTTATATCAGGTTTTCAGCTAGAACTAGATTCTAAATCTTTGGTAATGACTTGGGTTTGTTGAATATTATTGTGGATGTTTCTATTTATATATTAAAATCTGTGAAATGTGGTTTATATATCATGTGATTGGAGAGACAAGAGTGCCAGCTTCACAGGAGACCAGTATCACAGAAGTTGACTGGAGGCCTGAGTCACCTTATTAAAGGATGGCTCGGGGGAGGTGAGAGGGGTGTGCTGGCCATTCAAGGAGGGGGTCAAAAAGGAAGAAGTAGAAATGATCGCTGGCTGAGGACAGAAGGATAGAACCAAGTCAGAAGCTTCAAAACGAAGGAGGGACCAACACCGAATCAGTTACATTTGTAATGCAGAAGTGTTTTTCATGTGCTTTCCTGGGTAAAATATGTGTCTCTCAGATATTGCCCTAAAGCTGAGCATCTAAATTAAGACAGATGAGAGAAAGTGATTCAATACCAATAACAGGTCTTCAAAAACCCTATGCATGATAGAGCACACTAGATATGAGTGAAGACCATATTAGCTGTGGAAAGATATCGAGGATATTATCCATGAAGAATGTAAAAAGTCATTACAAAGACAGAAGAGGAAAGAAGACACCTAGAGGGATGCTGAAAGAGACTCTGAACATTCAACTATAGTGCTGAGAAGCCAAATAAAAGGGCAGAAATTGGGAAATTAGGGAGCTGAATGGAAGATTTCAAGGGGCAGTTAGGGAAGACAAAGCAAAATATTATAATCAAATGTGCAAATGCTGGCGTCACAAAATCAAAGGGATAAACTTGCTCTGCATTTCTTAAGCTGAAGCAACTGAAGAACAAATTCAAGTCTCAATTTGCAATACACAAAGATGCTATGGGAAGACTATTGACTAATCCAGGAAGCATCAAAAGAAGACGGAGGGAGTGCACAGAGTCACTATACTGAAAATAATTGGGGGACAAAGAAGAATTTCATGCAACAACATATAATCAAGAGGCAATGGTGATACAGAAGGAAGTTCAAGCTGCTCTTAAGGACTAAAAAACAACAACAACAAAAAAAAAAAAACCACAACAACAAACCTGTTAGAGTCAGCAGGCAAATTTAGAAGAGTGGCAGGATATAAGATTAATATCCCAAAATTAGTGGGATTCCTCTAGAGTAACAAAGAGAACTCAGAGAAGGAAATCAAGAAACAATACCAATTACAATAGCCAACCACAAATTGAGACACTTGGGAGTGAACTCAACTAGAGATATGAAAAACCTATACAAAAAAAACTACAGAACATTTCTGCAAGACACAATAAAATACCTAAAGAAGTGGGAAAATGAGCCCTATTCATGGATAGGAAGACTCAATATTGTGAAAATGGCAATCCTACCAAAATCAATTGATATGTTCAACTCAATTTCAATCCATATACCAAATTCATTTATCAAAGAGATCAAAAGGGAAATTTTCACGTTTATCTGGAGAGGCAAGATACCTGGAATAAGCAATGTGCTTCTGAAAAACAAAAATGATGTGAGGCATACCACTCCCTGACCACAATACCTACTACACAGTGGTAGTGACCAAAACAGAGTGGTACAGGTACAATCACAGCCACATAGACCAAAGGAACAGAACTGAGAACTGAGAAACAGAGCCAACTGTCTATGGTCAGCTGTTATTCGACAGGAAATAAGACCTATCAAATGGGGAAATGACAACCTCTTCAACAAATGGTGCTGCCAAAACTGGACTGCTACCCGAAGAAAGCTGGAATAGGATCCACATCTCACACCACACAAAAATCAACTCAAGGTGGACCAGAGACCTGAGAATAAATCCCCAAACCATAAAATTCATAAGAGAGAAACTGGGATCAAGCTTGGAAGGCCTAGTCCATGGTATAAAGAGATTGTCAAATACAGCCAGAAGTGCACACTCTGAAAAGGATAAAACGGATGAATGGGACCTTCTAAAGATTAAATCCCTGTGTGCATCAAAAACGTTTGCCAAGAGGGTGAAAAAAAAGAAAAACAACCTACCAACTGGGAACAAACATTTGGCAATACCAGCTCAGACAAGGGTCTAATAATGAAAGTTTGTAGAGTACTCCTGAGCCTAGACAAGAAAAAAAATTGATAACCCAATTACAAAATGGACAAAAGACACAGAAATAATTTTCACAGAGGAAGGTATTTGAAGGAGCAACAAACATACAAAGAAATGCTCAAAATACTGGCAAGAAGAGAGGTGTAAATCAAAACCACCATGAGACACCATCTCACTCCAATATCACTGGCAGAGTTTAACAGTACAGCAAGTAATACGTTTTGGAGAGGATATGGTGAGATAGGATCATTTATACATTGTTGGTGGGATTGTACAATGGTTAAAACCACTCTGGAAGGCAGTTTGGCACTTTCTCAAAAAGCTGAACATAGAAATTCCATTATGATCCAGCTATTTCATTGCTTGGAATACACCCCAAGAAAATGAGAAATGAGGCACAAATACAGACTTGCACACCAATGCTTATAGTAGTGTTATTCACCGTCTCAAGAACATAGAAACAGCCCAAATGTCCAACCACAAAGAGATTGAGAAATCATGGTATATTAACACAATGGAATACTAGGCTGTGCACTGGAACAATGATTTCATAAACTATTACCTAACTTGAGAGGGACTGGAGAGATTATGCTTTGTGAACTAACTCAGTTCTGTAAGGACAAATACTGTCTAAAACCATTATTGTAGAATGACTATGAGGAGCCGGGGATGGAAGCAGAAAGGCGGGGATGTGTAACGAAGGAGGATTAATCACGGGGTTGCACAATTTGATGAGTGGGGCGTGAGGGAAACGGGATACATCTG
>NW_006399848.1:10975285-10977852 GCF_000299155.1 Elephantulus edwardii | reverse complement strand
TTTCTTTTCTTGTCACCATTTAAAAGAGTTTGATTGCAAATACACGTTCTTTCAATTAACCTACATACTTAAGTATCCATCCTCTATTCTAGAACTTTGAATTCTACTAAATGTACACAGGTACTTATCAAGTTAGGCAATCTACTTACATGCAGGAATTATTTTTGTTGTTCCTGCAATCAGTGTGCATTTGCAATCAGCTGGGACTGCTAAATATAACTTAGCTGCCCTCTGTCTTTTAGTTACTCATTTTGAGATTCTCAGGCATACCATGGGACTGGAAAAAAATCTTTCCTAACAAGACTTATCTACACAATAGTTCACTTTAAAGTCTCAGATATTTCTGGTAATGTTTCAAAAATAAATTAATCATGGCAGGAGCTATATTTTCATATAATTATAAAATGAAATTATTTTAGTGATACAAATGTGGTCAAGTATTTGAATAAAAAATAAAATAATATCCAGTGTTTGAAAGCATACAGGGTAGTGGTATTACACTTATAATTTCATTCACTCAAGAGCTATGAAAGATGGACAATTATTCTAACTTTGTGGATGACCAGGGAGGAGAAATATTTATGATGTTTAAGGTCATAGAATTGGAATAAAGAATTCTGGGTTTGACTCTTGGTTAAATGTTGTTGTTGTTATGTGCCGTCGAGTCGCTTGCGACTCATAGCGACCCTATGTACAACAGACCTAAGCTCTGCTCTATCCTGTGCTAATCGCACTGTCTCCTAAACACCCATCCCGATTACCCCAGTCGCTGAGTCAATCCACCTCATAGAGGGCCTTCCCCTCCTGCTCTGGTACTTAATATATTGTTAAACAACAAAGCAAAGAACAACTCATTGCTGTTGAACAAGAATTGATCAATTGCTGATACTTTTCCATGTTTTCAGAAGCTATAAATCACACTGGAAGATATTGCTTGTATTATATTCACAGGGAGCAAATGAAGGTTGCCCAGTGGAGTGTACTTGGGGTGGGGGAATTGTATACCAATGAAATAATTTATCTTTTACTTTTCAAAGAGAAGAGCGACCTGGAGGGGAGGGGTGGGCAGGGAGAAAAGTGCAACAATGAATGAGTAGAAATCCAAAGTCTCTGTAAATGTGCATTAAAATTATTTTTTTTAGAAAAGGAAATATAAGTAATAAAGGAAAAAGTATTTGTTACCAATTTTGGGTTTTGGAAATATGTAACACTTAAGTAGGGTATATATTATTGTTTTAAGTATATTTGAATCCATTCTGACTTACAGTGACCCTGTGGAAAACATTCCATCCCTGCCCTTTCCTGTTCCATCCTTTTCATCTATGAAATATTTGATCCCATTGCTGTACCTGTGTGTCAATCCATCTCATCAAGGGTCTTCCTCTATTTTGCTTACACCCCATCTTTCAAATGTCCTTTTCCAACTAATACTCTCTCCTCACAATATATACAAAGTATATGAGATGACATTGAACCATCTGGGATGTCAGAGCCCTTGAAAACGGGCTTTTCTAGCCATTGTGTTAGCCTCCATTGTGGGGCATGGAATCCAGCTAGCTTACCTGTGGACACATGGTCTTGCCAATAATCAATAGCTGTGGGAACAATATATGAGAACACTTTCCACACTGTGAAAAATGGTGACAAGGGTGGTGGAAAGAGGGTAAAAAGACTGTGGCAAGGTGTAGTCAAAGGAACTTGAGAAATGTCATCACAGCAACACCACCACCACTCTGCTTTCAACCAGGATCCATCTGTTGGTTATGTCTTTTATGTTCAAGCCTCTTCTAATCTCAGCCTGCACATCTGACAGTTCTGATGATGGGCTGTTCCAGTCATTTGTGTATAATTTTCAGTCTTGCCTTGCTTGCATGTGATATGAATGATATTGTTTGATAATTACCACACTCTGTGGGGGTCACCATTTTTTTGGAATGGAAATAAATATGGATCTCTTCCAGTAGTTGGTCAGATGGTCATCTTCCAGATTCCTTGGCAAAACCTGGTAAGCTCATCCAGAGCAGTATCTGTTTATTGAAACATGCCAATTGATATGCATATAGGCAAATTTTTGAATGATCCAGAAAGCATCAAAAGAAGATGGAAGGAATAGACACAGCCACTGTCCCCCCAAAAAGTTGGTCAACCCTGAAATAGTTAGTGAATTATTACAAGAGGTTTTTGTCCATCTTGTAATAGTTCATGGACATCTTGTAATAGTTTACCACTGGACCAATTGGCAGCATCAGGATGGATGGTGAAGAGATTGATACTGTAAACAACTTTATTCAGCTTGACTCCATTGTCAACACTCTTGGCAGGAGTAGCCAGAAAATTAAAAAAAAAAACAAAACCATATTGCGATGGTAAAGTCTGTTAGGGACTTCTCCAGGGTACTGAAGAGCAATGGTGTCACTCTGAAGACTAAGGTGCGTCTGATACAGGCCATGGTCTTTGTAATCACTTGTTATGCCTCAGAGTTGAACAATGGCTAGGGAGGATAGAAGGAGCATTGATGCTTTTGAGCTGTGGTGCTGGAGAAAAGTATTGAATGTACCATGGACTGC
>NW_006399848.1:10971599-10974849 GCF_000299155.1 Elephantulus edwardii | reverse complement strand
AAAAAAAAAAAGAAAAAGAAAAAAAAATAGGCCCTAGGAAATAAAGTGATACCAGCTGACATGTTTCAACTAACAGATGTAGCCTGGATGTGCTCATCAGGGCTGAACCAATGGATTTTCAAGATAGCTGCCTGCCCAACTGACTAGAAGACACACACACACACACACACACACACACACACACACACCCCTTCCCTAGACACAACCACCCAGAGGTCAACTCTCCTACTGAAGACCCCTGTGGCTCAGGGGTCCCTTCTGGCTCCACTCTGATTCCAGCAGAGACCAGCGCCTCACCCCCATCTGTGTGGCCTGTGAGCAGAGGTTCACATGTTCCCATCAGCCCCTTGCCCAACCCGCCCACTCCCACAAGCCCGAAAGATTCCACTCACTTTGCTGGCATGCCAAGGGGGTGCTGGAAGCCATGCTGCTGCTGGGGGGCCGGGGTGCTGGAGTCTGCTGCTGCTCCTGCTGCTGTGGTTGCTATGAAGGAAGAAGGCAGGGGCAGGACTTCCGGATGGTGTGGTGGGGCTTCCACCTGTGGGGGCAGGACGTGCAGGCAGCAGGGCTGAGACTTCTAGAAAAAGGCCTGGGTGGGCTTCCAGAAAGCAGACTGGAGTGTCCCCTAGCTAGAAAAGGTCCTTCAGGTGTTTTCAGGTGTTTGGACACCTGGGCCAGGTGCCTCCCGTGAGCAGTACTGGGGTCTAGCGTTCCAGGCAAGAGACCAGGCCAGGGCACATCAAGAAATTCTCTATATGGATGGGGAGATGCAAGGTATTTAATTTTGAAAGGACCATATTGATGATGGTACCTCTGTTGGCCTAGTGGATAGAAAGTTTTGGTCAAAGGCGGGTGATTTTAATCTGTGGCCCTCAGGCCTGGTTTTGTTTTTAGTCATTCTTCTAAGTGATATAGCACTGGTCTGTGCGTTGCCGTACAGAGGTAACTTTAACCTGTGGTTGCTGTGATGCTAAACACTGTGACACTGATGTGTCACATGTGATAATGGTTACCCATGGTGGACAGTGTTTGGTGGAGCTCCCCGATTAAAACAAGCTTGGAAGCAGGAATGGCATCCACTTCCGAAATGGCTTGCTTCCTAAAACCCTATAAACCTGGAGAAAGGACGAAATTTATACAGTTGTTCAGGTCTTTCATTCAGAGGGTCAATGTGAGTCCTTTACGACTCCACAGCACTTAACAACAATAACAATTCAATTGATTAAGGGACCACTTGGACTTTGGTTTTCATGACTCAGAAACCAGAACTAGATTGTGTGATGCTACCATTGTTGACCACTCTGAAAGGATATCATTAGAATTTCCTAGAGAGAGGGAGAAATACAAGGAATAAACATTAAAATAAGGAAAATAACACACTTTTAATTGTTCTGAAATGATAATGAGAGTGGCACAGAATATGGTAGAATTCAGAGCTGTTGTTTACAGAGTCACCATGAGTTGTGCGTGACTTGAGGGCACCTACCAACAACATGGACAGCAAGAACTCTCTGGTGGCCTAGTGGTAAGCAAGTTTGCTGCCAGTGCAAAGTTATGCAGTTCAAATCTAACAGCTACTTCCCTGGAGAAAGATGATCAAACTCCTCTTGTGTGAATTACTGCCCTGAAAACCTGTTGGAGGGTCCCCACTGAATGTTATGCAACAACAATAACAACAGATCATTGTTTTTAATTGTATCCAGGTGCCCAGCAGGCAGGAGGCCTAACAGTATCATAAACAGCTGTAAGGCCAGAAAAGGAGAGAGAACTAACCAGACAAGTGACTGTGGCAAGGCATAACCTGTTGGAATCAGATGGAGCAAGGGCTGTCACTTGACATGGGAACCTCACCACCAGGAAAGAGAAAACAGTGCATGTCCTTTTTGCATGCTAGCGTTTCCTGCACCAGAGGTATCTTACTGTTGGTTGAGAAGCAATCAAAACTAATTGAGGGATTATATTTTGCTATTAACCTGGTTTGAGGCTACTACTTACTTAACTCATACTTTCGCTGTGTAATATAGCCTTTGAGTCTCTCCACCCTATCTCCAAATTTGTTTCCCTTACAAACTCCACAACTATGGGGAAAAAGAGATCTTGTAATATCAAGGTGGTTATTTGCAGTGAATTTCAGACCTAATAATTTTAGAAGTAGGTGCTGTGATTTAGGGGGCTATGTCTAACCTCTCAGGGGATCAGTTTTATACTGTAGATGTTGTTGATGGGGACAGTTACTCTTTGTGGAGATAGTAGAGATTGGGCTTGGCTTTTACCACTTTCATTTTTTCCTTTTACATCTTGAAAAAAAATCCATTTCAAATATACATATTCTGCATTTGTTTATCATAGATAAACCGTAAGAAAGGGTTAAACGTATCACATAATAATGTATCCTCTTTCTAAAGAATTTTGTTGTTATGCACCATCAAATCAGACTGACCCTCTAGGAAATTTTAAGAAATGGTCAATTGCACAAGAGATTAAGCATCTTTCTCCAGTTGAGTCGCTGGTGGATTTGAACCCTGTGCCTTTGGGAATGAAATGCAGCTAGAGTTGCGAGGCTACCCGAGCTCCCAAGAAATTAAGATAATTTAGTCATCTGTTTTCGTAAAGGACCATGTAAAATTCCTGTTAATTTAGGTCAGATGATTGTCTGGGAGTGGCATCCACTTCCTAAACAACCTGTCTCCGGAAACTCTATGAACTTTGATAAATGTCGATAGCTGGAGGGGCTTCAGGCTTTTTCTTCATAGGGTCACTTTGAGACATACTCGACTTGGAGGCAATCAACAACAATAACAACAGCAACTCTCCCGTGGAACTTGAGTAACATCCAGTAACTGGAGAGAGATCGAAGTTCATCTGCCTTCATGTTTTCCTGTTCAATTAAGAATACCTCAACCAGGTGAATTGATTAGAGACTACTGCAATGGATTCAAGTGTGTTAGAGATAATGAGATTGGCACAGAATGGAACAGGGATCAGATCTCTTGTTGAGAGGGTCTCTATGAGTCCTATTTGACTCAATCACATTTAACAACAACAATTACCAAAGTTAAAATTTGGGAATAATACTTGATAGGGATTGTATAAGAAGTGCAGGAAGGGAGGTTGTAGAAAATGCAAACTACTAAAGACAAATTTTGTCTTAATAACACAGCATCCCTTTTCAGCAGGAAGTAGCTAAGAGAATACGCCGTCCCCTTTTCCTTATGACTCAGGGTGAAGTCTCTCTCAGGGAGGAGTGATA
>NW_006399848.1:10966847-10971499 GCF_000299155.1 Elephantulus edwardii | reverse complement strand
GTGCAACAATGAATGAGTGGAAGCCCAAAATCTCTGTAAATGTTTATGAAAATTAATAAAATATAATTATAGAAAAAAAAATAACTTTTCCCCAAGACCTAACTTACTTTGGAATTCTCTAGTTTATAAGTTGTTGTTGTGTGCTGTCAATACAACAGCTCTGAAACCTTCCTTGTCCTGTGAGCCAGTCTCACTGATTCTGACACACCTGTCCCATTTAGCCTAGTTACTGTATCAATCCATGTTATCAAGGGTCTTCCTCTCCTGCTCTGTCCCTCCTTCTTTCTGAGAACGGTGTTTTTACTCCAAAGATCAGTCCTCCTGGCTACACGCCCAAAACACATGGAAGAGAATCTCAAAACCTTAGCCTTCAAGGAAAAACTTGGTTTCATCCTCTCCAAGACAGACCGATTTGTTTTCTTGAAGGTCCACGGTATGTTCGAGACTCTTCTCCAGCACCACATCTCACAGACATAAATTCTTCTTCTGTCCTCTTTAGTCATTTTCTAGGCTTCTGATGCATAACAAGCAACTGCTAAGACCATGGCCTGGACCAGCTGCACCTTTGCTTCCCCTTGGGGTTAGAATTATTTGAGCATTAGCTGACGTTCTGGCTACATGCCTGGTTATAGTTTTGTTGATCTTCAACATTGACGAAGTGTTTAGAATCTCACATTTCTTCCACAGTATTTAGACTCGCCAGTGAGGTTCTCAGCTCATTGGCTGGTTTCCATGCCGAGCAGTTGGGATGTGCTCTGTCTCAGGGTTGGCTTCTGGAGAAGAAGGAGAATGGTGCCTCCTGTGACATCCCGGGATCCCCTTTTGCTGTGGCTCCGACAGCTCAGACTGAGATGACTCCCGGTGTTCTTTCTTGGGATCAACAACCCTTCATCAGGATCAACTCCAGAGACTCTGCCTGTAATTCTGGTTTCTATAATGGTCCGTAGTCCCCTTTCCTGGAATGGTTAAATATGTACTGACCGTGATTACTGGTCATGACGTGGATATGAGTGGCCAGTTGATCTCTATTTTATAATCTGGTTTTCCCAGGTTTCTGATCTGTCTTGTCTGTTTTTCTTCCCCTGTTTTTTATTGTATTTATCTTTCTGGGAGAGAAAAGAAAAATCTCTGAGTGCTTGGTTGAGCGATTGTGTATGTGCACATGTAACTAGCTGTTGCCTGTAGAGCTGGTCTCTATATCTCCATAGCAATAGAACCCCAAACTACAGAGTCGGGTTTGGTCCTTACCTGTGGTTCTGTGGTCACATTGTACGTAATTATGGAAGCTCACCTCCCCTGTGGAGGCTGACCAGGCTCAAGCTTTTTTTGTTTATTTGGTTTTGGGTTTGTTTGTTTGTTTGTTTTATTTAAATTTATTATTCATTTCAGTAAAAATTTACAGAGACTTTCAATTTCCATTCATTCAATGTTGCACTTTCCCCCCTCCCAACCCTCCCCCCCAGTACACTATCCTCTTGAAAAAGTAAAATTCTTTCATTGTTTTACAAACCCTCCCCCAGATCCACTCCACCATGTAGACTTTGCTCTAGACTCCTGTCATGACAAAAATATCTAATCACATATCCTTTTTAAACAATTTTCTCCCTCATCTGTTTCAATGCAGTATACATTATTGAACCCATCTTTCTCAGGCTCTCCCCAACCCCAAGGTCAGTTCTGTTTTACAACAGTTCCATAGCCAAGAGGGACCTACATTCCCACAAGAGACCCGGTCAGGTAGACACCTATGTGGCCTCATTCAGGGAAACCCCACCCTTATCTTTCATCTGCACTACTTAGGCACTCTCCAAGCAAAAGGCAAAGGTTCTTTTTATCCTCTATCCTATTTTTAATCTCCTTTCACTTTCCTTTCTCTAACACCCTGTGGCCACTTACTGCTAATTCTTTTCCCTTTAATTCCTATTGCAAGGTGGAATGGCCTTCTTTTGATGTTGACTAGCAACTGGAAAGCACTTTGAATTTGTCCCAAGTCCAAGCAGTGTAGTCCATTGTGACTGGAAACCCTGGCCATCGGGATCAGTTCCTTTATATTCATTCTTGGCTTGTTCTCATCCAGACCCTTCCTCCTTGGGTCTGTCAATGCACCTCCTCTAACTCACCCCTGTGTTTTTGGTCCTCCTCAGCTAACCCCTTCCTCTTTATTCCCTCTGTCCTGGAGCCTGAAAGAACCACAGTAAAAAAAAGCTTTTGTGTGTTTCATTTTAAAGTGTTCATTCCATCAAGACAAGAGTGGATAATACAAGAGATGTTGTAGAAAAGTCCGATATCTTCTGGCTCTCCTCAGACATCTTCTGTCACTACTGTCTTCTCCTTGTAGCTACACACCAATGTTGTTCCCTTGCTTTCTGAGCAGGAGAGAACTGTTTGAGTAATTTTGCACCTTCCCAGAAACCTGGTGAAAAGCACAACCTGTAAGCACTGTTGTGCTCGGAGCTCCTGATCTGCTCCCAGCCCTCTAGGAACCAAGTCCTGGAAACAGTCTTCAGCTGCTAGAGGCAACAGGGACTTATAGTTCCCTTCTAGAGTTTTGAACCAGCACATTCTTGTTCATCTTCCCTGTTGAGAAATTTCATGCTGAAAACTTCCTTTTAATCTCAGTACTCTGAATTAGAACCTACACTTTAGAGAAATCTCAACAAGAAGAATTAGAAAGTCTAAATACCTGGAGATCTTGTTGATGTATCAACTCTGACTCTGTGTATCAGAGGTGGGAAAACCACCCAGAATGGAACCCTGATCTCATCCAGTGTTATTTGAGCTCTTAGCCTCAGTTAATAATGTTTAAAGCTTGTTTCCTCTCTGAGAAAGATGAAAAATAAAGGAGAAGGAAGAAAGGATCTGGAAAAGAATGCCTGAAGAGGTGCCTGGGATAAAGAACTTAACCTAGCACAATAAAGCGACCAAAAGTCTCTGATCTTTAGTTTCTCTAACAGTTAATCCCTAAGTAGGGACCCCTCTAATTCCCTGCCTGTCCTGCCCAACCAAGAAACTTCTGAATCCTTCCTAAACATGAGTGTCTCCTCTCTGCTGCGGAAAAAAGTTACCCTGGAAAATCTCTCCAGAACCATTCAGGAAAGGCATGACCAATTGCAAGAAATCACGCAGGGTAACCATGCAGACTGGGATTCCAACGTCACTCCAGGGCCTTGGCCATTAGATGATTACCACCAAGCTTTACTCTCAGGCCTCCTGAAGAACTTCTCAGAGAGCTACCAACTTAGGCAAAACTACTGAAGGAATGCAGGGTCCAGAGGAATCCCCAGGGACATTTTTGGGGAGACATTGTAAAACTATTCAAGTATGCAACTTTTTGACTCAAATGGCTCCTGAAAACCCAGGGCCCTTAATGTCTCCTTTGCCAGCCGCTGACATTCACAAAAAGCTTCAGAAGTTTGAAGGATTTGCTGGAATGAATATTAGTCAGTTTTAGTCTTCGGTAATATGTTGTTAATCTGCTCCTTGCTGGAGACACTTCTACTGTCTGCCTGTGAAGTACACACAAGCTGCTCTACTTAACTACAAAAAAACCTGCAAGGTATCTCTCAAAGGGACAAAAATATGTCAGCCAACAATTGCCTTATTAAGCTTTAAACTCTCCCAAGGTACCTGGCAATTGACGGCATACAGAAAGAAAACTATCCTGCCTATTTCAGAGCCAGCCACTAAAAAAAAGAGCTCTGAGAGTTCCTCTGGGCAGTGAGTGGAGTATTTCAGACTTTAGATACCAGGATTTGAGGAGCTGGCAAAGCTACTTTACACAGCATCAGCACAGCCAAGACAGTTGACTTGAGGTAAAGAAGGCCAACATGCCTTCAATACCGTTATGAAAAAATCAGTCAGTGCCCCTACACTAGCACTGTCTGATGTGACAAAACTCTTTTGCCTCTTTGCCCATGAGTGATTTGGGGTAGCCAGAGGAGTGTTGACCGTAGGATCTTGGACACGCTCAGTTGATTACATTTCAAAGCAACTACAACCAGTTGTCCAAGGCTGGCTGGGTATGATCTATCACCACCACTGCACTGTTAGTAAAAGAAGTTGGTAAGCTGGCCTCAGAGCAGGATCTCAACATAACACCCCTGCAAGGCCTGGAGACCCTCCTCTCCAGAGCAGGGGGAAAGTGGCTGAGCAAGGCTCGACTTGATCAACATCAAAACCTATGACTTTGAAATCCTCACATCATCTTCACCACCACCAGAGCTCTGAACACAGCTACTCTTCGGGCTTCTGAAGACATAGTGGAGCACAGTTGGGAAGAACGTCTTGAGACTGTATACTCTACCAGACTTTGCACAGATCAAGGCACAAACTCTGTTCACCACACCTGGCACGGACCTGAGGGCCAAAAACTTGCCCCAGGGAACGTCAGCACCAAAGGCTGAAGCTATTGCTCTAATCTGGACACTTTAGTGGGCTGAAAGCAAGGCTGTTAATATATATCCTGACAACTGCTATACTTGTGTAACTGTGCATGTACATAATATGCTTTACAAAGAAAGGACCTTCTCATTGTTGCTGAAAAAAATCTGTCAAAAATGCTTCTGAGACTTTAAACCTCCCCACCACAGTCAACACTCTTGGCATCAGCAGCCAGGAAATTAAAAGACGCATTGCGATGGGAATGTCTGCTG
>NW_006399848.1:10941985-10965791 GCF_000299155.1 Elephantulus edwardii | reverse complement strand
TTTATTTTTCATTTCAATGAACATCTACAGAGATTTTGGAATTCCATTCATTCATTGTTGCACCTTCTTAATGCCTGGAAAATCTTCTTCTAGTACCACTTCCATTAGTTTATCAATGTTTTTCCTGTCCCTCTTATGTTCTGCTATTTCAATTATACTTTTATTGTTCCTTTTGATGCAATCCCACATGATTCAAATGCTTTCTTCATTTTCCTTCACCTCCTTTCTCATTTTTCTTCTAGTACATCCCCACTAAGGTTCTTGTAGTCTGTAGACAAAGAGTTCACTAACTCTCTGTCCCATCTCTTCTGTTCTGTTTTTTTTCCTCCTCCAACATCAGACTTGATCTTCTGGATTGTAGGATTTTATTTCCATGCATTTATGTTAATTCCAGTATTGTGTTGTCTGTACTCTTTCTGTCATTTCCTTTTTTTACAAAATGTCTTTTACAGTTTTATCTATAGTATCAATTCCTTCTCCAGCTTTTGCAGTTTCTTCAATAGTTGTTTAAATAACTACACTTCAATATAAATCTTATAGTTTCCAATGTCTTGGGTATTCAATTTATTTGTGGTTTCATTCTTCTGTTATTTATATCTTCTTCTTTAACTGTTCGTGTGATCTGTGTCAATATATCACTTCTGCCTGTTTCTGGGATAGTCCTCGGGTTTGCATTGTACTCTACTTTATTAGATCCTTGTCTTCAGTCTTATAGTAGGTGAAGGTGATGTCTTGTCAGGATCCTGTGTATTGCTGATCCCTTCTTGGCCTTAGAGTTTTAAGTCTGAGGCCCTTAAGGATGTGTGTGTGTGTGTGTGTGTGTGTGTGTGTGTGTGCGCGTGTGTCTCAGCAAGCATTGGAAGAAGCAATAGCGAATGGTGTGCGTGTCATGACCATCCCGTTTTCCCTCTCTCTCCATCCAGGGAGTGTCTGCTGATGTCACCCTTGGGGTAAGGGCTGAGCTAAGGTAGACTGACTCAGGTGTGGTCTACCTGTTGTCAAGCAGAGGAAGAAGCAACTTCTTGAAATTTTAAAAGTCAACTAATTATTTTTGGTACAATGATTCTGTGCATTCTCTCCATCTTCTTTTTATTTTTAAGTTAATGTATATACAGTAATTAATTAATATTATATTTCATCCATAAATATTGTGTTTTATTCATGTATTTTCTATTTAATCCCATCTTTCATTTACATTGTGTTACTTACATACAATCATTCATATATATTGTATTTTATAGGATTAATTACCAATAAGGATGGTTAGAATCAGGTAATGTTTCATTCTGTTGTACTTAGGATTATAATGAGTTAGAAACAAATTAAAGCTCTGCCTAACTTACTTTGGGCATGTGACCAGGAGAGATCAATCCTTCAAGAAGGACATCATACTCAGAAGGGTGGATGGGCAGCGTAGGAGAGGGAAACGCCAGATGAGATGAATTGATACAGTAACTGGGGTGATGAGAGTTGGTGTGTCAGGATTAGTGAGACTGGTTCAGGACGGGAAAGGGTTCAGAGCTGCTGTACATAGGGTTGCTATGCATCGCAGGCCATTCAATGGCACACAACAACAATAACATTCTTTGACAGGTTTGGAAGCAGGAGTGGCACCCACTTCCTAAACAGCATGCCTCTGGAAACTTTGATAAATGTCAATAGTTGTAGGGGGGTTTTAGACCTTTTGTTCATAGGGTCGCTATGAGTCGTGCTTGACTTAAAGGCAATCAACACCACCACCACCAAGTAAAGGAGTAAGGCCAACCTTGATTCAGATGGAGAAACGTTAGACTCCATATTTCAGTGGAAGAGAAAAATCTCAGTTATCTTTTATCTGCTCCAAAGATATCGTGTGTTTTACCACATTCAATTTCTCTTGTTTTGATGATAATGGAAGCCCACATCAAGATGAAATTTCCATTTGACTGAATTCTTGAGTGTCTATACTGAACAGATTCCCTGGCAACTGACATTACAAAATGTAGTGAGAATGAGAAATAAGTCTTTCATTGTTAAGTTCCAGATTTGAAGAGTAGGTTGAAACTTCAGAAGAATTTTGTCATTAAGACTAATAATGACCATTTGTATTAGATAAAAAAAAGATAAAGAGATGATTTGGAAGAATCAGATTTTAAAGTAAGAATTTTTTAACTGGGCTTACTTGCGTTTCTGTTGAGTGATATTTTTTGGTATGTATGTGAAGGAAAGAATAGAAGTTTGCTTTAAAAGAGACTTGCTTTAGTAGAGAAGTGTTTATTAAAGGAAGGAGTTGTGAAATAAACCATTGAACTGGAATAGGTGGAAGCTTCTGGAAGCTGATAATTAATGTTAAGGGTCCAATTGAGGTCATAGTTGTTTAAATTTGAAAACTGAACTTCATCACCAGGAAATAAGAACTCATGATTCTGTGTATAATAAGAGGAAAATGACTAAAAGATTACTAACATTGGCATGCAAGGTGAGACTAAAGACAAACACATCAGTCAAGAGGTAAAGGATCACTGGTAAAAACATCATCATCATCATCTTCATCTTTCCTTTCTTTCCTGTTAGTTACCAATACACATCTACAGAATCAACATGAGTCAGCATCTACTTAATTGCTGTTAACAACAAAACACACAGTAGCTTCTGTATTTAGCATGTTCTTGTTGCTTTTATTGGTAAGTCACAGATTTGGAGAGTAGGCTGAAACTTTCGATGGGTTTTGTCATTGCCACTTATAAAGACCATTTGTACTAGATAAAAAAAAAATCAAGACAAAGAGAGGACTTTTGCCATTGTTTTGCTTTTGTCCCTATTTGCACATCATTTCAAGTCACTGATTGCTTTCCACATTTTTTATATACTCTACAAATCTAATATAACTAAGAACACATACCAAGTACCTAGAAAAACAATTTTACTATAATAAATTTTTTAATGTTACTACTACACCTGTTTTGGCCACATATATTTCTCTGGAAAATTATATCGACTTTTGTCCTGTTTGAGAATTGAAAATGTGTAAAATATTGGACTATGAAATGTTAGGCTATAAAATAAAAAAATATAATGCTTTAGATTTTGAGTTTTGAGATTTGTGATGGTGATGGTGTTTTGGTTTTTTTTTTTTTAAAAATTGACTCTAAAAGTAAACTAAGAAAACCTAAGAAATGAAGCAATTTTGTGGTTTGAGGCTTGAATTATTTGGATAATTGCTTCCATTTTCAACCTCACTACACATGGGAACACATACTGAACATGCACATTCTCACAAATAGGATAAAAAGTGAGTTTTTCTTTTTCATTCCCAGGGGAATCAGAAACCCCAAAGCGAATTCTTCTATTTTTTTTTTTTTTTAATTATGAGCAATGGTTAGCCTGAACGTTATTCCAACTAGGTTTAAGTAAATGCTTTAAAACTTCTGTTCAAGTTCAGAATTTTGAACTCAAGACAATATTTGCTCTTGGAGTTGGGGGGAAGAAAATCAAACAAGAAACAAATGGGTTTAAAGCAGGCAATCTTCCTTCCAGAATTGAAATAGAAACGAAGCAGTGCAATATGCAAGGAGGTGAAGGGAACCTCATAGTTCATTAAATAATGTGAGTCGTAATGAGGTTTAAACAAATCCAACAGTGTGTTAGGTAATTGGCATGTTGCTTTGTGGTGAGTCACCTGTCAGAAAGCACTTCCAGCCAAAGGCTCAATCTGCTCCCATGCCTCCAGCTGATTGCTAACCAGTGTAAACTTTTTCTCTGGATGACTACCAGAAAATAAGGAAAAAGTTGTCTGTAGCACCCTTTGTGATAAAGGAAAAGATTTATCTCAAGTACTTACTCCAAGTTTTCAAGAAAGCATTCAATATGCAGGCTCTTAAAAAGAGAAAAACTGGATAAATTGTGTATACTGCACTGAAACAGATGAGGGACTGAATAAAAGTGATGTATGATAGGGTATTATGGTTATCACAAGAGTCCACAATTATGGTTGCATAGTGGAATGTACTTAGGGCGGTGGGAGGGGTTTGGGGGGATTGTGTACCAGGGAGGGAGTGTTTCTTTTACTTTTGAAAGAGAGGAGCGAACTGAGGGCTGGGCGGGTAGAGAAGTACAGCAATGAATGAATGGAAACCCAAAATTCTCTGTAAATGTCCATTAAAATTATTTTTAAAAATCAGATATAAAATTTAAAAAAAAGTTGGTGGTACTAGGGATATTGTTGCTGATGTTAGATGGATCTTGGCTGAAAGCAGAGAATACCAGAAGAATATCTATCTGTGTTTCATTGATTATGCAAAGGCATTTGACTGTGTGGATCATGACAAACTGTGGCTGACTCTGAGAAGAATGGGAATACCAGAACATTTAATTGTGCTAATGTGAAACCTATACTTGGACCAAGAGGCAGTAGTCAGAACAGAGCAGGGTAACACTGCATGGTTCAAAATTGGGAAGGGTGTGCGCCAGGGATGCATCCTGTCTCCATACCTTTTCAACATGTATGCAGAGCAGATTATCCAAGAAGCTGGGCTCTATGAGGAGAATTGTGGCATCAGGATTGGTGGAAGATCTATTAACAATCTGCGTTATGCAGATGACACAACCCTGCTTGCTGAAACTGAGGAGGACCTCATGCACTTGTTGTGAAGGGTCAAGGACTGCAGCCTTCAGTATGGACTGAGGCTCAATGTCAAGAAGACAAAGATTCTCGCCACTGGACCAATTGGCAGTGTCAGGATGGATGACGAAGAGATTGAGAGTGTTCACAGCTTCAGTTTGCTCGGCTCCACAGTCAACACTCTTGGCACCAGCAGTCAGGAAATCAAAAAGCATATCGCGATGGGAAAGTCTGCTGTTAGGGACCTCTCAAAGGTACTCAGGAGCAACAGTGTGTCTCTGGAGACTAAGGCCCACCTGATACAGGCCATGGTATTTGCAATCACTTGTTATGCATCAGAGAGTTGGACAATGACTAGGGAAGACAGAAGGAGAATTGACGCCTTTGAGCTGTGGTGCTGGAGAAGGGTACTGAATGTACCCTGGACTGCCAGGAAAACAAACAGATTTATCTTTGAGAGGATTAAACCAAGCTACTGCTTGGAGGCAAGGATTCTGGGGCTTCGTCTGACATACTTTGGACATGTTGCCAGGAGGGACGGGTCCTTGGAGAGGGACATAATGCTTGGGAGGGTGGAGGGACAGCGCAGGAGGGGAAGACCCTCTATGAGATGGATTGATTCAGTGACTGGGATAATCGGGATGGGAGTGTCAGAGGCGGTGCGGTTGGCGCAGGATAGAGCAGGATTTAGGGCTGTTGTGCATAGGGTCGCTATGATTCGCAAACGACTCGACAGCACATAACAACAACAACAATAAAAAAGAGCAAATCCCCATGCTCATTGGAGAAACAGACAGAAACAGATCAGCACTACTGAAACTTATCTTTAGAAAGAAAAAGAACAAAAAGAAAAAAAAGAATGAAGAGAAAAAGGAAGAAATAAAAGAGAGAAAATAGGAAGAATAGATGGCCTGCCATCCACATATATACCTCTAGATAGTTCTGGTCTTTTCAAAACCAGAGACACCAAAAAAAAAAATAATATGATAAATTTAAAGTGCAGTAAAATGACACATGTATTTGTGCAGAAATAAGTATGTGGAACATAGTCCCAAGAAACAATAACACCTGCCCCTCTCATACTGATGTCACAAAGGGGAAAATGAAACACAAGAAGTTTAATTTGTAAAATTTACATTAGTATTCCTACTTGAAAGAGCCTACTTAAAATGTGTTCTGTAAATACTAAAACCACACAGACCTTATGACTTGTTTCTTAAAAGGACATGCAGCTTGAAAAGAAGACGAGAAACCAAAATCCCCGACAAAACTAAAAGTCCCTTGAATTCTCTGAGGTTGACTGGGTTCCAACTCACAGTGTCCCTTCACTGGCCACAGATTGTAAATCACAAAGGGACATCGCCTTCCCCCTACACCTTCCACCCGCTACCCCCACCTTAGAGCCCGTGTGGATTTGAACTGCTGGAGTTGAGCAGGCTTTAAGTTAACAGCTTCAACTCTCACTCTTTCTGTGGTGTTGAGACATTTTAAAAAAATTTAATTTAAATTTAATTTAGGACTTTTTTTTTTTAATTCACTGCCTTAGTCACCTGTGGAGGAATTGTCTACAGGTGTCTCAGTTGTAGACACATCAAATGCCACTGATCAGTGTCTTTAATTTCACTAACAAAACCGAGGTCAACATAAGAGAAAGATCTAACCCAACTAGAGAATCTGCAGCAAGGGATAGACTGTTGGCGCCCTGGAGGTGGAGCCTGGGTTAAGCTTTTGCTTTCAGAACGTTTAGAAGAAGAGCTGACTTGTGACTGCTTTGAGACTAAACTTGCTAGATGATGGAGGAAACCAGAGGTTTCTTGCATTTATGCTATTGGACTAAACTTGGACTTGAACAGATTGACTGAGAAGCTGCCTGAACTAATTGAGGAATTCTGGCCACCTTTGCTGTTATTCTGCGGCTACTTCTCACTAAGCCTGAACTTTGTGTTCTATCCTTTGCCTTCTCCACCCTCCAACCTATTTCTTTAATAAATGCCACAGCTGTAAGTAAAGTCAGATCTATGAGTCAATTTTCAACAAACATTGAACCCAGTGATTAGTAAACTTGTAGCTATTTCTTTAGTGCCGTGGACATTATTTATGGGGACAGTGCCCTTATAAGAAGTTAGCAGAGGTTGAACTCAGGTTCCCTCATTTTGAGTTTGCTCCTTTAACATTGTGTTTTCAAAACTCACAGTCTCAGAGTTGTCAAATTTGGACTGATTCATAACTGACTTTCACATTGATTTCTCGGTCTGTAAATCTGACAGCAGGGGAGTTTTCATCTTTCTCTAGTCAGGTTACTGGTGGATTTGGATTGCTAGAGAGGTACAGCTTTGGAATTATCAGGGCGGCACCCTCACGACTAGACCAGGGTCTAAAAAATTGTCCTTTGTTTGAGGAAGCCTTGATTTTAATTCCTGTTTAAAAGTTTTATCAGCTATGGTTCTTGAATCCTGAAACTTTCTGAGAACCACTGTCCAATTTTCAATGACACAATTGGCAATAATACTATAATTACAAAAAGTAGTCTGGTAGCTCAGTGATAAAGAATTTAGTGTCAACGCAAAGGTACATAGTTCAAACCCACCAGCTTCTCAGTGGAAGAAAGAAGAGTTTTCAGTTACCCACACTGTTTAGTGCCTCTGAAAGCCCACTGAAGAGTCAGGTCTTATTTGGCAACACATAACAACAACAACAATACCATAATTAATTGGATTATCTATCCCGTCTTGTGTCCTATCTTCCAAATGGTGGTATGCTTATTGCTTTAGAAAAATTCATTGTCAAAGACCTCTCCAAAATGCTGAGAAGCAACGATGTCAGAATAGAGACTAAGGTACTCCAGATCCAGGCAATGGTCTTCACAATTGTCTGCTATGCATCAGCTGAACAATGACAAGGATGACAGAAGAAGAAGTGATGCCTTTGGGTTGTGGTTCTAGAGAAAAGCATTGAAGATACCATGGGATGCCAAGAGAACTAATAGGTTTGTTCTGGAGAGGGTGAAACAAAGTTGCTCCTTGGCAGTAAAAAATTTCAGACTCAGTCTCAGTATTTGGGGCATATTGCCAAGAAAGACCAGTCTTTGGAGAAGAAAGGGGACAACGCAGGAAAGGAAGACCCTCAGATGAGATGGATTTATACAATAACTGGGGTAGAAAGGATAGGTGTCTCAGAGACAATGCTATTGGCTTAGGATAAGAGAGAGCAGTTTTGAGAGCTATTGAGCATAGGGTGACTATTAGTCGTAGTCAACTCAATGACACATAAGAAGAACAACAACATTCCAACTCAGATATTTTAAACAGACATTAGAATTTGGACATTTTCTTTTTTATTAAATTGGTTTTCTCCCTAGCTGTCCATAAATAGAATCTCAGTCTTTGGTGCTTTGGATCTATCTTTGGGCAATTTCTGTAACGTTCAAAACCAACCAGTACCACTGACTACCCTACCTCGTATTCTCTCTTTCTTTGTTCTTACTTCCGTGGCACCACCTGAAAAAATGTGTGTCCTTTACAATTTCTCCTTAAAATGATTTACCTATGATATTGAATAGTGTTCCATCATTAAAAAGGTAAGAGCTTTTGTTGTTGTTGTTGTCAAGTGCTGTCGACTAGTGTAGGAGTCATAGCAATCCTATGAACGAAAGATCTGAACCCAGTCCTGTCCTGCGCCATCCTCACACTTCCTGACACACAAGAGCCCATTGCAGCAGTCACCTTGTTAATCCACGTTGTTGACGTCTACCTCTTCCTCACTGACCATCCATCCTTTCCAACATCATGTCACTCACCAACCACCTACTAGCAATATGTCCAAAGTATGTGAGGTGAAGTCTCTTCATTCTTGTCTCCAAAGAACACTCTGGCTGCACTACCTCTAAGACATATCTGTTCATTCCCTTGGCCATGCATTGGATGTTCAGTGCTTTTCTCCAAAGTCATAGCTCAAAGGCATCAATTCTTTTCCTGTCGTCCTTGTTTGTTGTCCAGGTCTCAGAGGCATAGCTAGTAATCAGAAAGACTATGGCCTGAAACAGATGCTCCTTATTCCTCAAACTGATATCACTGCTCCTCACAATTGAGAAAGGTCCCTAACTGCAGATTTTCCCTACCAGAAAGGTCCCTAACTGCAGATGTGCAGCACATGTCCTTTTTTTCCTGACTGCTCACACCAGGGGTGTTAATGGGGAATCCAAGCAAGATGAAGCTGTTGATAGCGCTTCTCTATCCATCGTGGCACTGCCTATTGGTCCAGGGGTAATACTCTTTCATTCCTTGATATTGAGACACAATCCACACTGAAGACTGAATTCCTTCATCTTCTGCAACAAGTGCTTCAAGTAGTCCTCACTTTAGGCAAGTAAATTTGTGTCATCTGCAGAACTCGTGGTATCGATGAGTTTCCCTCCAATCTAGGTGCCACATTCCTCTTCATAGAGTCCAGCTTCTCGGGTAATTGAACAGGTATGGAGATACAACACAACCTTGATGTACTCCGATCCCAATTCCAAATGATACCGTGCTCCTCTGCTCCATTCGCACAGCAGCCTCTTAATCCATTCTTCTCAAAGTCAGCCACAACTTGTCATGATCCACACAGTCACATGCATTTGCATAGTCAATAAAACACAAATAGACATTGTTCTTCTATCCCTTACTTTTAGCCAGGATCCCTCTGACATCAACAATGATATCCCTGGTGCCATGACCTCTTCCAAATCCTACTTGAACTTCTGGAAATTCCCTATGTATGTACTGTTTCAGCCATTTTTGAATGATCTTTAGCAGTATTTTGCTTGCATGTGATATCAATGATATTGTTCAATAATTTCCATATTCAGTTGGATCACCCTTCTTGGGAATGGGAACAAATATGGACCTCTTCCAGTCCATTGGTCAGCCAGCCATCCTCCTAATTTCCTGTCATAGACTAGTGAGTGTATCCTAGGTGGCATATGTTAGTTGAAACAATTCAATTGGTATCTCATTGATTCCTGGCGCCTTGTTTGTTGCCAATGTCTTCAATGCAGCTTCCACTTCCTCTTTCATTACCATTCACTCCTGTTCATAGTACTTCCTGAAATTTAAGCAATCAAGTGTAAACTGACTAACTGTATCTGATCTTGTCTACAATCAGCTTGGGTTGAAAGCCACTTGTGTAGGCAAACAGGATCTGGTGGGCCAGCTTTTGTATTTAAAGACATCGGGCCTTCGGGCCTGGTATTGATTGCATCTGGAGAGAACATTTTTCTAAGTGTTGGAGCACTTGTCTGTCAGTATGCTGTACTGAGAATCCTTGGGGTTGCTGTGATACTGAAATCTTTGCCACTGTTGTGTCTACTTCCAAGAGGGTTTCCCATCGTGGATGGGTTTTGGTGGAGCTCCCTGATTAAGATAGACTAGGAAGCAGGATAAGTCATCTACTTCCTAAACAAAAGGCTTTTGAAAAACCTATGAACACTAAAGAAAGAGGACAGTGTAGTAGTGGTAGAGCCCAAATTTTAAGTCAGTTGAAATAAGGAAAATCAATAACAAATATCTTTTAACAATTGGTAACTGGAATGTATGTAGCTTGACTGTTGGAAAACTGGAAATTGATAAAAAATTAAATGGAATGCATGAATATCTACATACTCAGCATTAATGAGATGCAGTGGTCTAGCTATGGCCACTTTGAATCAGATAATCATATGGTATACTCTGCAGGGAATGAAAAACAGGGGGGAAATGGTGTTGCATTCATAGTCAAAAAGTCAATTTCAAATTCCTGAAATACAATGTTGTGAGCGATAGGATAAAATCTATCTACGTACAAAGAAGACCCGTTAACACAATCATTCTTCAAATAACTACTCCTACATCTAGAGTCTAAGAGGAAGAAATTGAGAATATTTACCAAATTTTTCAGTCTGAAATTGACCGAACATGCAATCAGGAAGTGTTAATGTTAACTGGTAACTGGAATGCAAAAGTAGGAAACAGTGAAAGAAACAGTAGTTGGAAAATATAAGCTTGATGATAGAAAAGAAGCTCAAATCAGAATGATGGAATTTTGTATTTACAATGATTTCTTTAGTGCAAATACTTTTTCTAAAAGATACATAAGATTATTTTCCATGTGGATTTTACCTAAAGGGCTGCATAGAAATAAAATTGCGTACATTTGTGGAATAAATCTTTGGAAAAGCTCCATATCAGCAAGCAAAACTAGGTCAGGGGCAGACTGTGGGTCAGATCATCAATTAATCAGATGCAAGTTCTAACTGAGACTGAAGAACATTAAAATAAGTCTGCAGGAACCAAGATACGATCCTGTATCACTTTCATCTGAATTTCACAATCATCTTAAAAATAGGTTTGAGGCATTGAACACCAATGTTAGAAGACCAGATAAGTTGTAAGATGATGTCAAGGATATCACTCATGAGAAGACATTACAAAAACAACGAAGAAAGAATCAAAATGGATATCAGAAGAGACTCTAAAGATTGCACTGGAGTGTCAAGAAGCCAAATCTAGAGGACAACATGTTGAAGTGAAAGAGCTGAACAGACAATTTCAAAAGGCAGCTTTGCAGGACCAAATTAAGTATTATAATGGAATGTGCAGAGAGCTGGAATTGGAGAATAAAAAGGGAAGAACTCACTCTGCATTTCTTAAGCTGATAGAACTGAAAAACAAATTGTAAGCCTTTTGTTGCAATATTGAAAGATGCTATGGGCAATGTAGTGAATGACCCAGAAACCATCAAAAGATGGAGGGAATACGCAGAGTCACTCTACCAGAAAGAGCAAGATTTTGCACAGCCCCAAATTATCATTTACACCTTGGGTCAACTGCGCAATTCAAAATAGAATTTATTCTGTTATCCTTGTTGACCTACTCATCGAGTTACCTTAAAAATAAGGCTTTTATTACATTATTGTAACCAAGATTTAGACAAAAATCTAGTGGTGAAAGAAATCCTTCCCAGCCATATGTTGCTGTTGCTTTGTGCTATCAAGTCAGAATCAAATCATAGCTGACAATCTAGCCAAGTTAAGAGGCTTTGAGTTGCATTGAATTTCTTCTGTGGAGAAATTGATGGATTTAAACCACCAATCTTTGTGTTAAACACAAGTCCTTACCCACTCCTTATCCAGAGCTCCCTGCCAGCGATTTGATACATTGTTGTTGTTGCTTTTCTCATTATACACCATCAAGTCTGCACTGACTCGTAGCTAACACTCAGTGGGAGGAAACTGCCCATCTATCTCTCATGGAGAAGCTAGTTGTTCTGAACCATATTACTTTGGGTTGGCAGCGCAAGGACTTAACACAAAGGACTAAATGCTTTTATTATGAATGTTTAAAGTGTGAAGATTATGACTATGGTATTTGTGGTGATTGACCTTCATGTCAAGATACTGATACTGATAGATACTAGATATTAGAAAAGAGGGTCGCCCATTGTAAGAATTTCGTTTTGAGGAATACCAAATTTTCTGTTAATTTGGTGCTCGTGGATAGTCAACTTGGATTCTAAGAGAGTAAGAAATACGGAGGAAGATTATTATTTATTGAATATCTAATCTGTGTCAAGCACTTTCTGGTACCTTGATCATTTCCGTCTCTCAGTAATTAAGTAATAGTAATATTGGTATCTTTTTTCATAAGGAAAAATTTAAAAAAACCACTAAAGACTTTTTAACATTACTAATAACTGGTACAAAGGCGCTTTGGTGGCCTCAAAGCAAAAATGGTGGCCGAATGCAATCTTGAGAGCACGCTCTTTGAGTTCACCAGTTGTTCCACGAGAAAAGGATGGGCAATCTTCTGTATGCGATTAACCGCCTGTGAAAATCTGTTAAGGGTCAGTCTTGGCTTCATGCTGACTTGACGGTGGAACAATAACAATAGCTGATATATGCGGAATAATTTAGATGCGATTCTAATTGGCTTTACTGACTTCCACTGTATATTTCAGCTTTGTCACACTGCTGTTTTGGTAAGAAGAGTAAATGGTAATGGTAAATGCATTATGAAAAAACTTTAGCCCAATAGCATAAATCATGCATGAAAATTTGACGGCAGCATTCCTGTTTTGAATTTATAAGTCAATCTTAAATATTTACAAAAGATAAAAGCCATAAGCAGACACATACATTTAAGATAAATGAGAACAGCTGTTTTGGGCTTTTGTTCTTATTTTTTTTTCTCGTTTACATACACTATATGTAAATTCAATCACTATTTAGCAAATAAAAATAACAGATAATTTTACTAAACTATGTTTGTTGTTTGATTGTGGAGAAAAATGAACGTTCATTGAATGTCAAAGTAAATTTATGAAATTTTAGATTTCCAGTATTGAGTTTGACTGTGAAATGACAGATGTAAAAAAATTTCCAGCTAAACTTATGCATACAATTTGAATAATGTTCAATTAAGGGCAACCAAATATAGAAACTATGCTTGTTTGTCAGGTAGGCTTAGATAGATGCCAGTTAAGTAAATGAAGGGCTAGACATTGTTGTTTTTAATTGGATTAATTCAAGGAAAACATATATTTATAAAGATTTTTTTCTGAGATTGAATATCAGCTGAAGCTTTGAATTTAGGTCACACTGTTGATAATGTATACAGAGCTGACACTGTGATACCAGTTATTTAACAAGCTCTGAAAGTTCTCAAAAGAAAGAAAAGAAAAACAACAGTGACAACAAGAAAGGAGGACAAATACAAAAAAAGAAACGGAAAAGAAAAAAGGCCCAAAAAAGAGATTAAAAAAGTCTATTTCATTCTAGGTGCTATAAGGGCTGCTATTCCAGTTTAGGGTCACCTCTGCTAACATCCTACAGAAAAAGAAGGACCCTTGAGCCACGTGACTATTACAATTTTATTTTCATTCTTTTTCTATGAATATTTTACTTCATTAGGTTGTGATAGGAAAGTATTAGTGGCACGAGAGATTATTGCTAAGTTGCTAACATTAAAATCAATGGCTTAAATCAACCAATGACTTCATAGGGAAAGAAAATGCAAAGAAAAAATGAAAAAGAAATGAAAAGAAAAACTTCAGGATTTGCTCCTGCCTTTAAGTTTGAGCCTAGAAAATCTTTATGGAGTAGTTCTACTCAGCCTCATAGGATCACAATAAGTTGAAGTAGAATTGAGAGCATATCTCAACAAATGAGAGTATATCTAATGAAAATAAATGATGAGTGATAATAAAAATATAGGTTAACCTCTCCGGAGTCATAATAATGAATGAAAATAGAGAAGAAGAAAGAATACAATATTTGGCAAACAGAAGACAATCGTGATCTCTGTTTTTCTTTCCTAGTATCTGATTCTTGTTAGGATCTCCAAAACATAAGTAAGTCTTAAAATACAATGAACTTATTAGAAAGGGTGAACAAAATAGTCAGTCATGTATTTTTATATTCACTATAGTAGTTTTTAAAATATTCAGTATTTTTAAACCAATTATTGCTGCATTTTAGTTATTAACTTGAAATCGATTTCCTTTCTCCATTTTTCAGGAAAGAAAATTGAGAAAATATACATTTGTCTATGTTAGAAGCTTATCCTCCTCGCCCACAGTGGACATTATAAAATCTGAACTACTTTGATTTAATAAAGTTAATATACCATGGAAAAATATTGGGTTTTCTCTTTTCATGTGTGTGGAATTGTTTATCACGTTGTCTATTCAGAGAAGATCAGACCAAAATGGTTACCACTGCAGATACCAGATATTTCTTGACTGAAACTTGAGAATACTAGAAAGACATTTGCCTATTAAATTTAGTGATAGGCAAATATGCTTTACTGTGTAGACCATAATAAATTATAGTTAGCTAATCATAAGATTAATGGCAATGGGAATTCCAGAATATTTTGTACATACAAAACTGCACAATAACCCACAAACATTTGTTCAAACAAGAGGGTACAGTACAAGAATACACTATCATGATGAAAACCAGGAATGGTACATCCAGGTTGTCTCTTTTCAATATATACTTTCAACTTGCATGATGAGCAAATAATTCAGGTAGCTGGACTATATGAAGAAGAATGGAGAATTAGAACTGGGAGAAGAATCACCAACAAATTATGTTATGCATATGATAGCATTTTGCTAGCTGAAAAGTGAATGAAATGAAGTATTAACTGTAGTAGTTCAAAAATGATAACTTTCAGTACAGATTATGATTCAGCAAAAATGAAAAAAATTCTGACATTTGGATCTGTAAATATCATCAGGATAAATGGAGCAAAAATTTATGTTTATAGGGATTTCATTTCATTACATCTACAATTAACTTCTATGTTAGCAGTAATCAACAAATAAATTGAGTGGGGAAATCTGCTCTCAAGGAAACATTTAAATGTTGTAAATAGTTAAGACTGTCACTTTAAAGACCAAGGTGTGCCTTATTCAAATCATTTCTTGTCAGTTGTCTCATTTGAATGTAAAAGATGGACAATAACTAAGGAATTTCAGAGAAAAATTGATACCTTTAAATTATGTTGTTAATAAGGAATATTGCATATATCATGGACTGTCAAAGGAAAGCACATTTTTCTTGGAAGAAGTACAGTCAGAGTGCTTCACAAAATCAAAGATGGTAATAATTGATCTCATATATTTTCAGTATGATATCAGAAGGGCCCAGTCATTGGAGAAAGATATTATATTTGGAAAACTAGAAGGTCAGTCAATTAGAGAAAGAATCTCAAGAGGTCTCCATGCTCCATGACACCGTAACTGCAGTAACGGGTATAACCACAGCAGATATTATATGAACAAAGTCCAGGATCAGAGAGAGTATCTATTTGCTTTACATAATTATGGGTAAGAACTGACTCAATTACTTTTAATGGCAACATTTGCAAGCTTAATAAATAAAACAAATAATAATGGTCTAACACTGCATGGTTCAAAATTGGGAAGGATGTATGCCAAGGATGTGTCCTATCTCCATATCTTTTCAATATATACGTGGAACAGATTATCTGGAAAGCTGGGCTCTGTGAGGAGAAATTTAGCATCAGGATTTGAGGAAGATGCATCAACAGTCTTTGTTATGCGGATGACACAACCCTGCTTGCTGAAAATGAGGAGGACCTGAAGCCCTTGTTAGAGAAGGTCAAGGACAGCAGCCTTCAATATGGATTGAAGCTCAACATCAAGAAAACAAAGATTCTCACTTCTGGGCTGACTGGCAGCATTATGACAGATGGAGAAGAGATTGAGATTGTTAACAGCTACAGTTTGCTTGCTCTACAATCAACACTCTTGGTATCAGCAGCCAGGAAATTAATACACAAATTGCACTGGGGAAAGTCTGTTGTCAGAGACCTCTCTAAAGTACTGAGGAGCAACAGTGTCAGTATGGAGACTAAAGTGTGCCTGATACAGGCCATGGTCTTTGCAATTACTTGCTATGCATTGGAAAGCTGGACAATGACTAGGGAGGGTAGAAGGAGAATTGATGCCTTTGAGCCTTGGTGCTGGAGAAGAGTAGAGTATTGAATATATCCAGGACTGCTAGAAGAATAAACAAGTTTGTCCTGGAGAGGGTGAAGCCAACCTGCTCTTTGGAGGCAGGGATTCTGAAGCTTCATCGGACATACTTTGGACATGTTGCAAGGCGAGATTAGTCCTTGGAAAAGGACATCATGCTTGGGAAGTTGGTGGAACAGCACAGAAGAGGAATTCCCTTGGTGAGATGGATTGATTCAGTGACTGCGGTAAGGGGGTAGATGTATTGGAGACAATAAGATTGAAACAAGATAGAGCAGGGTTTAGAGCTGTTGTACACAGGGTGGCTATGATTTGCAGGCTACTCGACAGCACATAATAACAACGAATGCTTTATATATGTTTATTTTCACTTAACTCTGAGGTGTTTGTCAGAGATCTTTGCTTTTTCCTTTGGCAGAAAGCCAGCAACCTTTCCAACCCATTACTAACAGTGAAATAAATGATCATTAGAAAATTATTGTTTTTGTTGTAATGCGATCTTAAGCTGTAACACACGCAAACCTGACTTTCTGCAGAAAATACTTCAGGTCTTCTTCAATTTCAGTAAGCAAGGTTTTGTCATCTGCATAATGCAAGTTGTTGATGAGTCTCCCTCCAATCCTGGATGTCACATTACTCCTCCTAAAGTCCAGCCTCCCAAATGATATATATTAGATATATATCCACATATAGATTGAAAAGGTATAGAGACAGGATGCATCTCAGACACATTCCTCTCCTAATTTTGAACCACACAGTGTTTCCTTGCTCTGTTCTGACAGCTGCTTCTTGATATAAGTGCACGTTTAGCATGAGTACAATCAAGTGTTCTTGGATTCCATTCCTCTCAAGGTTAGACATGATTAGTTGTTATTCAGTCAAATGCCTTTGCATTGTCAATGAAACACAGATAGACATTCCTCTGGTACTCTCTGCTATCTGCTAAGATCCTGACATTGGCTATGATTTCTTTAGTGTCATGACTTCTTTTAAAGCCAGTTTGTATTTCGGTAGTTCTCTGTCAATGTACTACTTCAGCCAATTTTTTATAATCTTCAGCAAGATTTTTCTTGCATTTGATATTGCTCATTAATTCTCACACTCTGTTGGATCACCTTTTGCTTGGATCTACAATCCACACTCTTGACAATTGAAGTCAGGCTATCAAAAGACAAGTTGTATTAGGAAAATCTTCTGTCAAGCATCTCTCCAGAGCGCTGAAGGGCAATAAGCTCTGTCTAGAGACCAAGGTGCATCTGATCTAGGCCATGGTCTTCACAGTTATTTGTTGTGTATCAGAAAGCTGGACAACGACTAAAGATGACAGAAGAAGAATCGATGCCTTTGAGTTGTGATTCTGGAGAAGAGTATTAAACATACCATGGACTGTCAAGAGAACAAAGAACTCTGTCCTAGAGAATGATACCAAGTTTCTGCTTGGAGGCGTGGGCATTATGGCTCTTTCTCACAAATTCTCACATGTTGCCAACAAGTACTTGTCCTTAGAGAAGGACTTCATGCTTGGAAGAGTAAAGGGACTGCACAGAGAGGAAGATCTTGGATGAGACAGATTGACATGGTAACTGGGGTAATGCAGGTAGATGTGTTGGAGTCAGTAAGATTGTCTTAGGACAGAGCACATTTCAGAGCTATAGTGAACAGGAATAACATAACCAAAACAACTAATTGACCAATAGGAAGCATTATCTTACTTGAATCTATAACCAACACCATTAGCAATAGCAGTCAAGAAAACAAAAGTGGTATTGCGATCAGGAAGTTGGTCAGAGATCTCTCCAAGGTACTAAAGGGCTGTGATGTAACTTTGAAGACTCAGGTAAATTTTACTTAATTCACAGTCTTTCACTTACTTGTGTACTAATAATAGAAGAATCAACGCTCTTAAGCTGTGGTGTTGGAAAAGGATAAAGACTATCGCATGGGCTGCCAAAGAACAAACCTTCTTGGAGAAGGTGAAGCCAGGGAGCTCATTGGAGGGAAGGATTTTGAAATTCCATCACATGCTTTCAGCCAGTTGTTAAAAGAGGCATGTGCTTTGAAAAAGACGTCATGTTTGGAAGGGTGGAAGGTCGCTGCAAGAGAGGAAGACCCTCAACTAGTGCTGGAGCACTGGGCTCAAGTGCTAGGGATGAAGGGGATGGCACGAGATAAAGTAAGTTCACGGCTTATAGAGCCACTATGACTCATGATCAACTCTGCGACACGTAACAACCATGGCACTACATAGAAAAGTGTGTGGTTCAGTAATAGTCTGAAAATATCGATCACATCTCTTGGTATATAAGGAGGACTTTGTCATTGAAATCATATTACAGAAGAATGATTTTTAGGAGATGATTTTATTTCCAATCAACTTACTAAAGCTCACAAACAGAGAGTAATTTATCTTTGTTACTAAGAAGTTACAAGACAGGACCTGTGGATTTAATTCTTATTTATGAACCGCCTATATAAAGAAGCCACAGTAGACCAGATGCTCTGCTGGAGAAGGAGAGACAATCTCCTCCTGTACCAGTCAGATCTGATTTAACGGTACACACAAATAATAAAACAAAAAATTTAAAAAAGAAGCCACAATAGTTCATTTAGAACTCTTAGGTTACAAGAGTTTTTCCAATCAAGAAGAAAAGAAAAAGTAACTTAATGTAATTATTTTTAGAATTGGAATTAAACAATTAATGCTTGGAATAAATGAATTCGAAATCCCTAAGAATCATCTATGCATATTTCAAATCCTTATAATGCCACTTATTAGATTAGTTTAACTGTTCATTTTTCACCAGTGCATTTTTTTTAATGTAGGTCATTTTTCCACTGACAGAGTGGAATGTTTCAGAGAGGTTGTAACAAGTTTTGGGGGAGTCTAGAGGTTTTCTGTGAAGTAAAACTCAAAAGACAATTATTGTGATCAACCCTCAAAGCGATGAGAGACTTTGGGAAGCCTATGTTGCTAAACTTACGGGAGGGAAAAGCTTATCACTTTCTTTCTCTTTTTCTTCCTTTTTAAACAAATAGTCTTTAGCCTTATCCTCACAGAATTTTAATCAATTGAAAGAAAAATTAATAATGCTTCTATTATGAAAATAAAACTAGATTTTAACTGGAGATTGTATTTGTAATATAATACTGTTGAATTAAACAGAATTGCATGAAATATATTGCCTCATTATAATATTTTTCTCTGTCCTTTTAAAAATATCAGGCTCTCAGTATGACTTCGTAGTGTAAATGAGTAGGGAATATATTTTAAATGCACAATAGGTAGCTTTATCTTTTTTTTTCTTTTTTAAGCCACTCGAAATTTAAAGATGAGGTACTTCTTGGAAGTTATCAGAAAGATACAGATAACAGAATAATTGAATGTGAAAGAATATCTTTAAAATGTGGAGAGGGGTGGGACTGTATTTGTAATCTGTTCTAAATGTAAATCTGACAGCTTGAATAAAAGGGAGAGTTCTACACAGTATCTTCTATTTAAAATCTTTAAAAAGAGATCAAGGTCAAATCCAAGTATAGTATTTAAGCGTTTATTTCCATTCAAAGATATTTTCAAATCAAGATAATAGTTCAGGAAAATTCTTTTTCTCCTGAGACAATTCTTAGAAAGAATAACTTCCCGTAGTTTAGCAAAGAAAACATAAAGATAGCTATCAACTTTCACTGTTACATTACAAATTGATTTCTCTGTAGTAATTTTACATATACAAAATTTCATGTTCTTACACAATAGTACTATCAAAAGTCACTGGTTGAGGTGTGATCAGAACTCTTTACATACCATTGACGGGAATGTGAAACAGTATAGTGACCCTACAAACAAAAGACCTGAACCCTGTACTAGCGTTGTTTCTCTATGTGGATAGAGTTCCCAGAGGCATGTGGTTTAGGAAGCGGATGCCACTCCTGCTTCCAAACTATGGAGAACAGTCTCATGCTTTCTCAGACAGTTTGGGATAGGAATACCATTCAAAGCAGCTATACATGCCACAAAAACCAGTTACAACCCAAACAGCTGTATGCACACAAATGTTTCTGGCAGCATTATTTATAATAATAAATAGATGAAAACAATCTAGATGTACATCAACAATTGAATGGTTAGACAAAGTATGGTACATTTGTTGTTTTGTTGTTGTTATGTGCCATCGAGTTGCCTGCGACTCATAGCGACCCTATGTACAACAGCCCTAAACTCTACAAAAAATACTTTGCAGCATTGGAAAGTAATTAACTCATAAAACACTACACAATGAGGATGAATCTGGAAGATGTTATTCTGAGTGAACTATCTCAGTCACAATGGGACAAATACTGCATAAGCTCATTGAGAAGAGGAAGTGGGGAGTGCAGGAAAGGAGTGGAGAGATAATAAATCCTGCCCTGGAACGAGTGAAAGAAAGGACATTCTGAAAGGAATTAATAATTAAAAACCATTTGTATGACAATTAATGATCTTAAAAGGGGAACTGAGGGAGAAAAGAAAAGAATGACTAATTTTAAAAAAAAGTCACTGGTAAAATATTTTCTTATCCTGATATTTAGTGAACTATAACTAAGATGATCAAATGTACAGAAGATGTTTTTTGTTACAACATAACTTTTTACAGTTGTTGTTGTGTCGTTCAGTATCATCAACTCAGAATCAACCCATAGCTGACCCTCTAGCAGATTTTCAGAGTCAATTAATGGCATGATGGGAGATTGTTCACCCTTCTCTTTCAGAACACCTGACAGATTTGAAATGTGAACCGAGAGCAGTCAGGATTGTAGCACAGATTATCACCAGAAATTGATATAGTCTTTTCCAGAAACATTAAAATAACATAGCACTTGAATTTACACCTAGTACAAA
This sequence comes from Elephantulus edwardii, assembly GCF_000299155.1. Lineage (NCBI taxonomy): Eukaryota > Metazoa > Chordata > Mammalia > Macroscelidea > Macroscelididae > Elephantulus > Elephantulus edwardii. The sequence continues at coordinate 10,944,798 of NW_006399848.1, read as the reverse complement.
TAGAGCACATCTCTTTTTGTTTTTAGCTTTTCCATGTTTGATTACTGCCTCTGAAAACCCACCGGAGAGTCAGCTATGGGTCAGTTCTGACTGTGTAGCACACACCACCACCACCACCACCAACAACAACCCCAATATGCAGTTCATACATATGATAGTGGAAACACTTCCATCAAAATCAGCGGAATGGAGGTTATATGAGTCACTGGACCATGGAAGTCTAGAATCCATCTTGGGTCATATCTCTGGTTTCTGTTTATATGGCTCTTGTTCTCAGTCTACTGGGGACTTGGTCCAGTTTTATAAATCATCATTGGTTTTTGGTTTGTTTGTTTTCTTGTGAGTAAGCTATGAGTGATCTGTAGTGGAATAGTGGGTAGAAAGTTGTGCTACCAATCCACAGGCAAGAAGTTCGAATCCACCAGCTACCCTGTAGGAGAAAGATGAGTGATATTTTCTGACGTGATTTATGGCTAGCCTCTGAAAACCTGTTGGGGGCCAGCTATGAGTCAGTTCAATTTGATAGCAAAGTGACAGGAGCAAGTAGACTATAGTAGACTATATCTGAAATAGTTTTTTTTCCCCATCCTGATAATTATCCTTGGGAAATAAAAGATACAGAATTATCTTTCCATTTTATATGTTTCTGATTTTTTTTGACCTTTGATCATAACATTTTTGTGTGACAAACATTATATAAGAACAATGTGTAAGTAAATCCGTGCAAAATAAAATGAAAACTAAAAAAAAACCAAACAAACAAACCATTATGTTGTTGTTATATATCACGCTGATACTGATTGATAACAACCCTGTAAGAAAGAATATAACATCACCCAATTCTTTTGCCCAAGGAAACAATCTTTATGGAAATAGAGTGCTGCACAGAGGTATTTCTAAGTTATGAACACCAATGAATGATTTTATTAACCATCACAGTCTCCAATGACAGCTTTGGGAATCCACTCATTAAGTTGAAGTGAATACGTTAATATCTGAGAGTCTTCATGGCCTAATATTTTCTGGATTGTGCTTACCATAATAATTCGTGGATACCATTGAGAAAACTGGAGATTCTGGAGCAATTCATTGAGCTCACACATAACACACACATAGATCAAGAACAGAGAGTAGCTTGGAACAAGATAATACTGCATTGCGTAAAATCAGGAAAGTAGTATTACCACTGACGCAGTGAGAGGCAGAGATAGGAGAATCTCTAGAGTCTAGGCTGCTTGGGAAATGTCACAGTCCAAAATAGGTGAGCAAAAGTTTTTCTGGTATTGTAAAGATAGTACCTTTAATAATAGGAGATGCTAGTGATCCCAAAATCTATTTGCAGCCATGAAAATTTGTGTTTCACCTGCTTAGTGAGAGGAATGGAATGTCATTTTTATTCAGCAATCAGGAAAAAAGTGGATCATCCCTCCAAAAGGCTGAGTCCATTAAGAAAAACAAATTGTACTAGAAAACTGTTTTAGAGACTTCAGCAGGATCTACTCATGCATTTATCAAATTCTTGTTGCTAGGATGTGTAAACAAGGTAGGTAACTAATTAATTAGTATTCACCAGTCTTACTATATCTTCAGGCTCGAATTGAATTGGGTCAAAGGCAGAAATTAGAATCTCATTACCAGAAAGAAAGAAGTATGGTATATGTTCATTTTGACCATGGATTTCTGTACCAATTAGTAAAGTATATGTCCATTTTGACCAGAGATTCCTGTACCAATGCGTTGCGGCAACAGCAGCAGTGAAGAATCAGATCATCATGAGACAGAGTTGTACTGAGACTGCTGCTCTTTGAAACCAAAGACAGAGACCTTCCCTCAAACTTGATGGAAGACTAAGAAACTCTGAACATTGCACTAGAGCACGAAGAAGCCAAAGCAGAGAAGAAATCAGGACGTTAAGGAGCTGAACACAAGACTCCAAGGGTAGCTTGGGAAGACAAAGCAAAGAAATACCCAAAGAGATGGAGTCAGAAAATCAAAAGGAATGGACTTGCTTGGTATTTCCTAAGCTGAAGGAATTGAAGAACAAATTCAACCCTCAAGTGCAATACTTAAAGATGCTATGCACAGAATATATAATGAACCAAGAAACATCAAAAGAAGAGGGACAGAAAATTGGCTGACATAGAAGAATTTCATGTACCAACATATGATCAAATGCCAGTGGTGATGACAAAGGAAATTCAAGTTGCTCTGTAGGAACTAGCAAAAAACAAAGCCACAGGAATTGATGGAAGAATACCAATTGATATATTACAAAAAACAGATACTGCCCTGGAAATGTTGACCAGGTTATATGCTAAGAACTCTGGATCCACACTTATATTCATTCTAAAAAAATAAAAATGATTCAACAGAATCTGGAAATTATAAATCAATACCACTGATATCACACACAAGCAAAGTCATGCAAAGTCATGCTGAAGATTATCTAAAAATTAACAGAAATTCCAGAAGCTGGGTTTAGAAGAGGCCATGGCACTGCGACCACTGTTGTCAATCTCAGATGAATGTTGGCTGAAAGCAGAGAGTACCAGAAGAATGTCTTTCTGTGTTTCATTGACTATGAAAAAGATATTTGACTGTGTGGATCACAGCAAACTGTGGTTAACATTGAGAAGAATGGGAATCCTAGAATACTTAATTGCTCATGTGAAACATGTACTTGAACCCAGGAGGCAGCTGTCAGAACTGAGTAAGGAAACACTGCATGGTTCAAAATCAGGAAAGATGTGTGTCAAGGATTTGTGCTGTCTCCATACCTTATCAATCTATATAGGCAACATATCATTTGGGAA
>NW_006399848.1:10939035-10941625 GCF_000299155.1 Elephantulus edwardii | reverse complement strand
AAAAAAAACAAAACCAAACCCCAAATAAGATATTGAGATTGTTAACAATTTCATCTTGGTCATGTTCATAGTCAACACATCTGGCACCAGTAGACAGGAAATCAGTAGATGGAATGCAGCATAAAATTAACAAACAAACAAGACGAAATGCATGCACTGTGAAAATCTGCTGTCAAGGACTTCCCTGTAGGACTAAAGACTAATAATGCCAGTCTAGAGATGAAGGTTCTCCTGATCCAGGCCATAGTCTTCACTATTACTTGCTATGCATCAGAGAGGGCTGGGCAATGAATAAGGATGGCAGAAGAATCAAAGTCTGTGTGTTGTGGTCCTGGGGAAGAACATACCATGGAGTGCCAAAACAACACACGGCCCTGTTATGGAGAGAGCGAAACCAGAGTTCTCCTTGGAGGCAAGGATTTGGAAGCTCCAGCTGATAGACTTTGATCATGTTTCCAGGAAGGATTAGCCCTTGTAGAAGGACATCAAGCTTGGAATGGTGAGGAATAGTGCAAGAAAGGAAGTTCTTGGATAAGATGGATTGACAGTGTTAACTGCGATAATGAGAGTAGGTGTGTTGGAGACAGCGAGACTGGCTCAGAATAGGGCAGAGTTCAGCCTATTGTGCATAGGGTCGCTGTGAGTTGCAGTCAACTTGATGGCACATAACAACAACAGCAACAGGGTGTGTTAGGAGGTGGGAGAAGTGTCATACCTGACAGGACTAAGAGATCTTTCTAACACTAACCTAGGGGCACAAGGCTGATTTCAGAGGACCTGTGAGCACATCTGGTAAGTAGCCCTGGCTGACGAATTGTATTCTATTTCTAACCTTAACTATTAGCTATAAATTTCGCGAATTAACTAAATAATCATAAGTATTTCTCTTGAGGTCTGTGTATCGATAGATCTGTGGACCTAGGAGTAGAGACGTAAGAGTCCTTGGCATGAGTGATTGTTGTTAGAAGTGATGGAAGTAGGTCTGAGAGCAAAGGAACATTTCTGAACTCAGAGAAATAGGTATTGTAACAAGGATGATGTGAATGGGGACAGTTCACCCTGGTAGAGACAGTGGAGATTAATTGTGGTTGCTCCTTTATCTGACGTAGGGGCTGTGGGGAGACTGACAAAGATGGGATAAATAATGTATACTGCATTGAAACAGACGAGGGAGAGAATTGTTTAAAAAGGAATATATGATTAGGTATTGTTGTCATGACAGGAGTCCAGAACAAAGGCTACATAGTGGAGTGGACTTGGGGGCAGGGATTGGATAACATGAAAGAAGTTGTCTTTTACTTTTCAAAGAGAAGAGCAAATTGGGGGGTGAGGCAGGGAGAAAAGTGCAGCAATGAATGAATGGAAATCCAAGTATCTGTAAACTTTCATTAAAAGGGCTGGGCGGGGAGAGAAATGCAGCAATGAATGAATGGAAATCGAAAATCTCTGTAAATTCTCATTAAAATTATTTAAAAAAATAAAGCTTAAAAAAAACAACAACAAAAAGTTGTTAAAAATCTTCTAAAAAAAACCAAAAAACTACGATATTTCTATATTTTATGGGTTAATATGATTTCAAGATAGCATTAGACCTTTTTAGCTTCTTTAACACAGCTCCAATCCTTAGGTGACTTTGCACAAAACAGTGCAAAATATTGGCCAATGTTATAACATCATTTTTGTTGATTTCATTGTTACAGCTTTTGGTCACTATATTCATTTAACCATAAAAAATTCAAGCCTATTTAAACCACTATAAAGTATGCATATCCTCATCCCTTTCTCAAACAATGTTTAAGGCATGGTTAAGATTGTTTCTTTATAAACTCATTAATAGAGAATACAAACAATCAGGTTGTTTTGAAACTATTGTAGACATTATGCTGTTTCATTTATGAGTATTTGTCATAGATAGATAGATAGATAGATAGATAGATATAGATAGATACAAAATATAGATATATAATATATATTTGTCATATGTATAAAAAAGGTATCGTTTATTGCTATTTAATCATTTTCTTTATTTCTACATTTTATGTCATAATTTCTTTTTCTTCTACTAATTTGTTAGAAATCATTGCAATCCCTTTAGAATATCCTCTATATTTTTTTATTTATTGCAGACTTAATAGTTTAAACAGAGATTGTGAAAATGTTGCAGAATTAGGAAGGCTTTATAATGTTATAAATAAGGTCACAATTAGCAATAACAATAATAAAACAGGTGTTTTTCCAACTCTGTAGCTGTAGAATTCTACATCCTTTAAAATATGTTTCCTCTCAATCGTAGTTTTTCCATTCTTTTAATGTGATTTTTCTCCTTAACTGTTATTGGAACTATATAAGACAAATAAACTACTGTTGTAGCTAGACAATCATTTATTGATCTACATAGTATTTGCATTCTCTGCTGTTCTAGATATTCTCCAAATAGATAGCTTTAACCATGTTGTTGTTGTTATTATGTGCCGTCGAGTCGCTTGCAACTCATAGCGACCCTATGTACAACAGCCCTAAACTCTGCTCTGTCCTGTGCCAATTGCACTGACACTCCCATCCTGATTATCCCAGTCACTGAATCAATCCA
>NW_006399848.1:10931258-10938553 GCF_000299155.1 Elephantulus edwardii | reverse complement strand
GGTGAGAATCTTTGTCTTTTTGACATTGAGCCTCAATCCATATTTGAGGCTATAATCCTTGACCCTCTACAGCAAGTGCTTCAGGTTTCAGCAAGCAGGGTTGTGTCATCTGCATAACGCAGATTGTTGATAGATCTTCCACGAATCCTGATGCCACATTTCTCCTCATAGAGCTCAGCCTCCCGGATGATCTATTCTGCTTCAACTTAAAAATATAATAACAAAGTCTCAAAGTGTAATAGGTATCTCTTTCATTAGTTCTGAAATATTTGGGGAGATCCAGCCCTATTGTTTTGATTTTTTTTTTACTAAAATCTTTTAAACTAAGAAGGAAATCAAAAGACAAATGTCACTGGGAAAATCTGTTGTCAAGGTCCTCTCCACAGTACTGAAGAACAACAGTGTTAGTCTAGAGACTAAGGTGTGCCTGATCCAGGCCATGGTCTTCTAAAATATTTTGTACGCACAACAGAGCTGTATCTTGACTAAGGATAATAGAAGAAGAATCAATGTCTTTGAGCTGTGGTGTTGGAGGAGATTTTTAATATACCATGGACTGCTAAAAGAGCCAAAATTTCTCTCCTTGAGAGGATGAAACTGAGGTGCTCCTTAGAGGGAAGGATTTTGAAGCTCTGTTTCACATACTTTGTGCATATTGCCAGAAGGGACCATCTTGGAGAAGGATATAATAGTTGGAAGGATGGCGGGACAATTTAAGAGAAGGAGACTCCAGATGAGACGGATTGACTCAGTAACTGGGGTAATGGGAATAGGTGTATCAGAGATAATCAAACTGGTCCGTGATAGGGCATTATTTAGAGCTATTGTACATAGGGTCACTGTGAGTCACAGACATCTCTATGGCACTTAACAATAACAACAACCAAGCAAAGAAGAAGCTTTGGTGACCTAGTGGGTAAAGAGTTGTCCTGCCCACCATAAAGTAGGTGATTCAAATCTGCTCTGAGGGAGAAGGTTGTGAAATCTCTTCCTGTTGGATTTTACAGTCTCTGTCAAGTATCTGAAGATCAGGTCTGAGTCAGTTCCAACTTGCTAGCACATAACAACTATAGACACATTCCAAGAATTTAAAAATCTGGCATTTATCTTAAAGGGGAAAAAATAATGGGTTTGAGATAACGCTTTTTTCCATTAGTACTCAGCAAACTCTGCCAGGACCTATGTTGGAAGGAGAATCTACTTTCCTTTTCAATCTAGTCTCATTCTTTCCTTAAAAGTAGCAACTGCTGGCATTGGGGTGGGGGTAAGACAGAAAAACTGCATGAAATATGCTTACGGCATTGAAGTCTATGGGGGAGAGAATAGTTTAAAAGTATTCTATTTTAGGGCATTATTTTTATCGTAGGAGTATGCAAGGAGGGTTGCAGAGTGGATTATATTTGGGGGTAGGGGGTGGGGTTTGGGGATTGTGTACCAATGAGGGAGTTTTTCTTTTGCTTTTCAAGGAGAGGAGCAAACGGGGGGGGGGGAGGGGTTTGTGCGGGGAGAAGGGTGCAACAATGAATGAATGGAATCCCAAAATCTCTGTAGATGTTCATTGAAATGAAAAATAAACACACACAAAAAAGTAGCAGATAATGATAAATCAATCCAGTAGTGAGTATCAACTATAGGTTTCTTCCCCTCGACATCCCAGTTGTTACCAGTAGCTCCCATAACCAATAAATTGTGTTATTTCTTTCTGCTAATAAATCCTCTCTATCTGGACAACTCCAATCTTTAGTTTATTATTAATGAATACTCAGAAAATACCATCAACTTCTTGTGCAATCTTCTCATTATCTTGAGTATGCACTTACCTAAAGCTAATATTTAGACCTGTAGATTTTTTTTTCAAATATGTGCCTGTTTTTAATTGGTTTTGGTAAAACATTCTTCTAGGTTGGATAACCCTGGTCTGTCCACTTGTATAGAGGTAACTCGTGATTTCTGTGATGCTAAACACTGTGACACTGATGTGTCAAATGTGATAATGGTTACCCATGGTGGACAGTGTTTAGTGGAGCTCCCCGGTTAAAACAAGCTTGGAAGCAGGGGTGGCATCCACTTCTAAAATAGCTTGCCTCTGGAAACTCTATGAATGTGGAGAAACAATGAAAGGTGTTCAGATCTTTCGTTCATAGGGTCTCTATGAGTCGCATGCTAGAGAGCATTATGCAAAGTGAACTAACTCAGTCTTATTAGGACAAGTACTACATGGGACCCTATTAAACTAAAAGGATAACTAGTAAGATGTGTATAAATCGAAAAGGGGAGTGCTCAAGGAAGGTGTTATATAGCTTCCTTATGAGGAGTTTTTTTAGACCTGCAGACTTTTTATACTCTTGCAATAGGATCTTTTAGCTTTTGTGACTTTTTAAAAGGTAATTCCATATGCATTACAGGTTGTTTTAGGTCACATGCAATTTGTCAGAAAAAATAAAGTACTTATATTATGTTCTTGTATGAGCAGAAATATTTTCATCTTTTCCACCATATAATAATTAAGCACTGCAAAGATACATTTGTGCTTTAATCACATAAAATAATTTCTGTACTTAAAGAATAAACAGTTAAAACATTCGTTATTCGCAAGTCAGTGTTCCATGTTGTTATTGTTATGTACCCTGAGTCTACTGTGACTCGTAGAAACTCTATGAATAAAAGCTTTAAACCTTGCTCTATCCTGAGTCAATATCGCTGTCTCTGACACATTCAACCTCATTTACCCAAGTGACTGTGTCAATCAGTCTCATCTGGGGTCTTCCTCTCCTGTGCCAAGCACAATGTCTTTCTCCAAGGACTGGTCTCTACTGGCCACATGTCCAAAGTACGTGAAACATGTCTCAAAATCCTTGTCTCCAAGAGGGAGCTCGGCTTCACCTTCTTCAGAACAGACCTACTATTTCTCTTGACACTCCATGCACCACAAGTTAAAAGCATCACTACTTCTTCTGTAATCTTTTGTCATTTTCCAACTCTCTGATGTTTAGCAAGTAGTACAAAGACCATGGCCTGAATCTGGTGCACCTTAGTCTCTAGACTGACATCGTTGCTTTTCAGCACTCTTGAGAGGAATCTGACAGCATATTTTTCCAACATAATTTGTCTTTTGATTTCCTGACTGCTGGTGACTATAATTTTTATTTTGGAGCCAAGCAAGATGAAGTAGTTAACAATCTCAATATTATTATATGGAGGTGCTGCTGTTGACCCAGTGGTGAGAATTTTCATTTCCTTGATGCTGAGTTTCAGTAAATGTCGCAAACTATGGTCCCTGACCCTGCAGCAAACGTTTTAGGTCCTCCTCAAACAAACAAGCAAAGCTGTGTTATCTACATAATGCAGGATGTTGATGTATCTTTCTCCAATCCTGATGCCACATTCTTCCTCATAAAGTCTAACTTCCCAAATGATCTCTTCTGGATATAAATCAGAGAACTAGGGGTAAAGCCCCAAACCAAAAAGATGATAAGATACAAAAGAAGATCAAACTTAGAAGGCCTTGCTTATGGTATAATACAGCCAAATACAAACACAGCCAGAAATACACAACATTATTGTCTCTGACACACCTACACCCATTACCCTAGCCAATGAGTCAATCCATCTCATCGTCTTCCTCTTTCATTGTCCCTCCACCCTCCCAAGCATAATGTCCCTCTCCAAGGACTGCCCCCTTCTTGCAATATACCCATAGTGTATGTCAGACAGAACTTCAGAATTCTTGTCTCCACAGAGAAGACTAGTTTCACATTCTCCAGGACAAATCTGTTTTTTCTCCTAGCAATGCGTGATATATTCATTACTCTTCTCTAGCGCCACAGCTCAATGACAACAGTTCTTCTCTCATCCCTAGTCTTTGTCCAGCTCTCTGATGCATTGCACATAATTGCAAAGACCATGGCCTGGATCAGGCACACCTTAGTCTCCAGACTGATATTGTTGCTTTTCAGTACTCTGATGAGGTTCTGGCAACAGACTTTCCCAATGCAATTCATATTTTTATTTCTTAGCTGCTGGTACCAAGAGTGTTGATTGTGGAGCCAAGCAAATTAAAGCTGCCAACAATCTCAATCTCTTCATCATTTATTATGATGCTGTCAATCAAACCAGTGGTGAGAATCTTATTTTTTTTTGTTTGTTGGGGTTATTTTTTTTTTTGTTGTTGTTGTTTTTATGCTGTGCTTCAATTCATATTGAAGGCTGCAATCCTTCATCTTCTGTAGCAAGTTCTTCAATTCCTTCTCAGTTTCATCAGGCAAAGTTGTGTCATCTGCAAGACGCAAGTTGTTGATAAGTCTTCCTCCAATTCTGATGACACAGTCTTCCTCAAAGAGCCCAGCCTCCCAAATGATCTGTTCTGCATATTGATTGAAAAGGTATGGAGAGAAGTCACATCTCTGGCATATACAGTTCCTGATTTTAATCTGTGAAGTGTTTCCTTACTCTCTTTTGATGACTGCTTCCTGGTCCAAGTATCAGTTTCATATAAGCACAATCAAGGTTCTGAGATTCCTATTCTTCTCAGAGTTAGCCACAGTTTACTGTGATCCACACAATCAAATGTCTTTGAATAGTCAATGAAACATAGACATTCCTGCGGTGCACTCTGCTTTCAGCCAAGATCCCTCTAACATTAGCTATACTATCTCTAATACCATGGCCTCTTCTAAACCCAGCCTGCATATCTGACAGATCTCTGTTGACATGCTGCTCCAGTCTTCTTTGGATAATTTTCAACAGAATCTTGCTTGCATGTGATATTAATGATGTTGTTAAGTGTCATCAAATCATAAACGACTTAGGAACAAATGACCTGAACATCTATATAACTTTCATCTTTTCTCCAAGTTCACAGGGTTTCCAGAGGTAAACTATTTAGGAAGTGGATGCCAGTCCTGCTTCCAAGCTTGTTTTAATCGGGGAGCTCCACCAAACACTGTCCACCATGGTTAACCATTATCGTATTTCACACATCGGTGTCACAGTGTTTAGCTTCACAGCAACCATGAGTTTCCTCTGTACAGCAAATGAATAGACCAGGGCTATACCACTTAAAAGAATGTTTGACCAAAACCAATTAAAACCAGGCCTGAAGACCACAGATTAAAGTCACCCCCCTTTGGCTTGGTAGCATCACTTTCTGTCTACTAGGCCAACTAAGCTCTCAGTATGTTGTTGTTGCTGTTGTTAAGTGCTGTTGAGTCATAGATGACTTAGAGCAACCCTACAAACAAAAGACCTAAACACTTGTATAGCTTTCATCGCTTCTCCAAGTTCATGAAGTTGTTAATGATATTGTTGGATAATTTCAGCACTCTGTTGGGTTATGTTTCTTTGCAATGGAAAGAATATGGATTTCTTCCAGTCAGTTGGCCAAGTGGTTGTCCTCCAGATTTCCTGGCAGAACTTAGTGAGCACATTCAAGGCAACATCTTATTTTTTTAAATATTTCAGTTTGTATGCCATCAATTTCTGAGGTCTTGTTTTCTTGCTAATTCCTTCAGAGTAGCTTGAAGTTCTTCCTTCATCACCACAGGCTCTTGCTCATATGTTGTTTCATGAAATTCTTCTATGTCAGCCATTTCTTTTTGGTACAGTGACTCTATATACTCATTCCATCTTTTTTTAATGCTTCCTGGATCATTTCATATTCTTCCCAAACGATCCTTAAGTGTTACACCTCAGAGCCTGAATTTGTTCTTCAGTTTCCTGAACTAAAGAAAGTCTGAGCAAGTTTAGTCCTTTTGATTTTCTGACTTCAGCTATTTGCACATTTCATTATAACACTTTGCTTTGTCTTTCCCTGTTGCCTTTGAAATCTTCTGTTCATCTCCTTAATTTCTTTATTTCTTCTCTTTACTTTGGCATCTTGGTGCTCTAGTGCAGTTTTCAGAGTCTCTTCTGATATCCATTTTTGTCTTTTCTTCTTCCTCCGTCTTTGGAGTGAATTTTTGCATTCTTCATGGATGATATTCTTGAAGTCTTCCCACAACTCATCTGGTCTTCATTCATTAGTGTTCAAAGCCTCAAACCTGTTTCTGAGATGGTTTTATAATTCAAATGTGATAGACTTAAGATAATATTAATGAATTTTTAATCAATCAAAGAAAGTGTAATAAAATATATGAATAGTGTTCTGTAGTATGGAGTCAAGACCAACTGATAGCTAATCCACTTTCCAGTGGGTTTTTAGTTGTAATAAATCTCATGGATTCTGATTACCCATGATTACCATGGAGTAGCTGTTGTCTTTGTGTCTGCAGTGCAATTCTTTATTATTAAAGTAGTAAAAATGTATTTTACTTAAAAAATATGCAGTAGTCTATGATAATACTTACAAATCAGGCTTAATTTAGTCCTGGCGTACTTAAAATGTTTTTAAGAGTAAGGAGTCATTGAATAGTGCAAGTCAATAAGACACTTGGCTGCATATGGGAAATCTGAAATGGAAGTCCATGCAGAGATACTTTAGTATCAAGTCCTAGCAATGTGATTCTGAAAAATCAGCCACTGATGTATTTCTCAACACATTTCTTCTCTGAGACAAATGAATCAGAGATGACTAATTGGCAAATACTGGTGGTGGTAATCTATAAGCAAATGACATTTGATTTATGAGATGAATAGTACATTAAGTTTGTAATAATGGTAATCAATATACAGATAAGAACAAAGATTCACAGCGGAGTGATATTTTTCCAAGAATTAGAGTATCTTTTACTGAAGCAGTTAGAGCTTTGATGGAGTAGCCCATGGTGTGTTATGTTGCTAAACAAAAGGATATGTGCATTCAGAGGTTCAAAGTCACCGTCACATCTACGGGAGAGCAACAGGGAGTCCCCTCTTGTGAAGGTTTATAGCCTTAGATGCTCAATGCAAGGTTACTATGAGGCTGAACAGGGAACTGGCAGGTTTACTTATACTGAAACAATGATTCATAATTCAGATGACAAAATAAGAAACACCTTGACTTCCTGTGATCATTTTGGTGAGACGAAGTGAGTGCTCATTAAAATAATTTTTATTTCATCTAATGCACAAGGAAGAATAGGCTTGATAATCTGTGTAAAGGCTGTGTAAAGACTGGAAAATGCAATCCTGCAGAAGGAATTACAAAACATGTGTACCATGGACTGCCAGGAAAACAAACAGATTCATCTTGGAGAGGATTAAACCAAGCTACTCCTTGGAGGCAAGGATTCTGGGGCCTCGTCTGACATACTTTGGACATGTTGCCAGGAGGGACGGGTCCTTGGAGAGGGACATCATGCTTGGGAGGGTGGAAGGAC
>NW_006399848.1:10914735-10931148 GCF_000299155.1 Elephantulus edwardii | reverse complement strand
GCGGTTGGCGCAGGATAGAGCAGGGTTTAGGGCTGTTGTGCATAGGGTCGCTATGAGTCGGAAACGACTCGACGGCACATAACAACAACAACAATCTGATTAGAGTGATAAAGATGAACAGGATACAGGAGCTATTTATCTATTTCTTAGAAAATTATATTTTTACATAATTAATTCCATTTGTAATTATTGAAGTTATATTTGTTTTAATTATATCTTTCTATGGACATGGTGCCATTTCTTATATTTGTTTAAAGGAAGGGGAATGTGCTATTCATGAATGTTGATCATAAGAGCATAGGAATTTTGGGGAAAAAAGAGTTACAATAACAGTAGGATGCATATCCCAGATTTAAAACATCACCTACATGAATATAGCGAACTGGTTTGTGAAACAAAGAGTTTAGGATAACCATGAAGGAAAGAATAAGACTGCTTTACTGGGGAATGTGAATGTGTTATTATACCAGCACAGAAAAAGAAATATCCCTTCCTTTGCTTATAAACAATATTTAGCAAATATTTCAAAAAGACACAAGTTTAGTTATGTTTCTGCGGTCAAGAAATGTAGACTTAAAATATGTGACAGAAAAGTAAAGGAGGCTATGTATAGCAATCTTGAAAATGTTTAAGATGAATCCCAATTCAAAAAATGCCTATCCGTGGAAGATAAGTAAATGTAAAGTCATTTCATCCTTGTCCCACGCTAAAATAAAAATTGCCTCTCCTCAGAAAAGAAATATTCACTCTTGAGAGGTGATTTCTGCAAAACAAAAAAGATTGGAAGATTTGCTATTTTTTTGTTTACGGGTCTTGTACAAATCATATTCAAATACAGAACTCAGGGGGAAATGTATGTGTTTGTATGTATAGAGGTTAAGGAAACAGTGACATCTACAGTAGCAATAGTTAACAGAACGTTTATAACTGGTATTCTTCATATGCAAAGCAATTCATCTCCAGCCTGGAGAGCAGGGGCCTGGCTGTCTCGTATGTGCTTGTTTGCTATCTGAGGGATGAAAGGTGGATCATTAAAATCCTCTTTCATATAATGAGAATGCGGAAACCTGCCACAACTGGCTCAGAAAAAATGGTCGTTTCATACCCAAGTGATGTATAAAATGCAGAGGATGTGAAGTAGATTCCTTTGTGAGGGTACAAGGAAAGTTTCCGCCTGTGTAAGATGATTTTAGAGACTCAAAACCAATCAGAACTATAGTATCATACACACACAAACACACGTAAGTGTACACCTCCACCTCTCCACAACCCCAACTCAGATTTTTCCTTTCCTTTTCAGTTTTCCTTTTGAATTTGTTTTGTTTGTTTGTTTGCCCTCAACTCTAGTCTATGAAGAAAAAAGAGCAATGTAACCTGAAGTTGTGCTTCCCCCTGGCAGATGAAACTCTCTATCATTTCCTGGCCATGACTCACTAAATTCCACCTCTGTGTCCTGTACATGTCATTGCCTTTTGTACGCTGCTGAATATCTCTCTCTTTCTTCAAATCAGATTATTTCCAAAGTATGCTCCAAACCAGGTCCACGGTCACCTTTTACACATGACATCACTACTCATATCTGCCAGATTCAGGTTGGGATCAAAAATATTTCAACAAATGGTATTAGTGAGAGTTGAAATTATGCTAAGCACAGGTTTGTAAAATCAGGTAATATGTTTATTTAAGGTCAGTCCAGAAAAGGAACAAAACTTAAACCAGAAGAACGGAAAATCAGAAAGGCAAATCCAAAGACAGAACACAGAGGATAGTGGTTATACAAGACTCTCTCAACTCGGAGGGGGGGATATAGTTTAACACTCTGATTAGCTCTGTGAACTCAACATGAAATTGATCAGCTGTCAGTTACGGATTCTGTTCTCTGGCTTCAGTCAATGCTTCATTGGTATTGTTTGTAGGTCTGCAAATATACTTTCACTATTTCAAAAGTTAAAAACAACCCCTTATAAATCTATGTCATGCTTAGCTGAAAGCAGGGAATACCAGAAGAATGTATATCTGTGTTTCATTGACTATGCAAAGGTGTTTGTGTACATCATAACAAACTGTGGCTGACTCTGAGAAGAATGGGAATCCCATAACACTTGATTGTGCTAATGCGAAACCTATCCTTGGACAAAGAGGCAGTAGTCAGAACAGAGCAGGGAAACACTGCATGGTTCAAAATTGGGAAAGGTGTATGCCAGGGATATGTCCTATCTCCATACCTTTTCAACCTGTATGCAGAACACATTATATGAGAGGCTGGGCTCTGAGGAGAAGTGTGGAGTCAGGATTGGTGGGAAGATCTATTAACAATCTGCATTATGCAGATGACACAACCCTGCTTGCTGAAACTGAGGAGGACCTGAAATGCTGGCTGCAGAGCGTCAAGGACTGCAGCCTTCAGTATGGATTGAGGCTCAATGTCAAGAAGACAAAGATTCTCACCACTGGACCAACTGACAGCATCCTGATGGATGGTGTAGAGATTGAGATTGTACACGGCTTTAGTTTGCTTGGCTCCACAGTCAACACTCTTTGCACCAGCAGCCAGGAAATTAAAAGGCGTATTGCCATAGGAAAGTCTGCTGTTAGGGACGTCTCCAGGGTACTGAAGAGAAATGGTGTCACTCTGGAGACTAAGGTGTGTCTGATATAGGCTATGGTCTTTGCAATCACTTGTTATGCAACAGAGAGTTGTACAATGACTATGGAGGATAGAAGGGGAATTGATGCCTTTGAGCTATGGTGCTGGAGAAGAGTATTGAATATACCATGGACTGCCAAGAAAACAAACACATTAATCCTGGAGAGGATTAAATCAGGATGCTCCCTGGAGGCAAGGATTCTGGGGCTTCGTCTGACATGCTTTGGACATGTTGCCAGGAGGGACGGGTCCTTGGAGAGGGACATCATGCTTGGGAGGATGGAGGGACGGCACAGAAGGACAAGGCCCTCTATGAGGTGGATTGATTCAGTGACTGGGGTAATCGTGATGGGTGTGTCAGAGGCAGTGTGATTGTCACAGGACAGAGCAGAGTTTAGGGCTGTTGTACATAGGGTCATTTTGAGTTACAAGCGACTCGATGGCACATAACAACAACAGGAAGTAAAATATTGTTGAAGATTATTCAAAAATGGGTAGAACTTGACAGGGAACTGGGGTGACGAGGGGAGTTCAAGCTAGTTTTAGAAGAGGTCATGACTCTAGAGATATCACTGCTGAAGTCAGAGGAATCCTGGTTGAAAGAATAGAATATGAGAAGAATGTATATGTGTGTTTTCTTGACTATGTAAAGACAGTTAATTACATGGATCATAACAAATTATGGGTCACAATGAGAAGAAGGGGAATCCCAGCACACTTAACTGTACTCATATACAATCTATATCTTGATCAAGAAGCTATTATGCAAATATGTCAAGGGAACACTGCTTGTATGTCCCAGAGTTGTAAGCTTTCTTCACGTCTATTAAATCTGTGTGCTGAGGAAATAATTCACAAACCCAGACTCCACGAAGAGGATTGTGACATCAGAATTGGAGGAAGACTCCTCAACAACCAGTATTATGCTGATGACACAAATTTGCTTGTTCAAAAGTGAGGGAAATGTGAAACACCTATTACAGAAGATCAAGAACTACAACTTTCAGTATGGGCTACATCTCAGCATCGAGAAGACAAAAAATCCTCACCACAAGACCAAGAGTCAACATAAAGATAGATGGAGAAAAGATTGAAGCTGTGGGTAATTTCAACTTGCTTTGATCAACAATTAACAGCCTTGTTCCCAGCAGTCAGGAAATTAGGAGATGTATAGCTTTGGGCAAGTCTGCTGTCAGGGACCTCTCCAAAATACTGAAGAGCAATGATGTCAATATGAAGACTAGGATGTACCTGATTCAGGCCATGGTCTTCGCAAGCACCTTCTATGTATCATAGAGATGGGCAGTGAATAAGAATGACAGAAGGTGCTTTTGAGTTGTGCTGGAGAAGAGTACTGAATGTCCCATGAACCGCCAAAAGAACAAACAGGTATGTCCTGGAAAGAGTGCCACCATACTGCTTCTTGGAGGCATGGATGACAAAGCTTCATCTTTCGTACTTTGGATGTCAAAGGGATATCGTGCTTGGGAAGATGGAGGACCACCATGGAGGACCACCACAGGAGAGGAAGACCTCCCATGTCTTCAGGTCCTCCTCAGTTGCAGCAAGCAGGGTTGTGTCATCTACATAACCCAGGTTGTTGTTAATGAGTTTTCCTCAAATCCTGATGCCACATTCCTCCTTGTACAGCCCAGCATCCCAGATGATCTGTTTTGCATACAAATGGAAAAGGTATGGAGACAGAATATATCCCTAGTGGACACCCTTCCAAAGTTTGAACCATGCAATATCTCATTGCACTGTTCAGATGACTGCCCCTTGGTTAAAGCACAGGTTTGGCATAAGCACAATCAATGTTCTGGGATTCTTATTCTTCTCAGAGTCAACCACAGTTTGTTGTGATTCACACAGTTAAAAGCCTTTGCATAGTCAACGAAGCACAGATAGACATTCTTCCAGTATTCTCTGCTTGCTGCCGAGGTCCATCTAACATTATCTATAATACCCTTAGTAACATGGCCTCTTATACACTCAGCTGGCACATCTGGTAATTAATTCCGTGTTGCTGCAGTCATTTTTGGATAATTTTCAGCAGAATCCTGCTTTCATGTGATATTAATGATACTGTTCAATAATTACCACTCTCTGGTGGAACACCTTTCTTTGGAACGGGAACAAATATAGATCTCTTCCAGTCAGTTGGCCAAGTGGTTGTCCTCCAGATTTCTTGACGCAACTTGGTGAGCACGTCTAGGGCAGTATCTGTTAGTTGAATACACCAATTAGTATAACAACAATTCCTGGGGCCTTATATTTTGCCAATTGTTTCAAAGCAGCTTGAACTTCTTCCTGCATCACCATAGGCTCTTGCTCATATATTGTTTCATGAAATTAGTCTGTATTAGCCAATTCTTTTTGGTATAGTGACTCTGTATACTCCTTCCATATTCTTTTAATACTTCTTGGATCCTTTAATATTCTGCACAAAGCATCACTAAGTATAGCAACCCAAGGTTTGAATTTGTTCTTAAGTTACTTGAGCTTAAGAAACACTGAGTGTGTTTGGCATTTTTCATTTTTTTACTCCAGTTCCTTACACACTTCATTTCATTTTATTGCCTTTTGAAATCTGTTGTACTCATACACAATCTGTATCTAAACAGTCCAGCTCTTTAGTATCTTGAATCATTTCCTCTGCTTTGGCTTCTCAGTGCTCTAGTGCACTATTCAGTCTCTTCTGACATCCATTTTTGTCTTTTCTTCCTCTCTGTCTTTGTAATGACTTTTGCACTCCTCCTGGATATCCTCCCACAACCACTGTCATTCAGATATACGCAATAACAACCAGAGCCAAAGAAGAGGAAATAGAAGATTTCTACCAACATTTGCAGTCAGATATCGATCAAACATGCAATCAAAATGCATTAATAATAATGGGTGCCTGGAATGCAAAAACTGGGAACAGAGAAGAAAGATCAGTAGTTGTAAAACACGTATTTTGTGACAGAAATGAAGCTGGAGATAGAATGATGAAATTTTGCACAATCAATGACTTATTCATTGCAAATACGTTTTATAGGAAACATAAATGCAGGCTATACACATGGATTTCACCTGATGGTATACATAAGAATCAGATCAATTACATCTGTGGATAGAACCACTGGAGAAGTTCAATATCAGCTGTGAAAACTAGGTTGGTTCTGATTGTGGAACAGATCACCAACAACTCATATGCAAGTTCAAGCTGAAACTAATAAAAACTCCACAGGAATCAAAATTTGACCTTGAGTCTATCCCAACTAAATTTCAAAACCATCTCAGAAACAGACTGAAGACCAGATGAGCTGTGGGAGGATATAAAGAATATCCAGGAAGAATGCAAGGGGTTATTTAAAAAAGAGGTGGAAGAAAAGACCAAGATGTATGTCATAAGACATCCAAGGGCAGCATGGGAAGACTAAGTAAAGTATTATCATGAAATGTACAAATTGATGGAGTCAGATAATCAAAGGGCCCAAACTCACTCATCATTTCTTAAGCTGAAGGAACTGAAGAACAAATTCAAGCCTTGAGTTATAATACTTAAGAATGTTTTGGGTAGAATTTTAAATGGCCCAGGAAGTATTAAAAGAAGATGGAAAGAGTATACAGAGTCATTGTACCAAAAGGAATTGGTGGACAAAGAAGAATTTCATGAAACAACTAATGATCAAGAGCCTATGGTGATGAAGAAATAAGTTCAAGTTGCTCTGAATAATTGGCAAAAAACAAGGCTCCAGGAATTGACAGCATACCTATTGATATATTTCAACAGACAGATGCTACCCGAGATGTGCACACCAAGTTGTGTTCACCAAAAATCTGGAGGACAACCACCTGGCCAACTGACAGGAAAAGATCTATATTTGTTTCCATTCCAAAGAAAGGTGCTCTGACAGAGTGCAGAAATTATTGAACAATATCCTTGATATCACAAGCAAGCAAGATTCTGCTGAAGATTATCCAGAAATGACTGGAACAACCCATCAAACTAGACTTGTAACACAAAATATTCTGGCCTTGCAATTTGCTTTTACATCATAGTACCATGTCAACTCAAATGAGGATCATTTAGTCAACTATAATATCACAATGAGAGTAGATGTATCAGAAACAAGAAGGTTGGCACAGGATAGAGCAGAGTGTAGGGCTCTTGTACAGAGAGTCATTATGAGTCACAAGAGACTCGAAGGCACATATCACAACAAACAACAATATCACAATCATACCGTCAAGTGTAAAGCTGATTGAGCAGATGTGCTCCCCCTTTACCAAAACATTAATGCTCCTCTGGTAGATTTTTTTGGGTACTGTTGCTTGCCCCTTTTATTCTACTTTTAAAGAGAAAAGCATTGTGTGCAAATACAATCTTTATATTAATGCCAACTTCATTGGAAATAATTTCACAGCCTAAATTGGATTATTTCAGTTAAAATTGGGTCACATTTAAAACAATCTGGACCATATATAAAATAACTCCTTTTATTCTCACAAGAATCTCAATCTCTCTCTCTCTCTCTCTTTCTCTCTCTATCTCTATCTCTCTCTTTCTTTCTTTCTCTCCCCCCACCCCTTTGTGTGTAAAAATATCAATTTACCAACTTTTAGCTGAGATGGTATTACCAAAAGCTTGTTCCCAGTCTGTAGGTTTTTTTTTCACCCTGCTGTAAAAAGTTTTTGATGTCCACAGAGATTTAAGCTTTAGAAGGTCTTATGCATCAATTTTATCCTCTTTAGATTATGCATTTCTGGTTGTGTTTGGCTTTCTCTTTATACCTCGGACTAGCGCTTCTAAGCTTGATCCAAGTTTGTCTCTTATGAACGTTATGGTTTTGGGCTTTACTCCCAGGTCTCTGTTCCACCTTGAGTTGATTTTTGTGTATGGTGTGAGACATCTCATAAAAGAGTCTTATAACAAGTTTACAGAATACTCCTGGGCCTCCACAAGAAAAAGACTGATACCTCAATTACAAAATGGGCAAAAGACAAGGAAAGAATTTTCACAGAGTAAGATATTCGAATGGCAAACAGACACATGAAGTGCTCCAAATCACGGGCAATGACAGAGATGAAAATAAAAACCACAATGAGGTACCATCTCTCTCTAGTAGCAGTGGTAAAGTTTAACAGGACAACAAGTAATAGATGTTGGAAAGGATGTGGTGAGAAAGGAACTCTCATCCATTGTTGGTGGGATTGTAAAATGGTGCAACCATTCTGGGAGGCTGTTGGGCACTTCCTCAAAAAGCTGAACATAGAAATTCCATATGACCCAGCTATTTCACTACTTGGAATGTACCCTGAGAATATTAGAACTGAGACACAAACTGAGATTGGTAAACCAGTGTTCATAGCAGCATTATTCACCATTGCAAGAACATGGAAACAGCCCAGATGTCCAACCACAATGAATGGATTGAAAAAATTATGGTACATTCACACAATGGAATACTATGCAGCATGCGGAACAATAACTTCGTAAATTATTATCTAACTTGGGAGGGACTAGAGAGGATTTGTTGAGTGAACTAACTCAGTCCCACATGGATAAATATTTTATAAAACCATTACATAGTGAAAGACCTGGACATGTGTGTAACTTTGATCCTTTCTCCACGTTCATAGGGTTTCCGGAGGCAAACTATTTCGGAAGTGGATGCCACTCCTGCTTCCAAGCTTGTTTTAATCGGGGAGCTCCACCAAACACTGTCCACTGTGGGTAACCATTATCACATTTGACACACCAGTGTCACAGTGTTTAGCATCACAGCACCCACGAGTTATCTCTGTACAGCAAGTGGACAAACCAGGGCTATATTACCTAGAAGAATGTTTGACCAAAAACAATTAAAAACAAGTTCGAGGTCCTTAATTTATAATATTTAAATTATGTTTGAAGACAATGTTTGTTAGTATTAAGTATCATGGAACAGATATGCACAAGAAAAAAAATTCTTTTCCTCCCCTGTGTCTTCACAATTGCTCTGTGCCCAAGTCCATTGTTACAACCACTGTGTCAACTTAGCTCATAAAAGCCCCTCCTTTTTTTTTTACTGATATTCTACTTAATCAAGTTTTTTTTTTCTTTTTCTTCAGGGACCAATTTCTGAAAACATATTCAAAATAAGTTCCACAAAATCTCTCTTCTTCCAAAGAGCATTCTGGATGTATTTCTTCCTAGAGAGATATAATGATTTTTTTGTATAGCCTATGGCAAATTCAATAATCATTGCCAACACAATAATTTCAGCCACCAATCCTTTATTCATTTTCAGCTTTCACATACATAGGATATAACTGAAGGTACAATGGCTGGGGTCAGACAAAGCTTACTCCTCAAAGTAGGACTCGTTTTAGAACAGTAAAGAGCTCTTGACAGCAGATTTGTCCTGTGCAACATATTGTTTGATTCCTTGATTCCTGCTTCCACAGATGTTGTGAATGTCCCTCAATACATATTTATCATTATAAATTCCACTACTGTGGAAATTATCAAACAATATCCTTGATCTCTCATTCAAGCAAGATTTTGCTGAAGATTATCCAAAAACGACTGAACAGCACATCAACAGAGAACTGACAGAAGTGCAGGCTGGGTTAAGAAGAGGCTGTGGTACTAGGGATATTATAGCTAATGTCAGATGGATCTTGGCTGAAAGCAGAGAATACCAGAGGAGTGCCTATCTGTGTTTCATTGACTATGCAAAGGCATTTCAGTGTGTAGATCATAACAAACTGTGGCTGACTCTGAGAAGAATGGGAATACCAGAAAATTTTATTGTGCTTATGCAAAACCTGCTGTGACACTGATGTGTCAAATGTGTTAATGGTTGGCTACCCAATGAGGACAGAGAGTGGGGTGGAGCTCCCCGATTAAAACAAGCTTGGAAGGAGGAGTAGCATCCACTTCCATAATAGCTTGCCTCCGGGAACCCTATGAACCTGGAGAGAGGATGAGTTGAGGACTCTCCTTCATAGGGTCGCTATGAGTTGCCTGTGACTTGACGGCACTTAACAACAACAAAAACAACATGCAAAACCTGTAGTTGGACCAGGATGCAGTCATTAGGAAAAAGCAGGAAAACACTGCATGGCTCAAAATTGGGAAGGGTGTACATCAAGGATATGTCCTATCCCCTATCTTTTCAATCTATTGTGGAAAAGATTATCTGGCAGGCTGGGCTCTATGCGAAGAAATGTGACATCAGGATTGGAGGAAGACTCCTTAACCATCTGTGTTATGCAGATGAAACAATCACACATGCTGAAACTGAGGAGGACCTAAAGCACTTGCTGTAGAAGGTCAAGGACTGCAGTCTTCAATATGAATTGAAGCTCAACATAAAGAAAACAAAGATTCTCACCTCTGAGCTGATTTACAGCATCATGATAAATGGTGAAGAGACTGAGATTGTTATGGCTTCAGTTTTCTTGGCTCTACAATCAACACTCTTGGTACCAGCAGCCAGAAATTAATAGATAAATTACACTGGGAAAGTCTCCTGTTAAGAGTTCTCTCCAAAGTACTGAAGAGCAATGATGTCATTCTGGAGACTAAGGTATGCCTAATATAAGCCATGATCTTTTCAGTTACTTGCTATGTATCAGAAAGGGATTATAGAAGAAGAATTGATGCCTTTGAGCTGTGGTGTTGGAGGAGAAGAGTATTGAATATACCATAAACTGCTAAGAGATCAAATTAATTTGTCCTGAAGAGGGTGAAGCTAGGCTTCTCCTTGGAGGCAAGGATTTTGAAGCTTCATCTGACATACTTTGGACCTGTTGTAAGGAGGCACCAGTCCTTGGAGATGGATGTCATGCTTGAGAGGGTGGAGGGACAGAGAAAGAAAGAAAGACCCTCAAGAGATGGATTGACTCAGTGATTAGGGTAGTGGGGATAGGTGTATCAGAGACAATAATATTGGCACAGGATAGAGCATAATTTAGGGCTGTTGTACAGTGCTCAAGTCATTATGAGTCAAGCAATTCGATGGCATATAACAACAACAGCAACAACAACAACACATAGAAATGATTGTGTGGAACACAATGTTAATAAAGAAGAATGTGAAATAATAGATATGAAAACAAACGAAAATTTATTCATCCAAACAAACAAACCTCTGGCAACTGCTTGCAAGAAGGCCAAATTTCTGAAACTGTGGAATAAGCAGTCATTGGCAGTAGACATAATTCAACCTGGGTTGTTGTTTTGTTTTGTTTGCATTTAGCAATTGAGAGCTTTTGATCACCCTGATTTTTCCATAATTTTCCTTGCCAGATTCTTCTAGCTACACAATCTAGTGCTCCAGTCCTCCCAGCAAATTTTATTAGTCAAACATTTTGGTGGCCCAGGATAAGAAGTTGTAATCCTGAAAACATCTGGTTTGAGGCCACACGGTGTTCAGGGTCAGAAGGGTGGGCAAGCTCCTCTAGTCTGATTATTGCCTCGGGAAACTCACCCAGGAGTATCAGCTATATAACAGTACACAACAACATGTATTAAATTTAATTTTCCTTTCCCCCCGCACCCACTTACTGTATTGCCATGGGAAAGTCTGCTGTTAACGGGACCTTGCCAGGGTACTGAGGAGCAATGGTGTCACTCTGGAGACAAAGGTGCGCCTGATACAGGCCATGGTCTTTGCAATCACTTGTTATGCATAAGAGAGTTGGACAATGACTAGGGAGGATAGAAAGAGAATTGATGCCTTTGAGCTGTGGTACTGGAGAAGAGTGTTGAGGGTACCATGGACTGCTAGGAAAACAAACAGATTCATCCTGGAAAGGGTTAAACCAGACTGCTCCTTGGAGGCAAGAATTCTGAGGCTTCATCTGACATACTTTGGACATGTTGTAAGGAGGGACCAGTCCTTGGAGAGGGACATCATGCTTGGGAGGGTGGAGGGACAGCGCAGGAGGGGAAGGCCCTCTATTAAGTGGACTGATTCAGTGACCGGGGTAATCAGCACGAGTGTGTCAGAGACAGAGCAGAGTTTAGGGCTGTTGTACATAGGGTCGCTATGAGTCGTAAGCGACTCGATGGCACATAACAACAACAACAATTTAATATATTGGGAGCGCTGGTGGCCTAGGAGTAACAAGCTTCAGTACAATACGAAAGGCAAATGGTTTGATTCCACCAGCTGTCTGTGGGAGAAGGCTGGACACTCTCTTCCTATGGGATTTACTACTTCTAAAATCCCACTGAAAGGTTAGCTACAGGTCGGTTCCTAACTCCTCCTATAGTATGTGCGACACCTATAATCCCACTGAAAAGTTAGCTATAGGTCTGTTCTGACTAGATGGCAAACTATCACCACCATAACAACAATGATGTATCACATATGATAGCATCTACTATAGATTTACAATTTAAAACAGGAACAAATAAAATGTTATACCACCAGTCAGTTTATGAGATTTGTAGGAAAAAAGAACAAACAGATACCACAAATGTACTAAAGTGCAAATTCTTCAGCCTAAACCTAGACATTTTAAATACACATCTCTGGGACTTGAAAGTGGCATTTTAAACAAGGTCCCTAGGTGGTTGTTATATACGCTCAACGTTTGAAAAGCATTATTATTTTATCTGCCAAACTAGTCAACAAAAATCACTACTATTACAGATTTAACAATAATCACAGAAGAACAAGCAGACTTCTAAAAACATACTTCAGTACTTGAATTTCTGAGCCACATTAGAAGAGTTTGTTGACTGTATTTGTTATAAAGCATAGGTAATATTTTAATTTTTAAAATACCTTTGGCTGAGATATTCTTAAAAACATGTTTTAATTTTATCCTCCTTGGTTTGTGCATTTGATATTTTTGTTTAAAGTTCTTCTTTATCCTATGAGCCTAATTTTTTCTATATTTTACTCTAAAAATATTTAATATGTTCATATCTAAGTATGGTATCATTGAGCTCACTGATTGTTGTTTGATATTTCATTTTTTAATTTTTGTGGTCAGATTATTACTCTGGATCTGTTTTTAAAAGTCATATGTTGTTATTACTATTATTATTATCAAGCTCCTCTTACATATTGATAATAAACTATGCTGCAATCCTGAAGGTATGCACTTCACATCCACTAGCTAAGAGAAAGATGGTTAATCTCATTCTGTGTGGTTTACTCCTTCTGAAAACCCTCAACTGGATGGCCAGCTAGAAGTTGATTCCAACTTGAAGGCACATAACAATATTACTGTTATCATTGGAATTTATGATGATTTATTAATATTCAACTTAATATTTCTCATAATAAACATACAAACTGAAATAATATCCTGGTTCATCGGTGATGAAGGATTTGTCAGTTTCCTTAATTAGTAAATTAAATTTTTCTTTTTATGGAAAAATAAGCCAAATATACAGGAGGTTGTGTACTATGAGCCTGAGTTAATGAAGTTAATCTCTATAACATCAAAAATGTTGATTTACAAAATTTAGGTCTCTCTGTCTTCTCACTCATGTTCTCACATTAATTGATACATATTTTTTTAAATACTGGTTTATTTACAAAGTTCAAATATATTTTTTTCACAGTGAATCTTTCCCATTCCCTTTACCTCTACCTACCCATCAAATTTGCAAACCTATTGTTAACCTCCATGCCCATACTCACTCTTCTGCTCTCCACCTTGGATCCTCATACTCGTTATACAAAAATGCCACTACACAGTATTTGTCCTTATAGGACTGAGACAGTTCACTCAGCATAATGCTCTCCTGACCTTCCCAAGTTAGGTAGTAATTTACAAAATCATTGCTCCTCTGTGCTGCACAATATTCTATTGGTTAAGTGTACTATAGTTTTCAATCTATTCCATTGTGGTTGGACATTTGACCTGTTTCCATGATCTTGCTATGGTGAATAACACTGCAAAGAACATTGTTGCACAAGTCTTCATTTGTGCCTCAGTTCTCATTCTTTTGGGGATATATTCCAAACAGTGGAATAGTTGGGTCAAATGAATTTTGAATGTTCAGCATTTTGAGGAAATGCCATACTTCCTTTCAGAGTGGTTGTACTATTTACAATCCCACCAACAATATATGAGTTCCTATGCCACCACATCCTTATCAACATTTATTACCTGCCGTCCTGCTAAACTTTGCCACTGCTACTGGAGTGAAATGGTATCTCATTGTGGTTTTGATTTGCATCTCTCTTATCGCCAGTGATTTTGAACATTTTTTTCCTGTGTCTGTCGGCCATTCGAATATGTTATTCTGTGAAAATTCTTTTCATGTCTTCTGACCATTTTGTAATTGGGTTATCAGTCTTTTTCTTGTGCAGACCATGATTATCTAGTAAACTTTTCTTATGAGGCATGTAGACCAATGGACCATAATGGAGAACCCAGAAATAGAACCAGAAATCTATAGTCAATTGATACTTAGAAAGGAAATAAAACCTATCAAATGGGGAAATGATAACCTCTTCTAAAAGTGGTGCTGGCAAAACTGGACTGCTACCTGCAGAAAGTTGAAACAGGATTCACATATCACACCATACACAAAAATCAACTCAAGGTGGATCAGAGATCCAGGAATAAAACCCAAAACCATAAAGTTCATAAGAGACAAACTGGAATCAAGACTGTTGTTGTTGTTGTTAGTCGTAGATGACTCATAGCGACCCTATGAACGAACAGCTTGAGCACTGTTCGTACATAGAGTTTCCGGAGGCAAGCCATTTTGGAAGTGGATGCCGCTCCTGCTTCCAGGCTTGATTTAGTCGGGAAGCTCCAGCCAACACTGTCCACCATGGATACCCATTACCACGATTGGCACATCACTGTCACAGGCTTCAGCATCACAGCAACCACGAGTTACCTCTGTACAGCAACGCACAGACCAGTGCTATACCACCTAGAAGAATGTTTGACAGGAGACAATTTGAACCTGGCCCGACTTACAGTATGAATTGACTGCAAATACAGTAAAAAATGTGCAATCTGAAGAGGATAAAATTGGTGAATGGGGCCTTTTAAAGATTAAATCCTGTGTGCATAAAAAAACTTTTCCCAACAAGGTGAAAAGAAAAACCTACTGACTGGGAACAAGCATTTGGCAATACCGTCTCAGACAAGGGTCTCATAACAAAAGTTTACTTAAATGATACACATTTAATAAATACTTCACCATTTAATAAACTAGTATTCTTTTGCTCCGTGTTACTTTTTCTGATTTTTCTTTTTATACTGATCAAACCTAATTTACATTTTTTGAAAGCACTAAAAATCCAACAAATACCCTAACCACTTTCTTGATATTGCAAATATGTCCAGTATATTAGGCAGTCCCTTTTTCAGATATAGCCATCT
Organism: Elephantulus edwardii; assembly: GCF_000299155.1. NCBI lineage: Eukaryota > Metazoa > Chordata > Mammalia > Macroscelidea > Macroscelididae > Elephantulus > Elephantulus edwardii. Next base: position 10,916,159 of record NW_006399848.1, on the reverse strand, counting down.
ATTTTTTTTCTGTTCTTAAACAATTTCAATCATAAAATAATGGAGAATTGGAAAGAAAGAAAATAATTTATGAGGCTCAGTACTTCTAAATCTCCTAATATCCAATATCATCTGAGTTCCTATTTTTCAAATTCTTTTGACAATTAATTCTAACTGATATTTTGATCATTTTCCCCCTGATTACTCCTAAAAATGAGAAACCATCCACCTACAATAATTAGGAAACATGTCAGAAAACATTATTTTAAAATATTTCTGCGTAAATATGATGTGTTAATTATCTTCTTCATTCCTAAGACATATTCGTTTTTAATGCATATTAAATCTACTTGTGTCACGGGCACCGTTTTATCATTTCTTTCTTTTCTTTTTTGTTTTTTCTCTCTCTCTCTGTGACACCATCACCTGCTTTATTACATGAAACTATTTGGTAGTTTCAAGATAATAAATATCTATAGAATAGTTAATTCTGTTGCTTCTATTAAAAAGGAAATAAATGTTATTACTTCCTTAGTAAATTTTTATGAGTTCCTTTTTTCCTCTGGAATAAATTTACTTTCTACTCACTGCTTCTATCCAGCCTAAAATAATGAATACCTTTGTAATAATGAATACTCTTATACATATACATGTATCATAAATCTCTACACCAGTGACACCCTGACTCAAGATATAGAGACAGGTGTGTTAGAGACAGTGAGATTAGCTCAGAATAGGACACGGTTCAGAACTATTGTACATAGTGTCACTCGGAGTCTCAGGTGACTCAATGGCACATAGCAACAATAACACATATAATTCAGTGATATTTCAGTCACCATGTTGTACAGCTATCTCTACATTTTTTTTCCGAATTTTCACTGATAATTGAACTTCATGCTTCTTTAAGCAGTGACTCCCTCTTTTTCACTCCCGCGTTCTCCTGGTAATAGCAACTACAATTTAGTCTCTTTAATTTGCCTATTCTGATATTTCATTTATTTTAACACAAGAGAAATCACTGCATTTCTCTAAAGCAGCCAGTTTTATGAGTTACCTTGGATAATTTCAGGTCTGTGAATCTGTAGGTTCAACAGAAGCTATCGTACACTCTGCTGTTCTTATCTTCACTGTGTTTTCATTGTAATTATCTTTTGCTCTCTTTCATCTTTCTTTCAACTACTCTAGAAATTCTTAATATGTTGCATGTTGTAAATGACACATTATTTTATTTTCATCTTATTGTCCAAATTTCTAAAAAATGTAGGTTTTTTTCTTGGTTCTTTCTATTCATTGCCTTACATTATTTCTTACTACAATACTCTGGCTTCATCCCTCACAGTTGGGTAAAATTTTACTTGCTATGTTAATAACATCTAGTTATAAAATTGAAGGGGGTAAGATTGAGAAAAACTGGATGAAATATGTTTACGGCATTGAAGTCT
>NW_006399848.1:10913454-10914410 GCF_000299155.1 Elephantulus edwardii | reverse complement strand
ATCTTCTCTCTTGTATTTTAATATCTTTTTTTTTACTTCATTGTAAAAAAATCTTCCATTTACTTTTAAATAACCTGTACTAAAACATACTAATCATCTATGTTAATCATCAGCATATTAGCCTGCCATCCATCGTCATCTGTATAATGACTCCATTCTATTGACCAAAAACCCTCTCATGTCTAGCATCTCTGAAATGTAAATAATTTATCCTCCTGACATATTCAACACACAGATGCTGCCTTGGAAGCACTCAGTCAATTGTGCCAAGAAATCTGGAGGATAGCCACCTGGCCAACTGACTGGAAGAGACCGCTATTTTTTCCCATTCCAAAGAAGAGTGACCTGACAGAGTGTGGAAATTGTCGAACAATGTCATTAATATCACACGTTAGCAAGAGTCTGCTGAAAATGATGCAAAACCAACTGGAACAGCACATCAACAGAGAACTGCCAGAAATGTAGGCTGGGTTTAGAAGAGGCCATGGTTCTAGAGATACTATAACTAATGTTAGATGGATCTTGGCAGAAAGCAGAGGGTACCAGAGGAATGTCTACCTGTGTTTCATTGACTACGTGAAGAGATTTGACTATGTGGATCATAATAAACTGTGCTTGACTCTGTGAAGAATGAGAATCCCAGAACATTTGAGTGTGCTTATGTGAAACTTACATTTGAACCAAGAAGCAGTTGTCAGAACAGAGCAAGGAGACACTGCATGGTTCAAAATTGAGAAGGGTGTCTGCCAGTGATATATTCTGTCTCCATACCTTTTCAATCTGTATGCAAAACAGATTATTCAGGTCACTGGGCTGTACAAGGAGGAATGTGGCATCAGGATTGGAAGTAGCCTTATCAACAATCTGCTTATGCAGATGACACAACCCTGCTTGCTGAAACTGAGGAGGACCTGAAGTGCTTGCTGCAGAAGGTCAAGGATTAAAGCCTTCAGTAT
>NW_006399848.1:10909034-10912954 GCF_000299155.1 Elephantulus edwardii | reverse complement strand
GAGGTTTGCACTGGATAAAGCAGGGTTTAGAGCTCTTGCACATAGGGTCGCTATGAGTTGCAAGTGACACAACAGCACATAACAACAACAATAATCAATGAAAAATTTTTAATAGATTGATAATGTTACACATAGATATTTTAAGGTACTATTTTAATAAATATAAAAGTATTCAATCACTACAAATTGACATTTTTATTTATGAAAAGGCTACCTTAGTAGTTTATATAATATCAAGTAGTTATATAACATCAAGTCTCTTGAAATAACTTATTCAAACTCAATTCCGTTGAGTCATAACCAACTCATGCCTGATTCTCCAGTGAGTTTTCTGATGATTGGAACCATCTGGGAGACACCACCTTTGCCTGAACAACCTAACTCTCTATGGACTATGCCACCAGAAATATCCCATACTAATAATTGAAACAGGGCAAAATGGAAATTTAATTCCTTTTTTTACTTTTTATTTTTTTATTATAATTATTTTGTGTGTGAGAACAGTCACATCAGATCTGACTGGTACAGGAGGAGATTGTCCCTCCTTTTCCAGCAAAGCATCTGGTGGATTTGAACCATGCACCTCTGGGATTGCAGTGCAGCTTCATGCCATAGAAATTTAATTTTTAATTATTTAAGCTTAATGATAAGGTTAAATAAGATTGATGTGAAATATCATTGAGTCAAAACCATCTCATAGCTGAGCCTCCGGCGGGTTTTCAGAGGCAGTAAATCTCCTGGGAAGAGATTGCCCATCCTTCTCCTGTAGAACGGTTGTTGGATTCCAGCCGTGGACCTTGAGGATTGCAGTGCAGAATCCCTGAAGACTTGCACTTGGAATGCACCGGAGAAGAATGGCAGTCTCCTCCTGCTTGAAGGACTGCTTCAGAAAGTCTGCTGGAGGTTCAGCTGTGGACCAGTTCCACCTCCACAGTACATAACAACAAGGTAAGATTAGAATGAACACTTCAGTCAATCTAACCCACTGTCTTCATGTAGTAAACGACTGAAAACTGCGTCTGCTACAGTTTAAACTGTGAGATGTATTGTTGCCATTATTTGCTTCTAATCCTTCAAGCTACATATGTTACCAAAGCATAAAAACCCAAGAAAGCAATTCCTACACATATATTTCGTATAAGAGAATGTTACAGTGGGAATACCTGAGCCTTTATAGATGCTATTTTTTTTTTTCTTTCACTGAGCTTTTCTGTGAAAGGAGACTTCAAGAGAAAATTGGTAATGTTCAGTTTTGTGTGAAGGGGTTTTTTTGACATGAAGAAATAATACTCTTCTTCTACATTATTTTCAATTTTTAATCTAGAAGAAAACACAAGCTGAACTTAGAAAATGGCAAATGATAAATGCCACTGAAATCATTCAAACAGTCACAGGAAGCAGTTGTGACTTACAAAACAAATCTAATTGGGGGCTTTCGATGACTGGAGGATTTGACAATGTGAATATATTTATTATACTATTTTATGTCCAAATGTTTATAAATAAGAGCTTTGTTGCTTGTGCAATTTTCATAGGTAACATATATGTATTTCTCCAATAGTTTGTTTTGTAAATTCAGAAATGCTGGAAAATCTGCCTTGTGAAAAAAAAAAGAAATTCTAAAATATAAGGTGTCCCATTAACATTTCAAAAACAAGAAATAATTATCACTGGCATAACAATAACTCACAATGACAGAAAAGTTTCTTTTAAATAGACTTTTACCTCTCCTATTAAACTGAGGACATCTACTATTCTGTCATCTTAGTAATCAAGTGATATTTATTTTAAATTTACTTGCAATTGAGAGATCTTAGTCCATTTTACTAATTGAGATGCCCAGAGGGTACAAAGAGTTAATGATTTTGGCTGCTAATGGAAATGTTGGCCATCAAATCCACCCAGGGACATGTCAGAAAATGACCAGGGAATCTGCTTCCCCAAATTAATCATTGAAAATCCCACAGAGCACATAGAGTTCTACTCTGATACACAGGGGTCACTAAAGTCAGATCATCTGAATGGCAAAAGTTTCAACAGATTATTTGAATGTAAGATATCTAATTGCTTAAATTGCTAGTTATTAGAATCATGATTGTTTTAATCTGAATTCAAAATGCAAGAAAAATGTGCTGTCTGTATCTGATTAGAATATTAGAAATAGAAAAAGAAATTACAGAGCAGAGGAAAATAAAAATTAGTTTCATCATCCCATTTCAAATCGCTACTATAAATATTTTTAAAAATCGGTTTTTCTATTCTCCATATCGATGGCTATTGTTACTAATATGCTTTTTATTCTGAAACAATAGAGTTATAGTTACGAAATGTTCATATACCTAGACTGATTATGCAGATCACACCAGCTGCAACCACTATAATATTTTTTACACTGAGTATGCTGTCTAATTGTAGCTGGGGCTTAAAACAGATTCAACGTTAAGCTACATTAAAATGGAAAGAATTAAGGGAAAGACTTAAAAAAATAAGATTTGTTCTTTGGAGAATTGCAGACTTTAGGAGGATGATAATCAATTAAAAATACTTGGCTAGTTCTTGAATAAACCATTAAAGCAAAAGGTTACTTTCACACTTGAGTGGTATATGTCAAAATAGACATTTTGCCTGCTGGCCACCCTAGTGGTAAATTAAATGAAATGCTAGACGATACAAAAAAAGATGACCATTTGTTCCATTCCATAATAAATAATACAGTTTGAGAGTCTTTTTCTATATTGTCCTCAGTAGACAGTATTATCTCAGCTTGGTCGTCATTTTAGCAATACGCATTTTACTTATTTACCCTTGTATATTCATCCGACATTTGTGTTTCTAGTGCAAGTGTTCTACCCATGACTAAGTTTATCCTTTCAGGAATGAGCTCCTTGGAGTGTGACATATACAGCACCAGGCAATTTAAAAATCTAATATAGTATGTATAAAGTGTGGATCCAATATTCCTAGCACAGCGCACCATATTATTTACAAATGAAGGGAAGCAAACCACTCTGGCATTAGGTTTTGAAACCATATGCCGGGCAAAAGTAATTTGTCTACTCTGAAAGTCATTTCTGACCTGATAGGCTGATTGGATGATAAAGGTTTATCACTGAACTTGAGATGAAGAAATATGAGATAGAATGGTTCAATCAGACTTTCACACTGGGTTTTTACTGCATGTCTTGTTTTACAATAACATCCTGGCTAACTTCTGTCTCTGTGCCTTTGCTTATATTGTTCAATTACTGGATTAACTTTTCCCCTAGACTATTATTTAGACATATACTTAGCCTGCATCAATATTATAAAATGTTAACCAAATATATTTATTTCTGTAAGTTTTCTTGTCCTCATCAGTAGATAACTAAGTTTAGTTTTTCCGGAATGTCTTATTTAAATATATATACACATATATACATATATATATGATTTGAAATAGACTATATAAAGTAGAAAACAGAATTATCACTGACATTTATTCACTTTGCAATTGTCTTTACCTTAGAAGATAATAGTGGTGTTGCAGTGAAGCAAAATAGTTTGTGGCAAAATAAAACAGAACATAATTCTTATACTTGAAATTTCTTTGCATTTAGTTGGAGCTTTCTTTTACTGGTAACTGTTTTGTGCTGTAATTCCCAATATTGTTTAGCTAAAATATTCCTCAAGAGTAAGGTTTGTATAATCAATATGTACAAATACTGTTTTATATCTTGGCTATATATTTATTTGATTAATCTATTTATCTGTCATATTATCTGTCACATTCACATTAAGACAGACTAGGAAGAAGGATTGGCCATCCACTTCTGAAATAGCAGGCCTTTGAAAACCCTATGTACAACATTTAGATAACAGAGATGGCAAAGGAGGTTGAGTTTTCAAGCATGGAAATACAAAGGAAGAGGAACAGTTGTAAG
>NW_006399848.1:10899966-10902492 GCF_000299155.1 Elephantulus edwardii | reverse complement strand
TCCAGAATAAGAGCTGCATAGTAAGTGGTCCGGGTGGAGGGGACTGTAGAACAATGAAAGAACTTTTTTTCCAAAGGAAAAAAAGCACACCTGGGGGGAGGAGAGGCAGAGAGGAAAATGAACAACAATGAATGAATGGAAATCTGAGTTCTTCATAAACTTTGATTAAAGTCTCAATTAAAAAAAAAAAAAAGACACCACAAAAGTGATTACTGTGCTTCAGAATTGACTCCCCCGAAGTGGGTTTACTTTCTTCCCCTAGCAGTTAAATTCTATATTTTAGTGAATTAATGGATCATGAGTTTATGGATCCTACATTTATTTAATTAAGTCATCTAATTGTTTGACACAATTAAAATAATGATTAAACACTAAGAGCTAATTTTTACAAAATTTTTGTTCACTTATAAAACCAAAATACTCTCTTCATTCACTGCTCAAAAATATACAAGGCAGTCCTTACGATCATCATTGCTATTTAAAATTAAAATACAATTTAAATAAGCCATATAAACCCTATGGGCGATCACCATTGTATCTAAGTCATCTTTGAGAAGAGTAATGCATTATTAAAATCCTAAAGAGCAACTAAATGGTCCTAGGTATAGAAGTCTAAAGACTAAGGTGTACTTGAGCCAATCCATGGCATTTTCAGTTGCTTCATATATATCTGAATTGGACAGAGAATATGAATGACTGGAGAAGAATGATTGCCTTTGAGTTCTCATGCTTGCAAAGTTTACTGAATGAGCCAGGAGCTGACAAAAGAACTAGTGAGTAAATAGAAATGCAACCAGGGTACTCACAAAGGCAAGGAGGGTAAAGCTTTATCTCAGGTGCTTTGGCCATCTTATCAAGAGGAGTCATTAGAAAAAGGTATCAGTTAGGAAAAATTAGAAAATCAGTGAAAAAAGAGGATGACCATTAATGAGATGAATAGACAGTTTCTTTTGTAAGAATAGTATGGGACAGTGACCATGCTGATGGCAAGGGATGTTTAGATCTGTTCTTTATAGGGCTGTTACAAGTAGTAGTTGACACAACAGCATTTAACAACAACAATGACAACAACGTGTAATTATGACGGCACTACCCACATTCATAAGTGTACCATGAGCTAGACAAAGCCTAGTGGTCATTTACACTTAGTAAACAGCAGAGATGTGAATCAACACTGATACTCAAGTTATTTTTCATTATGTAATCTAGCTACCTGATAAATCTCTGTAATCTAGACTATTTTTCATTCTTCAAAATTGGCCTGATATCATGAACTAATATCCCAATTAAAATTATTCATCTTCATCATCTGGACGTCTCATTTAATTTTTTTTAAACTTTTTTTCATTTGTACTGTCAAATCGGATCTGACTGGTACTGGAAGAGATTCCTTAGCAGAGCATCTGATGGATTCAAACCACTCATCTTTGGGATTGCACTGCAGCTTCTTGACACTAGGCCACCAGAGCTTGCTTCATTTAACTTTTTTTTTTTTAATTTGTATGTGTGTATACCTCAAATTGTATCTGACTAGTACAGGAGGAGATTGCCCCTCCTTCTCCAGCAAAGCATCTGGTGAATTTGAACTGCGTACTTCTGTGCATGATGATGTGTACGTGGGAGTTGTGGCGACTCTGCCTCCAAGAGCCAGGGAAGCCACGCTTGGCCTTGGGTTGAAGGCACCAGCAGCTTCAACCCCAAAAGGAGAAGAGGAGGCAGGAGGCGGCCATAATCTCCCAGGTTTGCCCCACCCAGGGGGGATGTGATCCTTTGGCCAGAGAGCATGATGCCTGAGGCCCTCAGGCCGGTCTTTCATTGTTTTTGTTCAGCCATTCCTCTAGGTCATATAGCCCTGGTGTACAAGTTGCCGTACGGCGGTCACTTGTGGTTGCTGTGAGGCTGAACACTGTGACACTGATGTGTCAAATGCGTTAATGGTTGGCTATCCAGTGCGGACTGAGAGTGGGGTGGAGCTCCCCGATTAAACAAGTATGGAAGGAGGAGTAGCATCCACTTCCATAATAGCTTCCTCCAGAAACCCTATGAACCTGGAGAGAGGATGAAAGGAATCCAAGTGTTGAGGACTCTCCTTCATAGGGTCGCTATGAGTCGCCTGTGACTCTACGGCACTTAACAACACAACTCTGGAATTGCAGTGCAACTTCTTGCCACTAGGCCACCAGAGCTCCCTGCTTCATTTAATTTTTAACTAACTCAACAATAGCCAATATTTGTTTATCTGAAGTCCACAGAAATAACTTATATTTGATTTATTCATCTCAGCAACTTTTGCAGTTGGAAATGGATGGGACATACAACCAAGACGTGTTGATCATAATGGGTAACTGGAATGCAAAAGTTGGAGGATGAAGGAACATTTATTGGAAAACATGAACTTGGTGACAGAAATGATCTGGAGATAGAATGATGTACAATCACTGATTGCAAACACCTTTTATAAAAAAACAAACTGCAACTCTACACATGGACCTCACCTGATGATTTACACATAAATTGGTTTAATTA
>NW_006399848.1:10891524-10899056 GCF_000299155.1 Elephantulus edwardii | reverse complement strand
ATGTGGAAATTATCAAACAATATCACTAACATCACCACATGCAAGCAAATTCCTCCTGAAAATTGTCCCACATGAACTGGAACCCTATACAGAAAACTAACAGAATTACAAGTTGGGTTGAGAAGATGCCCAAGCACTAGGGAAATCAGAATCAATGTGAGATGCATCTTAACTGAAAGTATAGAGTTCTAGAGTAATGTCTATCTGTGTTGCCATTACTACACAAATAAATCTACCTGAGTGGATCACAACAAATTATGGTTAACATTGAGAAGAATGGGAATGTCAGACCACCTGACTGTGCTCATGGGAATGCAATGAAAGCTATACTTGGAGCAGGAAGCAGTCATCAGAACAGAGGAAGGAAACAGTGCATGGTTCAAAATCAGGAAATGAGTGTCAGGGATGATTCCTTTCCCCGTATCATTCCAATATACATGTAGAATGAATCATTCAGGAGACTTGATTATATGAGGAGGAATGTGACTTCAGGATTGGAGGAAGATTCATCAAAATGACACAACCTTGCTTTCTATAACTGAGGAAGGCCTGAAGCATTTGCTGCAGAAGATCAAGGATTGCGGTCTTCAATATATTGAAGTTCAGTATCAAGAAGACAAAACTGTCACTACTGGGTCAATTGACAAAACCATGATAGCTGGAGAAGATATTGAGATTGTTAAAAATTTTGTGTTGCTCAGTTCCACAATCCACACTGCACTCACAGGGAATCAAAAGATAAACGATACTGGGAGAATCTGCTGTCAGGGATGTCTCTAGCGCAGTGAAGAACAGTGATGTCTGTCTAGAGTCTAAGATGCAATGCAGTCTTTGCAATTACTTGCTACACCTCAGAGATCTGGACAATGACTAAGGGTGACCAAGAAGAATCAATGCCTTTGTGTGGTGGTGCGTGGTGCTGGAGAAGAGCATTGAGTCTACCAGGGATTTCCAAGAGAACAAATAGATCTGTCCTGGAAAGAATGATAGCAAGTTGCTTCTTGGAGGCAAGGATTTTGAAGCTTTGTCTAACATACTTTGGGAGTGTTGTCAAGTGGGGCCAGTTGTTGGAGAAGGACATAATGCTTGAAGTCTTCAGGGACAATACAGAAGAGGGAGACCCTGGCTGAGATGGATTGATAGTAACTGAGACAATGGGGGTAAGTGTGTTTGAGGGAATAAGATTGCGTCAGGACAGGGCAAGGTTTAGAGCTATTTGGTATAGAGTCGCTATGAGTCATAGCTGTCATCAACTGCACAGAACAACAACAACAACAATGAAGGTTTTCCTCTCTCTTTAAAGAACAATACTCTATCTAAATATATTGTTATTGCTGGTTCTATCATATGGATTCTGATTTATCAATATTCTAGATGCAGATGAGAGATGGCCAGTCCCCTCTCATGTAACTTATTGCTTCTGAAAACCTACTGGAGGGCCAGCTATGGATTGATTCTGAATTGATAGCATAAAAGGACAATGTGTGAAAAGTAGAACTGCTCCAGAACCTTCAAAGTCACGACTTCTCAAAAGTAGATGCTCAGGTCTTTCTTTGAAGGTACCTCAAAATGAAATTAAACAGATCACCAATTGGCCAGCAGTTGCTTAATTATTTACAGTGTCCTAGGAGGCCCCTACCCAAAGACAAGAGTTTTCTACAATGTCTTACCAGGTTTTTCCCTCTACCTCAGACTTATTATAATCTTTATCATAGGAATCATATTTCCAAGTATATTTTTTTATTCTACATAATATATAAACTCTGAGACATTATGAAAATGTTACAGATTGAGTGAAAATTTGACACAATATACAAATTATAACCAATTCTAAATCTTTTTCTTTACAACTTTTAAATGTGTTATTTTTTAAATTTCAGTTCATATTTACAAAGCATATTGTTTATTTCAAACAACCAGTTACATATATTGTATCATTAATATTCCCTGATCAGTGTAATTATGTCAATGTTTAATTAATTTGTAAATCTTATATGAAGAAACTAAAATGTGTACTATTTAGTTTACTTTAGGCTTTAGGGTCACCATATAAATGGTAAATATAAAAAATTAAATTGCAGGAAACCTTTAATATTCATAATCTAAATATCCACTATTGAGCAATTTATTTTAGTTACAAACGGATTTCTTATAAATATTTGATGTAAATAAAATATTTTAGATGTTTATTCCTTTCTGAAATTTCTCCATTAAAATTGCATTAAATTGCCTGACTTTATCTACTAAATACTTATCTATGTTTGCTTGTTTAGCTGTTGAAGCACCTTCTTTTTTATAAAAAACATTAGTTTATACATCTTCATTTCACCAATACCTTTGAGAGCAGAGCTGAAGGTAGGAGGAGGAAGAGAAATCACTTTGCAACATGATGATACTTGAAAAGATACACCCATGTCTACCTTTACTCTAACTTTTGTTTAAATATAAAAGATAGATAGATAGTTGAGAGAGAATATGAATAGTGAAAGTTATTTATGTTTTATTTTCTTGTGTCCTTAATTTTTTTCGCAAGAATTTCTTCTGAATATTTATGAAAAAGAAGAATGATTTACTTTATTCTGCATAGATAACGTTTCAGAGATATAGGAACTTGGTGGTAAAGAGTTGAGGTAGGCAATCTTCCCTTGTGCAATTCATTAATTCTGAAAACCCTCTATGAAACAGCTTTGAATTGATTGCTGTTGTTGTTATGTGCCATCGAGTCGCTTGCAACTTATAGAAACCCTATGTATAAGAGCCCTAAACGCTGTTCTATCCTGTGCCAACCTAGCAATCCCAAATGCACTTATTCCCACCACTTCAGTCACAGAATCGATCCATCTCATCGAAGGTCTTCCTCTCCTTCACCACCCCTCCACGCTCCCAAACATGATGTCCCTCTCCAAGGACCAGTCCCTCCTTGCAACATGCCCAAAGTATGTCAGACGAAGCTTCAGAATCTTTGACTCCAAAGAGTATTCCAGCTTCACCTTCTCCAGGACAAACTTGTTTGTTCTCCTAGCAGTCCATGGTATATTCTACACTTTTCTCCAGCACCACAGCTCAAAGGCATCAATTCTCTTTCTATCATCCCTATTCACTGTCCAACTCTCTGATGCATAGCATGTAATTGTGAAGACTATAGCCCGGGTCAGGCGCACCTTAGTCTCCAGCCTGATGTTCTCTTCTCTTCAATACTCCTGAGAAGTCCCTCACAGCTCACATTCCCATTGCAATTTGTCTCTTGATTTCCTGGCTGCTGTTACCAAGAGTGTTGATTGTGGAGCCAAGTAAACTAAAACTGTTAACTATCTCAATCTCTTCACCATCCATACTGATGCTGCCAATTGGTCCAGTGGTGAGAATCTTTGTTTTCTTGATGTTGAGCTTCAATTCATATAGGAAGCTGCAGTCCTTGACCCTCTGTAGCAAGCGCTTCAGGTTCTCCTCAATTTCAGCAAGCAGGGTTGTGTCATCTGCATAACGCAGGTTGTTGATGTCTTCCACCAATCCTGATGCCACATTCCTCCTTGTACAGCCCAGTGACGTGATGCCGCATTCCTCCTTCTACAGCCCAGCATCTCGGATGATCTATTCTGCATACAGATTGAAAAGGCATGGAGACAGAATACATCCCTGACGAACCATGTAGTGCCTCCCTGCTCTGTTCTGATGACTGCCTCCTAGTTCCAAGTATAGGTTTCGCACTAGCACAATCAAATGTTCTCGGATTTCCATTCTTCTCAGAGTCAGCCACAGCTTGTTGTGATCCACACAGTCAAAGGCCCTTGCATAGTCAATGAAGCACAGATAGACAGTCTTCTGGTATTCTCTGCTTTCTGCCAAGATCCATCTAACATTAGCTATAGTATCCCTAGTACCACGACCTCTTCTAAATCCAGTCTGTACATCTGGCAGTTCTCTGTTGACATATTGTTCCAAATAATTTTGGATAATTTTCAGCAGAATCTTGCTTGCATGTGATATTAATGATATTGTTTGATAATTTTGATATTGTCTGATAATTGAATTTATTATTACTTGTTAACAACAATTAAAAAGATGACATTTAGAGATTGTATAAAATAGAACTTATAGTTGAATTGATACTGTGTTTTTAGTTACATTGAAGGACTCACCAGTTATAAATAATATGCTTCGCTGTATTTTCATTAAGTGTGTTTTTATCAATTGTCATTTTGTTGCACAGTGGTCCTTGTGTGTTACTCTGATGCACAAAGTTATGTCACTGGTATTTCAGATACCAGTGGGGTCACTCAAGATGAACACATCTCAGCCGAGTGTCCAGACTAAGACAAAGAAGGACCTTGTGATTACTGAAAAATTTCACTGGTGGAAAAAAACCATTGAACAGAAGTGGGATATTATAGGATATAGTGTCAGAATACGAGGATCTCAGATTGTGAGGTATTCAAAGCTGAAATATCTGACTCCACAAAGTACAACAGCCTTTGATGTCATAGGTAATTCAAAGAAGCTTTACAATCTTCATTTGCTGATATAGGGTAACTAAAAATTAATGACAAATAACCACTGTATACTGCTATGCCCAACAAAACGAGAGACATTCACCACAGGATTACAGATAAGTCCTTTATTATCTGTGCAGCAACAGTCCCAGAAACGGGGCAGGATCACCCCCTTTCTGAAAATAGCTAGGGAGTTTTTCATATGCTTACTGCCTCCAGTGCTGGGCTTGTTGGACCAAATGTTGAAACATTTCACATGCACTGTGATACATTCAAGGGTATATGGATACATTCTACTGTTGAAACATTTCAAGGGCACAGTGATATGCGGAGTGCAAAACAGTTGAAACAATAGCAGTTACTGTTCTGAGAGGGAGATCAAGACAAAGCTTTAAGCCTCTGGGGAAAGTTTTCCACACAGAGGTTTAGTTATAAAATGAAGTCTATTTGGCCTCTCCTATACACGGTGTGAGCTTAGGAAAGTTGAAAGTATTAGAAAATAAGATAGAACATTTGAAGTTCCATTGTCTGGATATTACCCTCAGTGAGATAGGTTGGTACAATGAGGACAGTCATTGTGTGTCAAGAGTGTCAGAGATAACAAGACAGGAGATAGGATAGGATTCAGTTCTACTGTTCATTGTGTCTCTAAGTCCTACTTGACTGGATGACACCTAACCACAACATGTGCATCTCACAAGATGGAATATACAGGAATTGAACTGACTATGTTTGTGGAAAGAGACAATGTTGTTATTGTTATGTGCCTTCGAGGTGTCTGAGATTCATAGTGACCCTATGCATAACTCTGAACCCTGCTCTCTCTTGAACCAACCTCACCCTCTCCAGCCTACCTACCTCCATTACTCCAGTCAATGAATAAATCCATCTCATCGAGGATTTTCCCCTCCTGCCTCTCCATCCTCCCAAACATAATGTCTGTCTGCAAAGACTGGTCTCTCCTTGCAACATGCCCAAAGTGTGTCAGATGGAGCTTCAGAATCCTTGCCTCCAAGGAGCAGCCTGGTCTCACCTTCTCCAAAGGAATTCAGTACGGTTCTCCAGCATCACAGCTCAAAGGTATCAGTTCTCCTTCTATCATCCCTAGTCATTGTCCAGCTCTGATGTATAGCATGTAATTGTGAAGACCATGGCCTGGATTAGGTGTTCCTTAGTGTCCAGGCTGACACTGATGCTCTTCAGTATACCACCGGAGACTCCACTTTGGCCTTTCCCATCGTAGGTAACTCCACCTATTCCCAGAAGTCTGGTGAGTGGCCCTTGAAGGTTAAATAGGTTTTTTAGCAAAGATTGTATCCTTTCACCAAATTTACTTAATCTGTATTCTGAGCATATAATGGTAGACACTGGACAATGTTGAAAATAAATTGATATCAAGATTTGAAAAAAAATCATTAATAATTTCTGATATGCAGATGACACAAACTTAACTCCTGTAAGTGAAGAAACAGATAAAGATTAAAGAGCACATTGATTAGTATACACTTGGGCTCAACTTACAGAAAACAAAACAAAATAACCACAAATAACCTATGAAACAACACCATGGAAAAGAAATATAAAATAATTGAAGTTGTCAATGATTTAATTTTACGTGGATTCACACCAATGGCCAAGAGAATAGTACTTAGCAAAGCAAATTATTTATTGCACTGGAAAAATCTGCTGCAAAAGACAGTTTTAAGTGTTAAAAAGCAAACATGTTACTTTCAGCTCTGTGGTGCACCTGATCAAGTCATGGTATTTTTAGTCACCTCATGTGCATTCTAGCTGAACAAATAGGAAAGGAGATTAAGGAAGAACTGATATTGAGAATTAGGGTGTTGACAAAATGGTATATTAAATATACCATTAACCGGCAGAAGAATAAACAAAGTTGTTTTGGAGATATAGCCAGAATGCCCTTTTTTAATATAATTTGTTGTTATTATTTGCCACCGAGTTGGAATGGACTCCTTGTTGACCCTCCAGTAGGCTTTCAGAGGAGGGAAGTCACACAGAAAGATTATTCATCTCCAATGTAGTAGCTCGAAGGCTGGTGTCTTTGAATCAGTGATAAAAATGAAAGACTTCAATAGAATGGACTGAAAGAATAACTATGAAAGTGGGCCCCACATAGCATACACTATGAAGAAGAAAGTAGCATTGCTTCATTCTGTTGTACATAGAATAATTTTGAGTTGAAACTACTGACAACAGTCCTTTCTGGTTGATTACAGTATCTCTTTCATAATACTACTTTTTTAATTTTAGCATAGAAACATTTTTGTTCAAATGTATCTTTATAATACTCTCTTTTTTAATTTTCTACTAGTTTATTTACAAATTTCAACTATAAATTTGAACAAATTCTTTCAATTTCCCTCACCCCCCACCCCCCATCAAATTGTACAACCCAGTGATTAATCTCCTCCTTCCTCCTGCACATCCTCATCCCTCTGCTTCCAACCTCTCCCATCCCTCTTGGATCCTTATACTCATTCTACAATAATATTTTTTGTTGTTCTTTTTTTGTGTTTGATCTCTTGTTTGTTTATTTTTTATTATTATTAAATTTTATTAGTTTTAATGAACATTTACAGAGATTTTGGGTTTTCATTCTTCATTGTTGCACTGTTTTCTCCACCCTCCTCCCCAGTTCATTCTTCTTCCCCCCATGTCTGTTTTAATTGTTCATACAATAATGGTTTTATACAATATTTATCCTTATGTGATTGAGTTAGTTCACTCAGCATAATGCCCTCCCGTCCCTCCCAAGTTAGTTAATAATTTACAAAGTTATTGCTCCTGCGTGCTGCATAGTATTCCATTGTGTGAATGTACCATAATTATACTCTTGCTCTCACAAATAACAGTATACAGATTAAAAAGAACAAAAGAGTAAATATATGGACCTCTCCAGAGTGCTAAAGAGCAACAGTGTCATTCTAGAGACTAAAGTACATCTGAGCCAGGTCATGGTGTTATCGTTTGCTAGCTGTGAAGCTGAGAGCCAGATAATGAGTAAGGATGCCAGAATAG
>NW_006399848.1:10889217-10890674 GCF_000299155.1 Elephantulus edwardii | reverse complement strand
CCAAGGACCGGTCTCTCCTCACAACATGTCCAAAGTATGTTAGACGGAGCCTCAGAATACTTGCCTCCAAGAAGCCACCCGGTTTAACCCTTTCCAGGACAAATCTGTTTGTTTTCCTAGCAGTCCATGGTATTTTCAATACTCTCCTTCAGCACCACAGCTCAAAGGCATCAATTCTCCACAGTAGTCGATGTAATATTTAAGGACAGGTATCTAACACGTTCACATGCTCATTTTGAGTATTTATGTAGAATTCATGAAAAAGTGTGTGTGTGTGTGTGTGTGTGTGTGTGTGTGTGTGTGTGTGTTTGTTCATAATTTCTGCAGACTACAACATATAGCCTGTTTGAACTTGTATGGAAAGTTAAGTTCTTATGCTTTTCGGCCTTAGGAGAGCTTGGTTTGATTTTCAGAGATATATAGAAAACAAACAGTCTATGGTGAGAAAGTTTCATTACTTTTATACAGATAGTGAGAGGATCTATCTTCCCAGCAATGGGTCTCAGGAGGATTATCTCATAAAGCACTGCATTTGGACTTAATGGCTACGAGTGCTGGACCCTAGTGAGGAAAATATTACACTGTTGACACTGCGGGTCTTGATGCAAAGAAGCCTGCTGGTCAAGATAAAAAGAAAAAGAAACCAAGAGGTAGATGGAATAGCAAGGAATAAAGAGAAATAGATAGAGATAACTGCTAAGTCTGGCAGGTTTTGATCTTTTGCTTACCAAACAGAAGTTTCTAGTACTTTTTTTTTCAGGTGATGAATTTGAAGTATTTACCAAAGATGACCAAAGACTGCAGCCTTCAGTATGGATCATACTGTGATATCAGGGAATAAACTTCATCATAACAGGACAAATAAGCAAAGTTATGAAAAGTGGAGAAACAATTAGCTGGATTCCTCATGAAAGCATGATCTTACTTTTTGAAATAGTTTATTCCCTCCTGCATTTATTCCATCAACAATGCTATTATTATCCTACAAAAAAGTTAAAGTATTTAAGATGCATATCAACCTGAAACTTTCAAACTTTTATTTAAGAATTTGTATAAATGAGAGTTCTTATAAGAAAATGTCTCTAATGCACCAGGATATAATTAGTAATTTTTGAAGCTCAACATCAAGAAAGCAAATATCCTCACCACTGGGCTGATTGGCAGCATCACGATAGATGGTGAAGAGACTGAGATTGTTAACAGCGTTAGTTTGCTCGGCTCCACAATCAACACTCTTGGTACCAGCAGCCAGAAAATTAAAAGACTAATTGCGTTGAGAAAGTCTTCTGTCAGAGACCTCTCCAAAGTACTGAAAAGTAATGCTGTTAATCTGGAGACTAAGATGTGCCTGATCTAGGCCATAATATTTGCAATTACTTGCTGTGCATCAGAAAGCCGGACAATGACTCAGATGATAGAAGGAGAATTGATGCCTTTGAGCTGTGGGGCTGGAGAAG
>NW_006399848.1:10876443-10888417 GCF_000299155.1 Elephantulus edwardii | reverse complement strand
TTCATATCCTTGAAGATTTAACATATTTATAGCAAATACTTTAAAGTTAGAAAGTAATGGTTTCCTTTTTCTCCTTTGCCCCTGTTGTAATCTACATTTACAAACATTCACATTTGTTATTACATATAGTATTTCAAAAGTAGATTTTAGTAAAAAGAAATGTTCTCTCATTTTTCTGTATTTAATCTTGGAATCTTGATTGATCACTGAAAAGTCAGTTATAATTAGGTCACTTAAATAGAATGTATGCTTCTTATATTAAAAATGTATAGAATAATATACTAAGTTGCTTCTTAAGTTTCTAGAGGAATCTATCACCGTGCCCTCTAACTTCTACATCAAGATTAATATTCTAGTGACAGTCTTCTGTCTGCCTTTGAAACTGTGTCAGATTCTCTGCCTTGCAAGTCTTTACTTGTTTTTTTATAACTTCTTTCTCTCTGCTGCACATGCTCATGTACAGAAACACATTTTCCATTTCTCTTTGTTCTTTTTATTTCATTTCTCCACTTTTTTTTTACTGTTTCTATTCACAAATCCATTTCATCCATAATATTTTTCTGCTTTGAACAGCTCAGCATGGACTAGGTGAAAGTAAAATACTTCTTGGAGAAGGAGATTGGGTTTTTTTTTTAAATTATTATTATTATTCAGAGCTTTTACTTTTCTATTCACTGAAGACCGATAGCAAATAAAAGAATTTCATGTCCTTAGAATTTAATATGATTTGTTCAATTACATACGGATTACATATGTAGTGACTCTCACAAAATTGCCGGTGAAGTTAGGACTCATTTGGTACTCTAACTGATTACATCTTATTCATCCTGTTTAGGAAGGAAGGAAAAAGAACTTGCTTAAATTGTACAAGCAAGCCAAACATATAACATCTGATAAAGCACATGTGAAATTGTCAGGAGAGTGACAGTACCTGCAAAGACAATCAAAGAAGAACATCACATGTCATCCAGACTCATGCAGGAATTACAAAAAGATATGATATAGAGAGGCCGTTGGAAGTAGACTGTTGTTAACAGGGGAGATGACTGGCCTGTGGTTCCCAGAGGAGGGTGTGTGTGGCTTGTTTTAACAATTCCTGTGTTTGGAAAGGAAATAAAACCTCTTACATTGAGGATCTGATGGGGTTCAGCTTGTGTAGCTAAAGGAAAACAAGGCAGGTGGACAGTCTTCTTTTTCTTTCTAGAGAGCCCAGTGTAACTAACACACTTGTCCCCTGCGAGCCCTGTGCATCTCAAAGCTGTCTAGGCAGTAAGTGGAATTTGTTGTCTTACATGATAGTTAACATTCTTGCATGAATGAAAAGGAAAGGGGATCTGCAACAGTAATGAAGTATATCCTTCAAATGATCTCTCTTCTCTGCTGGAAACACAAAACCAAAACCACAACTTTGTCGTATCCAAGTGGAGAAAATGATTGAAAGGAATTCTAAATTATTTGTATTCAGCTCAATAGATTGTAACGAATATGGGACTAGAACTCTATCATCATGTTGTGGAACTTCAAAAATCACTCAAATATTTCCTTCATGACATGTCTTCCCTAAATATATTCACTTTGTGATATTTTGCAATGAAAGCCCTACTTGGAACCTAAGGCAAGGCATGACTTTTTCCAAGGGGGGAGAGAAAATTATATTTTGACTAAAATTATATTGGAGGCTTTGTGGTTAATTGGCTATATATGAATGAGTCTAGACTTTGTATTTCATGTCATTGATCAATGCTTCAAGTGTTTCTTTAATATCATATTGGCTTTATTTTTGGAAGTTTATGTCCAGTCTTTAAATCAGATAATATATAATCTTTCTTACTGATTTTTTTAAATAAATTTTTGTCAATTATAGAATTTATGCCTTCGAGCTGTGGTGCTGGAGAAGAGTACTGAATAGACTTCCAGGAGAACAAACAGGTTCATCCTAGAGAGGGTGAGACCAGGATGCCCATTCGAGGCTAGGATTCTGAAGCTTCATCTGACATACTTTAGACATATTGCAAGTCCTTGGAGAGGGACGTCTTGCTTGGGAGGGTGGAAGGAGCATAGGAGAGGAAGACCCTCAATGAGATGGATTGATTCAGCAACTGGTGTAATGGGTGTAGGTGTGTCAGAGATAATAGAATTGGCACAGGGCAGGGCAGGGTTTAGGGCTGTTGAATATTGGGGTCGCTATCAGTCACAGGTGACTCAGCGGCACCTAAGAAGAACAACAGCAACAACAACTTATCTGTCATGTTTCCAAAGAAATTTTAGATTTAACATGTACTTTTGTACAGAAAGCTTATTGACATTTCACTAAAAATTGTGTGGATTTTATCTATCAATTTTAATGATATCTAGGCTTCTATAGGTTATTCTACAGATATACCTAGATTAAGAAGCTGTTCTCCAAATAGGACAGGAAAACACAGCATGCTTTGAAATCAGAAAGGATGTTCATCAGAGATGTGTCCTTTCTCCAAATCTATTCCTTTGAAAATGTCTGGGACAGTGCAATGACAGGAAACTGCTGGAAATTCAAGATAGATTTTGAAGAGGCTGTGACATGAGGAATATCATTGTTGATGTCACATGGATCGTGGCTGAAAGCAAAAGGTTTCTATTGATGTTTTATTGACTATGCAAAATCATTTGACTATGTGGATCATGCCAAATTATAGCTAACATTGAGAAAAATAGGGATTCTAGAACACGTAGTTGTGCCCATGCGAAACCTGTTCTTAGATAAAGACACTGTCATTCTGTCAGATCAAAGTAGCACTGTTTGGTTTCAAGAAATATGTGTGGCAGGGCTGTATCTATTCTCCCTATCTATTCAACCTGTACAATGAGCAAATCATTTCAGAAGCTATATGAAGAATGTGGCAATACGATCAGAGGAAGACTCATCAATAACCAGTGATATGAAGACTACAGAAAGATAAAAGATCTTTAAATGCTTACTGCAAAAGTATACCTACAGTCTTCAATACGGACTATATCTCAGCATCAAGAAGACAAAAATCCTCACCACTGAGCCAACAGGCAACTTCATAAGGGAGAGAAGTCTTACGTTGTCAATAATTGCATCTGGCTGAAATCCATAATAACAATCACTGACATCAGCAGTCAAAAAATTAAAGGTGTATTTCATTGGCTAAACCTGGCGTTAAGGACTTCTCCAAGGTGTTTAGGATAAAAAAAAACCCCACCAGTTTAAAGACTAAAGGTGGGTCTGATTCAAGCCATATTCTCTTCAGATATTGTTTTATAAACCTGCAAGTTTCACAACTACTAAGGGTGACATTAGAATCGAAAGCTTTGCGCCATAGCATTGAAAAGAGTACTTAACGGATCGATAAAAGAACAAACATATCTTAATAAATGTGCAGCCAATGTGTTCCTTGGTGGCAATGATGGTTACACTTCATCTCATCTGTAAAAGGACATGCTTTTCAGCGAAAAGGTGGCGGGTCGAAAGAGAGGAATGTCCCCAATAAGAGGGCTTGGCACAGTGATTGAAACAATGGGTTCAAGTGCATCAGAAATGAAGAGGATGGCAGGGGTTAGGGAAAGGTCCAGGTCCATTGTTTTTAGGGCTGCTGAGAGTTGTAGTGACTTGACAACAAGTAGAACAACAACCACAAAATAGGGCAAGATCATCAATGGTTCAATGGCTACAACGATGCGGTCAAATCCACAAACATTTCTGATCATGATACAGGAGTGGGCCTGTTTCATTTTTTCGCATATAAGGTGAGTTGACTTCTGTTGTTAATACCTAATAACACAGCATATGGAGCAGGATTTTAGGTAAACTTAAAATGTTTTCTTTTTAATCAGTTTTTAAAAGGCTAATGATATAGGTAGAATGTCTTTGCTAATTACATATATAAAGAAATCAGATGGGAGCTGTCATTGGAATAGCATGATCTTCTGCCATGTTGTTGGATGAAGAGGAAATAACATAACTGAACGTGAAGAATAAGTGGCAATACTGATAAATATTCAAATTTACAAAAAAGTGAACCCTCAAAACAGCTTTGGTGCTG
Source organism: Elephantulus edwardii (assembly GCF_000299155.1). Lineage (NCBI taxonomy): Eukaryota > Metazoa > Chordata > Mammalia > Macroscelidea > Macroscelididae > Elephantulus > Elephantulus edwardii. The sequence goes on along the minus strand of NW_006399848.1, from coordinate 10,884,371 downwards.
ACTAACTTTTTTCAAGATACCTCATATTAAGTCAATATGGTTGTCACAATCTATTTTTGAAATATCATTGTCACCTAGGTACCATATGGTGTATCATATGACAAAGTAAAAAGAGTCTATCAGTGAAAACTGCTACCAGTTAATCTACTACATTACAGAAGAAATGTGAAATCAAGCTATAACTTTAGTATATCAAACCAGATGTTCCTCATGAGTTCATAAATTTAAGAATCATATATGCTTGCAATGTAATTAAATGTTTCATCAGATCTTACAGAACTGAAGATTAGTTTTGATGTCAAGAAATTTTTCCATAAATTTTACTTAGGATATTATTTATTTCTTCTATTTTAAAGATCATTACAGTTTCACAAGTAGTTTAAATATTGAACAAAACTAGAACAATTATTTACTACAAACTAAGCGAAAACTACAACTAAGAATTTTGAATTATAAAAAAAACCCAAAACCAAACAAATCACAAACAAACATAATCAACAATGAAAAGTCTAAATAAAGTCAACTCTTTTTTGTGTGTGTGTCTGTGTCAATAGGTATGCTTAAAAGAAAACCTGAGGTAAATTCATTCAAGAGCAGATCTAAATTAGTATAATCAGAAAAAGAGCTGTGCTTATTAAGTTGAATATCACTGATATGTATAAATACTCATAATGAACAAGATTTTATACAAATTGACCTTATAAAGCTCATCATAAGCTTTGTTTTAAAGAAAGATTCAAATACAACTTTTTCATTATAACTTAATAAGTATCTCAAAAAAGCATATGTAACAGCAAACTTCTTCCCCCCCCCCCCATACAAAACCTGATCCTATCCAAAATTTAGATATCATGAAGACAGAATTTTGTTTAGGAACACAATACCAAACCACATTTTGGGCTTACATAACACCCATCTTTGTTCTTGGAATGTTGCAAAAAGTTTTAATTTCAACATACTAGGATTCTAATTCATAGCTATTTTCCTAAATTTGTGTATTTGTTGTTAGGTATATAATTGTATCCATAATAAAGTTGTAACGTTTCATTTCATTAGTATGAATACTGAACATTGAAGCCAGATTATTCCTTGTAAGAAAGGATGGTAAAGGCTTGGCTCATGTATTACAGGCCTGTTACTACGAGAGGCTATTCCTTAGAGAAGGACGTTGTGTTTAGACAGGTGGAGGGAGATTGAAGGAGAGGAAGACCCCCAGGCAGGTACATTGACCAGGAACTGTAGCAATGGACTCTGGTGTGTCAGAAATTGTGAGAGTGGCACAGAATTGGACCGGGCTCCAATCTGTCCATAGGATTACTATGATTCATCCTTGACAAAACAGCACCAGAAAACATGAACAAGAAAGTTATATTTAAACTGATTCACAATAAAACTGGCTTTTTAAAGTCTGTTGTTGTTGTTATGTGCCATGGAACTGTTTGCAACCCATAGCAACCCTATGTAGAACAGCCCTAAACTCTGCTCTGCCCTGTGCCAATCTCACTGTCTTTGACACACCTGCCACCATTACCCCAGTCACTGAATCAATCCATCTCATAGAGGGTCTTCTCCTGCGCTGTCTCTCCACCCTCCCAAGCTTGATGTCCCTCTCCAAGGACTGATTCCTTCTTGCAACCTGTCCAAATTATGACAGACAAAGCTTCAGAATCTTTGCCTCCAAGGAGCAGCCTGTTTTCACCTTCTTCAGGACAAACCTGTTGGTTTTCTTAGCAGTCCATGGTATATTCAATACTCCTCTCCAGCACCACAACTCAAAATCATCAATACTCCTTTTATCATCCCTAGTCATTGCCCAATTCTCTAATGCATAACAAGTGATTGCAGAGACCGTGACATATCTCAGGTGCACCTTAGTCTCCAGACTGACAACTGAAGAAGACCTGAAGCACTTGTCGCAGAAGATCAAGGACTGTAGTCTTCAATATGGATTGAAGCTCAACATCAACAAGACAATGATTCTCAACACTAGGCCAATTGGCAGCACCATGATAGATGGAGAATAGATTGAGATTGTGTAATAATTACAGATTGCTCAACTCCACAATCAACACTCTTCGAGCAGTCAGGAAATCAAAAGACAAATTGCATTGGGAAAATGTGTTGTCAGGAACCTGTCCAGAGTGCTGAAAAGTAACGATGTTAGTCTAGAGACTAAGGTGCACCTGATCCGGCCATGGTCTTTTCAACTACTTGCTATGCTGCACAATGACTAAGGATGACAGAGGAATTGATGCTTTCAAGTTGTGGTGCTGGAGAAGGGTCTTGGGCATACCAAGAAAACAAACAGGTCTGTCTTGGAGAGGGTGAAACCAAGTTTCTCCTTGGAGGCTAGGATTTTGAATCTCATCTCACATACTCTGGGTCCATGCAGGAGAGACTGGTCCTTAGAGAAGAACATCTTGCTTCAAATGGTGGAGGGACAGCACATGAAAGATCCTGAGTGAGATGGATTGATACAGTAACTGGGGTAATAGGGGTTGGTGTGTTGGAATTAGTGAGACTGGCTCAGGACAGGGCAGGGTTCCCAGCTGGTGTACGTAGGGTCGTTATTGGTTACAGGCGACTCGACCACATATAACAACAACAACCACAACTACTACTACTATTATGGTGTGATTTGTGTCTTTCTTCATCTCTATTATCTGCTATTTTATGTATTTTACAAGTGTATCATTTGGTACGCAGATATTGGCCAAGATTATGGATTCTTAAATTTTTGGTTATGAATTCTTGATTAGAGAAGGACCAATTTCTCAACAATGCAGTTCCCAGTTCTCATTGAGAGCTAAGGTTGGGAGGTGTTCCCAAAGCCACATGCTTCCAGAGGCTATTTTTTGTTTCCTTCTTTGTGGAGTGGCTGTTCCTCCCAGCAATCTAATATCAGGTGTTTTTTTGTAAATTTAATTTATTTTAATGAATATTTACAGAGATTTTGGATTTTAATTCATTCATTGTCGCACTTTTTTCTTTACCCCCCCACCCCCAGTTTGCTCCTCTCTTTGAAAAGCAAAAGATAAACTTCTTCGTTGGTACATAATCCCCCTCCCCCAATTATATATACTAAATTGAAACAGATGAGGGAGATAGCAGTTTAAAAGTGATATATGATAGGGTATTATGATTATCACAGGAATCCAAAATAAAGGTTGCATAGTGGAGTGCATTTGGGGCCTGGGGGTGGGGGGAGAGGGAAGGGTCAGTATTTAATATCAGTTTTAATTGTTTAAACAAAATATATCACATTTGATGCTTTGTATGTTATTGATAATATTTGTTATAATCTAATAAATCATTTCTCTTTTGATGGTATAAATGCAAGTTTTGAGACATCAAAACATGTTAAATACTTGATTAATTTTCATCACAAATATTCTACTCTCAGTGATCTCTTCAAATTACTGAGGATTACTGAGAAACAATGATTTTTACTTTGAGAACCAAAATTTGCCTGAGATAGGCCATGGTCTTTTTAATCACTTGCTATAACTGTAAGAGCTGGTTAGTGAACAAGGATGATAGAAGAAGAAATGATGCCTTTGAATTCTGGTGTTTTAGTAGAACACTGAATATCTCATATTGTTGCTGTTATGTGCCATCAAATTGCCTGAGACTCATAGTGACCCTATGTATAACAGCCCTAAACCCTGCTCTACCTGTGTCAGTCTTAATGTCTCCAACACACCATTACCCAGTGACTGAATCAATTCATCTCATAGAGTAGCTTCCTCTCTTGCATTGTCGCTCCAATCTTCAACTCATGACCTCCCTCTCTGAGGAGTGGTCCCTCCTTGCAATATACAAAAAGTATGTCAGACAAAGCCTCAGAATCCTTGCCCTCAAGGAGCAGCCTGGTCTCACCCTCTCTAGGACAAACGTATTTGTTCTTCCAGCAGCCAATAGTATATTCAGTACTCTTTTCCAGAACCACAGCTCAAAGGCATCAATTCTTCTTCTATCATCTCTAGTCATTGTCCAGCTTTCTGATGCATAGCACGTAATTGTAAAGATTATGGCCTGAATCAGGAGCATATTAGTCTCCAGACTGACATCATTGCTCTTCAGAACTTTGGAGAGGTCTTTGACAATAGACTTTCCCAATGTAATTCAGCTTTTAATTTTCTGGCTGCTAGTATCAAGAGTGTTGATTGTGTTTTCTTGATGTTGAGCTTCAATCCATATTGAAGGTCCTTGACCTTCTGCAGCAAGCACTTCAGATCTTCCTCAGTTTCAGCAAGCAGGGTTGTGTCATCTCTTCCTCCAATCCTGACGCCACATTTCTCATTGTGCCCAGCCTCATGGATAATCTGTTCTGCATATGGATTGGAAAGATATGGAGATAGGACACATTCCTGGTGTACACATTTCCCAGTTTTGAACTATGCAATGTCCCTATGCTCTGTTCTGATGACTGCCTCCTACTCCAAGTACAGACTTTGCATAAGCACGATTAAGTGTTCTGGGATTCCCATTCTTCTCAGAGTCAGCCACAGTTCGTTGTGATGCAATATAGAAAAAAATATGTCAGACAAAGCCTCAGAATCCTTGCCTCCAAGGAGCAGCCTGATCTCACCCTCTCTAGGACAAACTCATTTATTCTTTTAGCAGTCAAAGTCATATTCAGTACTCTTCTCTAGAACCACAGCTCAAAGGCACCAATTCTTCTTCTATCATCTCTAGTCATTTTTCAGATTTCTGATTCATAGCACATAATTGTAAAGATTATAGCCTGGATCAGGAGCATCTTAGTCTCCAGACTGACATCATTGCTCTTCAGAATTTTGGAGAGGTCTTTGACAGTAGACTTTCCCAATATAATTCAGTCTTTTCAGCGTCAATGAAACACAGATGGACATTCCTCTGATACTTCCTACTTTCAGCCAAAATCCATCTGACATTGGCTATAATATCCCTAGTACCACGGCCTCTTATAAACCCAGACTTCACTTCAGGCAGTTCTCTGTTGATGTGCTGTTCCAGTCACTTTTGGACAATCTTCAGCAGAATGTTGCGTGTGTGTGATATCAATGATATTGTTTGATAATTTCTGCACTTTGTTGGGTCACCTTTCTTTGGAATGGGAACATAAATAGATCTCTTCCAGTTAGTAGGCCAGGTGTTTTTCCCCGAGATTTCTTGTCACCTTGGTGAGCACATCCAGGGCAGCGTCTGTTTGTTGAAATACGTCCATTTGTATGCTATCAATTCCTGGGGCTTTGTTGTTTGTTAATTCTTTCTAAGCAGCTTGAACTTCTTCTTTCATCACCACAGGTCCTTGCTTATATGTTGCTTCATGAAATTCTTCTGTGTCTGCCAATTCCTTTTGTTACAATGACTCTGCATGCTTTCCCCATCTTTTTATAATATTTCCTGGATCATTTAATATTCTGCCAAAACGTCCTTAAATATTGAAACTTGAGGCTTGAATTTGTTCTTCGGTCCGTACAGCTTAAGGAAACTTAGTGAGTTTGGCCCGTTTGATTTTCAGACTCCAGCTCTTTGCACATTTCATTGTAAGACTTTCTTTGTCTCCCTGCGCAGTCCTTTGGAATCTTCTGTTCAGCTCATTAATCTAGGCTGCCAAAAAAGCAAACACCACACATGGCAAAGAAGCAGATGTATCTTGGGAAAGTGTAGCTGGAATGGTTCTTGGAGGCAAGGGTGGTGAAGCTTTGTCTCAAATATAGTGGGTAGGAGAGGCTATTCCGTGGAAAAGGACATCCTTCTTGGAAAGGTGGAGGATCTGAGAAGGACAGGAAACCATCAGCAAGATGGATTGTCTCAGTGAGTGAAGCAGCGCGCTTCAGTGGTTCAAAGACGGTGAGGCTATTACAGCATAAAACGGGGTTCAGATCTGCTGTTCCTCGTGTCCCTGTGAGTTGTACTCATCTCAGCAGCACCCAACAACAACTAGTTCTTTCCTTGATATTATTATAGAATGAAGTAGAATAATCTTCAATATACTAACTATATAAAAGGTAGACAAGTGTTCAGGTCTTTCGTTCATAGGGTCACTATGAGTCATCCATAACTCAACGACATTTACAACAACTACAACATGCTACCTTTACTAGTCTGTATTTTAATAATTGTATTTTGTTTTCTCCTTGCTCGTGAAGCTAAAAGGAAGTAGCACAATTGCAGTTTATATCTCAATGGTCCCAAATATTATCAATAACATACAAAGCATCAAATGTGGTATATTTTGTTTAAACAACTAAAACTGATATTAGATCGCGACCCTTCCCCGCCACCCCCAGCCCAAATGCACTTGACTATGCAACCTTCATTCTGGATTCCTGTGATCATCATAATATGCTATCACACATCACTTTTAAACTGCTCTCTCCCTCATCTGTGTCAAAGACACTATATCACAACAATGGGCAAAAGCACAGGCTTTAATGACGGATAAACTTGTCTTTAAAATCTACCTCTGCAAATTACTTGCTATGCAGCTTTGGACAAGTTTCCTAATGTTTATAAGCCTTGAAATTCTTATTAGTAAATAGTGATGACTACGTCTAACACTGTTAGGATTAAATGAAAGGAAATATTATGTAAAGAAAAGCACTGTAAATGGTAATGTAGCTACTCTACTGTAATCACCACCACCACCGCTACAGCCATCCTCCTCCTCCTCCTCATCATACTAGTGTTAGAAAAAGGAGAGTTGGGCCCAAAGTGTTCAGCAAAGAGAAATCACACCTCTTCCGAAGCCACTTCTAAGACTCGGGATTAGTTGAGGAAAAGCGCAAGACAGAGCATTTGACAACACACCATTAAACTTGCCATGACCTCTTCTAGTGCCTCTTGGGCTTGGTGATTTCTACAATAAAGTCATCAGGATACTGGAGCACTCTCAAATCATATTCAACAAGCGCAAAAGGAGAGTGTGCTCTGACTTATAAACAGCCCTGACTCAGTTTTTGGTCTCCATATGTTACACAAAGCATAAAGAATGTTTTAAAAGTGCATTCTATTATTCATAATCAATCTACTTGAATGTTAAAACTCAAAGTTATAATACAAAATTTCATTAGACATATGAATGGCATGGTAAAATGATTTCATGAAATGACATTTAATATGCATTCTTTTCAGAGGGAGATTTAGAAATACAATTCCAGAATTTTAACTAAATAAGATAACCATAGTCACACATTCCTATAGCTTTTAAAATTCTTTCTGAAATATTTCTACTGCCTCTCTTTTATACAGTGCTTAAAATTTGATAGGCTGCTTGGAAAATTTCCAGCATCTATCCTTGTAACTCGAGAATGGCTATGTTTAATGTTTGTTTACTTCACTTTATTCAGTTAATTAAAAAAAGCTCTCTGACAGAAATATCATTACTGTCATTATACATTCAAGAGAACTAAGATAGAAATCCTGTTACTACTATAATTATTTCTACAACAAATATTTTAAAGTAGATTATTTTTTTTGAAATCTCTAAACACAACAATTACATCTCAGGTAAAGGTTCAACAGTCAAAATGGAAATTCTTACTTATTCCGATATCTTTTCTAACTGACTACACTTCTTTCGGGGTTGATAAAAATAGTTGTTGTTATATGCCATCAAGTCACCTGTGACTCATAGTTAACCTATGTAGAACAGCTCCTAAGTCTGCCCTATCTTGAGTGAGTCTCACTAACTCCAGCATACCTACCCCCACTACTCCAGTTGCTACGTCAATCCATCTCATTTTGAGTCTTCCCCTTCTGTGCTATCCCTGCGCCCTTCTGAGCATGATGTCCTTTTCCAAGGACCAGTCTCTCTTGGCTACATGCCCAAAGTATGTGAACCGAAGCTTCAAAATCCTAGCCTCCAAAAAGAAACTTGGTTTCACACTCTCCAAGACAGACAATTTCAACTTTTTTGACTCCACCATCAACAATCTTGG
>NW_006399848.1:10869520-10871648 GCF_000299155.1 Elephantulus edwardii | reverse complement strand
CCATGAAAGCCACAGTTAAGAAATCAAATACCCAAGTGCATTAGGCTAATGTGTTTCTAAGGACCCCTTTTAAGTGTTAAAAGAAAAAAGATGCCATTTAAAGACAAGATGTGTCTGACCCATGCCATGTGTTTTCAATTGGCAATGTCAAAGATGATGAAAGATAGCTTGGATTAACAAGATTTCTGAGGAAAGCATGATAGGGCAATGTTCAAGTAGGTTATTTGTACGGTTTATATGACCTATACTTGACGCAGAGATATCAAACAATAACAACAATATATGCACTTGAAAGTTGAACGGTGAAGAAAGAAATGGAAGAAGTGAATCATTTTAATTGTGATGTTAGAAAAGAATACTGAACACACTATGAATTGCCAAAAGAACCAACAAATCTTTCTTGGAAAGAAGAAGTCAGATTTATCCTTAGAAGCAAAGATAGTGAGATTTGGTTTAACATACTTTGGGCATTGAATCAAGCACTATCAGACTCTTGTAAAAAACATGCTTGCTGAAGCAGAGGGTTGGGGAAAGCCCTCAACAAGACAGATTGGCAAAAGGGCTGTAATAGGAAGTTTGAGTTTAGCAAAAGTTGTGAGTACAGTCTAGGTTTGGACAAGGAGGTGCCGCTGACTTGACAGCACTTCACGTCAACACAGAAGTGCTGTTCAGTGATTAGAGACCATATTTTCTCACTTTGAGGACCAAAAGCATTGCCAAACCTGATGTTACTTACTTTTCTATACAGTAAGATGTGGGCAAAATACTGGTGAAATAATAACTTGAACGAATGCCTGGCTAGAGACGGTATTTCAAAATGAAATATTGATAAGCCCACACACTGTGCTTTGAAATTTTCTATAATTATATGTCCATAAGAACACTTATATGGAGTGATAATATAAAATAACAAAAATGTACTTATCCAATGTTTAACCATCAACTATTGACTTATAGATTGTATTCTCATTTTCTCAAACCAATCTCCCATTCCTGGCTGAAAATGAAATTAAAAAATGGACCAGCATTAGCATAACAAGCTAGTATAAAGACGATAATACAATTAAACAATAAACAGATTTAAAATTCTCTGTACGCTGCCCTAAAGTTAGAAAGAAAAAAAAAACCCCTAAATGTTTGCTATTGCAATAAATAATCTCTGCCCACTCTTTTGACTACTATATGTGCTCAAAAGGGAATAGTTCTAACAAGGCACCATATGTTGCTTTCTTTTATATTACACCCTAGAACACACAAGCAATATACTCCATTCTGTTAAAGAATATATGAAGATATATTGGAGTAGAATTTACAGTATCATTTGGTTTAAATCAAATTCATGAGATTTGCCAGCCTTGCTAATTACGTTGGGAAATATGAGGAAAAAAATAATCCTGGGTTATTTCCCTCCTGGAGAGGTCAATTTATTCTAACTTGAGATATTTCTTATGCCTTTTCTTAGCAACGGGGACTTGACGGTTCCATTAGCATAATTGCATGCATCCTTCAAGCCTCAAGGAGAACAAGATACACTGAAATTTTAAATGTGTCTGACTTCTCATTTTTTTTTTAAAAAAAGTAATTTCTGAGAAAAATCCTACAGGATCAACAAAGTTATGTGTCATACTGCGGATTAAGGACATTGAAAACGTCTGTTTCATGATAATAAATTTCTTCCTTGCTTGAAAATGGAAATCTCAGAGGAAGCAATTTTGAAATGAGAAATTAAAGCTCAGAATCAGGAGGTCAAACATAGTTAACCTCTATTATCACCAACAACTCAAGAATTGTATTAGCCTTGTGAACAATCAGATGATATTTAGTAAATTATGTGGCTATAGGATGGCAACGAACAATCTCCATTGCTGTTACAAATTAAAATAGAACTTTTTTTAAAATGCACATTTTCTTTTTGCTTTAGTGTCTGTTTTGTTTTTTTTTACGTTTATGTTTATGTTGTTATGTTGTTGTTTTTGTTAAGTGCTGTCATGTCACTTGTGACTCATAGTGACCCTTTGTACAACAGCTTGAACCCTGCTCCATCCTGAGTCAACTTTATTGTCTTTGACACACCCAACACCATTACCTCAGTCACTGAATCAATCCATTTCACTGAGGGTATTCCTCT
>NW_006399848.1:10865207-10869420 GCF_000299155.1 Elephantulus edwardii | reverse complement strand
GACAGAAGAGGAATCGATTCCTTTGAGTTGTGGTGCTGGAGAAGAGTATTGAACAAAGCACCGACTGCCAAGATAAAAATAGAGAGAGGGTGCCAATCTCCCCAATGCACAGTGACAGTTTCCTTCCCTCATTTAACGATTTTTAAAACCATTATGCTGTTAAAAAACAGAAAGTTCCAGAATTTTCCCTACTTCCTTTATTGTCCTTATTGATAGCACTTAAAATAAAGCACTTTGAAGTGAATCAAGCTTTTAAATCTAAAGGCATTATCTCTTATTTGTGCGCACCTCTGCCTTCTGTTTCCTTGATATTCCACCTTGAACTGAGCATTACAATAGTTTAGTTTTTCTTTACTTTTTAAGGTGATTCAAGTGACAGTTTAAAGAGCTAATTGGTTTCCCATTCCATAATTTATATACAGTTTATTTCTTGAAATTGATTTTCATGTCACAAAAAGGACAATATCCTTAAATTTTGTTTGTTTCTTTTTTTCAATTATCATTTCTTCCTGGCTTCATTTACTCTTAGGCAAAAAAAAATGTATCTGTCATTTTGATCGCTATCTTTCAAGGAAGGTTGTGTCACAAAGTTAAGCTCAGTTCCAGATTTTAGGGTACCTAAAGGCTATAGTTTCATTAATTCTACCAGCTTCAAGCATTGAATTTAGACAGTTTTATGACTTTTTTTGGCTTTGTTTCACATTTTTCTCCCACTTTATCTGGACCTTATATTGTGTTCCTTGGAGTGTGATCAGTTGTAGAAGCATGCTCTTTGTAGTTCTTTTGGCCTCAAGATTCTGAAATTTTTGTAGTCCGTTCATTCAATTGAATGAATTTTCTCTACTAGATATCTGGTGATGTAATCCATAGAGACTTGGATTTCTAGTCCAAAGGTGTTGCTGTTCTTGTGGTTTGAACCTAGCCCCTCTGATAGAGGAAGATGGACAGTCTCCTTTGATGTGACTCTCAGCCTTGCAATACCCATGAGAGGGTCAGTCACACAGGTCAGTGCTGACTCCATGGCAATGGCTTGAGTTGTCTTGAATTGTTTCCGTGTGGCTTTGAATCCACTCATCCGGTACATGAATAGAATAATAGTTTTGTCTTAGATAGCTGCTCGTAAGATTTTAAAATACATTCACTGTAGAATGACTGATATGCAGAATGTGAATGTTGTTTTTGTTAGCCATGTTGCAACAACAGAATTTGACTAAAGACTGCTCCTGAGTCCTCAGAAACAAAGATTCATTCCCTCCATGTGTTAATGGCTAAGAAGAAATAACAATTTCTATCAGAACTTTTAATATTACAGTTTATCAAAAATTAAATCACCGAAGTCCTTTTATAAATTTCATGTAATTATTATTATATGTGCTGATTTTCTTTTACTGGTCAAAATAGGAAGAAGAAAGACAAACAAAAGATGATTACAAATTGAGTGTTTGAAGCAGAATTTAAATGATAGTGCAGGAATGAAAAAAAAAAATCTTTCAAGGGCTAATGGCCTGAGAGAAACAGCACATCTATATCAAGGATTCTTTTTTTTTTTAGAGATTTTTGTTTGTTTGTTTCTTTTTTTTTTAAATTTTTTATTATTTTGTGTGCGTGTACCATCAAATCAGATCTGACTGGTACAGGAGGATATTGCGCCTCCCTCTCCGGCAGAGCATCTGGTGGATTCGAACCGTATTCCTTTGGGATTGCAGTGCAGCATCTTGCCACTAGGCCACCAGAGCTCCCCTATATCAAGGATTCTTTGAGCTTTGAAAGACATACATGGATCTGAAAAGTCACAACCTTATTAAGACCAGGCTGATCTTGTCAACACTGATGAAACAGATACTCATGCTTGAATCAAATACATTTGGACCTGACACGCATTGCTTGTTCAACAAGAAAACGGAGAGGAAGAATGGATGCATGAGAAACACTCACGATTTGATTAGAAAAGTTCTTTGAAATAAAACTTTCGAGGCCATAATTAAAATTAATATTAAATTGCAATGGCTTATTGACTCACTCTTTAAGCACTATTAGAGCTACTTAGTTATTATATCTGCTCACGATGAAAATTCAGATAAACTTTTATAAGGAGTCACATGAACATCAGAGTTCAAGTCATCCAATGATGCTATACCTAAGATGTGTGTGTGTGTGTGTGTGTGTGTCTGTGTGTGTGAAACTTAAAAAAAAAAAAAACAAGTGTTTTGTTGTTTTTTTCAAGTGGAAGAATAGAACAAAATTAAAAAACCCCAGTACTATTCTAAGTAACTACTACAAAATCTCTTTTCTAAATTATGAGTTTAATAAAAATATTTATATAACATGTAGTGTATATTGTTGTTGTTAAATGCTGTCGAGTCATAGGTGACTAATCGCGGCCCTGTGAATGAAAAGCCTGAATGCTTGTATAACTATCATTGTTTCTCCAAGTTCGTAGAGTTTCCAGAGGCAAGCTATTTCGGATGTGGATTCCACTCCTGCTTCCAAGCCTGTTTTAATCGGGGAGCTCCACCAAACACTGTCACCATGAATGACCATTATCACATTTGACACATCAGTGTCACAGTGTTTAACATCACAGCAACCAGCAGTTACCTCTGTACAGCAAATAGACAGACCAGTGCTTTACCACTTAGAAGAATGTTTGACCAAAAAGAAATAGGCTTGAGGGCCACAGATTAAAATCACCCACTTTTGGCTTGGTAGCATCACTTTCTATCCACTAGCCCAACAGAATTTTCTCTATGACTCACAGTAAATTATATTACTATTTAAAATTTTCTTTTCTCTTTCATCCTGAAGGTAAACCAAGACAGTGTATAAACTAAAAAAGCTTTCGTAGACTAATGGGGTAATGGGGGGTGGAATACCCAAAAACACTGGAAATTTTCATCCCCATTAATTATTTCATTCTATCTGGTGGGAGAGAAATGGCAGTTCTGGGGATACAGACAGCAGGCCGCTGGCACTGCTAACCTCTCTGGTAGTTCAAATCCACCAGCAGGTCTGCTTGAGAAAGATGATCAATCTCCTCTGATGAGATTTACAGCCTCAGAAAAATCCCCTGCAGGATGAACACTGGGTTGGTTCCAACCTGACAGCAATGAGCTCTGGAGTCAGTGGAAGGGAAATCTTTTCACAAGGGTGTGCATCTTGAATCAGGACTATTATAGTCGCACTAGACAACCAAGACAGAATTCAGAAAAGTTAAATGCTTCTCTGGCAAGACCTAAAGCATTTTACTAATTAGTAAGTTAATGCACACAATTTTAGGAAATACTTACACACAAAGAAAATGAAATATGGTTTGTAATGCTAATCACCAGACTCATCTGAATGATAGTAAGTGTAAGATTTAAAAATTGTTCTTTTTTTTTCTTTTTCTTTGCTTGCTTGTTTTCTTTTACTTTGAATGTGTATGTTGGGGAGACGCATGTGTTAGATGTTGTTTTGTTTGTGTCCTAAGATGAGATAGAAAAGTACTAATGAATGCACACTGAAAATGAGAGAAGTGTGAGTAGGACTATATGTTAGGTAAAAGAGAAGACATCTGAAATGATTTGAGATTGGAATCCTTTTCCTTTTTGTATTATTTCATATATACATCTATCTATCTGTCTATCTACCTATCTATCTATCATCTATATATCTATATATCTACTATCAAGAGAAGAGGAAAACAAATTATCCACACAGATATTATTTTTTCCAGATTATGCAAAAATCTTTACTCACAGATATGCCAGTAAGTTTAAGAAAACCCCTTCTTACCCCTTTGTCCCTGCCTCACTCATCATCCAGGAAACACTTATGTGAAACAATATTTATCATATGCAGGCTGAATGAAAGCTGAATGTCACTATATATTGCACATCCTTTTTTTTTAAAAAAAGTATTTTTTCGACATTTTAAAAATTTATATTGGTTTGCATGCAAAATTTATATATATTGTGTTTCATTCTTATAGTTTGTATCTCATACATTCTTTCATTCATATTTCATCCCATATAATCATTACAATTAATCATTAAAATTAATTAAGTCTTGATCTATGCCCGCGACTATCATCTTTTCAGGTCCTCACTGGATCGTTCCTAATTCCTTCTCTATTCCATCTAACTCAGTGACCCTGTGATTTCCTTCCCTCCCACCCTCTGCCATTCTGCTTCCCCCACTTTCCCCTCTGAACTTTTATACTTTTCATTCTAGC
>NW_006399848.1:10851753-10858647 GCF_000299155.1 Elephantulus edwardii | reverse complement strand
TCCTCTTCAATTTCATCAAGCAAAGTTGTTTCATTTGCTTAACACAGGTTGTTGATGAGTCTTCCTCCAATCCTGATGCCACATTCCTTCTCAAAGAGCTCTAAATCCTGGATGTTCTGAAATGGTATGGAGATAGAACACATCCCTGGCATACACTCTTCCCAATTTTCAACTGTGCACTGTTTCCTTGCTCTGTTCTGATAACTGCCTACTGGTTCCAATACAAGTTTTGCATACAAGTAATCAAGTGTTCTGGAATTACCATTCTTCTCAGAGTCAGCCATAGTTTGTTGTGATCTACACAGTCAAATGCCTTTGCATAGTCAATGAAACACAGCTAGACATTTCTCCAGTACTCTCTTCTTTCAGCCAAGAACCATCTAACATTAGCTATAACATTTCTAGTAACACACCCTCTTCTAAACCCAGCCTGCACATCTGACAGTTTTCTGTTGATGTGCTGTTCCAGTCATTTTTGAATCTTGCTTGCATGTGATACTAGAAAAAGAATATTTAATTCAGAAAAAATAATCAGTGTAATGGCAAATGTAGAAAGCTTATAACATCAAAGACAATAATTTGAGTTATGATATCAACTCAAATTCACTGCCTGGAGTGAAATTAATTCAATTACTTCTTTCTAAAACTGTAGTTTTTATATGCCATTGATTCAATCACAAGTCATAGAAACCATATGAAAAAAATGGTACTCTAAGTTATTCTATCATGAGCCAATCTCAGTATCTTCCGCACTTTTGACCCCAGAACTAGACTTTGTTTCTTCAGAGATCTTCCTCTCTTTTGCTGACTTTTTACCCTTCCATGTATGATGTCCTTCTCCAATAACTGACCCTCTTGAAAACATGCCCAAAGTATGTGAGACCAGTTTCACTGTTCTTGCCTCCAAGAAGCATTTTGCCTTCACTTTCCCAAGAACAGAGATGTTTGCTCTCTTAGGAGATATTCAATTCTCTTCTTCAGCACCGTTACTCAAAGGCATTTATTCTTCTTCTGTCATCTTTAGTTACTAAAGCATAACATCTGAAAAAGACAATTGAAAAGACAACGGATGCTCAAGTGCACCTTAGTCTTTAGAGTGACGTCTTCTCTTTAGCACCATAGAAAGGTACTTGATAGCAGATTTTCCCAAAGAAATGTTTTACTTGTTTTCTTGACTGTGAGTGCAAGAGTCCCTGACAGCAGATTTTCCTAATGCAATTTGTTTTTTTATTTCCTGGCTACTGGTACCATGAATGCTGATAGTGGAGCCAAACAGGCTGAAGCTGTTAACAATCTCAATCTCTACTCCGTCTTTCATAGCGCTACCAGTTGGCTCAGTGGAGATGCATTGACAGAGTATCAAGGGTTAATGAGGGTAGGTATGTCTAAGACAGTGGGATTGGCTCAGGAGAGAACAGAATGCAAAACTATTGTACATAGCATTGTTAGGAGTTGCAAGTGGTTCGCTGGCATATAAAACCACAAGTGCCAAGGTACTGACTGTGGATCTGAGAAAGATGAAATTGTTAACAATTTCAATCCTTTCTCCATTTACCATAATACTGTCTATTGGAAAAGTAGTGAGGTTTTTTGTTTTGTTTGATGCTAAGATGCAATCCAAGCAAAAGGTTTTATTCCTTGATCTTCTGCAACAAGAGGTTCAAGTTCTCACTGTGAGTGAGCAGATTTTATGAGCCTTCCTTGGACCCTGTTTCCATACTCTTCATATAGCCCAGCTTCTCTAATGAGCTGTTCAGCATATAGGTTGAAAAGCTATGGGGAAAAAGTGCATTCTTGACATAGACCTTTCCTGATTTTTCAACCATAGAATGTTCTCTATTTGGACAAAAACTTATTGATCATCTGTTCCTAAATAGTGTTCATTATTAGTCCACATTTTTCCTATTCTCCTCCCAATACACCAATGTCAATTCTGCTTCATAATAGTGATACTATGTAGTATTTGTTCTTTAAGACTGAAATATTTCACTCAGCATAATGTCCTCCAGATGAGGGAGAGAATTATTATTATTATTATTATTATTTTAATGAAAATTTACAGAGACTTTGGATTTCCATTAATTTATTGTTGCACTTTTCTCCCTGCCCACCCTTTTCCCCTAATTCACTCTTCTCTTTGAAGAGTAAAAGAAAAATTCTTTCATTGTTATGCAATCCTTCCCTACCAAGTCCACTGCAATGTGCAGCCTTCGTTTTGGACTCCTGTCATAACCATAATATCGAATCATATACCCCTTTTAAACAGTTCTCTCCCTCACCTGTTTCAATGCAATATACACAATTTATCCCATCTTTCTCAGTCTCCCTCCAATCCCGATGTCAGTCCCGTTTTACAACAGTGGCACCATGTAGTATTTGTCCTTTTGTGACTGAGATATTTCACTCAGCATAATGTCCTCCAGGGTCACTCATTTTGAATAATATTTCATGAGTTCCTTGTTTTTCAGTGCAGCATAGTATTCCATTGTGTGAATATACCACAGCTTTTCTATCCATTTGTTTGTTCATGGGCACTTAGGTTGCTTCCAAATCTTTGCTATTGTGAACAAAATTAATACCTGATTAGGCATTATATGTAAGATAAAAGTCCAGAGTAAGAGGTAAAATTCACAGAGGATTGAGGGATGGGAAGAAAAAGGGGGAGGGAGGAAATTGTGCAACAATGAACTCAGAGCCTTCATAGATTCCATATCATTGAGTGGATTTGGATTTCTCTTGTCATTTTTAGGCTAACTGTGTTATGTTGTATCACAGAAATGATTACACGATCTTACATTTGGAAAAGTAATCAATACAGTGTCTGCCTTCTTGTTGAGTACCATTGAGCCAGTACTGACCCATAGGTAACCCTCCATTGGGTTTCCAGAAGTGGTTAATTGCATGGGAGGAGATGGCCCATCCTTCTCCCAGGGAGCAGCTGGTGGATTTGAACCGCATGCCTTCAGGATTGTAGCACATCTTTTTTGCCATTAGGACATCACTGCTAATTTTATGTAACTTAATATATAGGTTATAACCTAATCAATTTGGCAAATAACATTAGCCATTACACTTTTTTTTTCTGCCTTGTTTGATTTGACACATTAAGATTCAGTGCATTATCTATATAGAAGCACACTTTTTTTTTACTTCTTGTAACTATGTTTATTCCCAGAAAAATATCTTCAGAAAAAGAATTTTTAAATGTTATGTGTTTTCATTTCCATTTTGAGACCTCCGGTGGCCTCCCAAAATACCTCTCTGGGAATTTGACTCCAGTAAAGAATCTACTGAAGAAACAGGAGCTATGTCCTCCCATGTGATTTACACCCTTCAAAAACCCACAGGATTATCAGCTATGAGTCATTTATAACTCGACAGCAATGGGTTGTTATAGTACAGCAAGGCAGAAGAGCCTTTTACTGGAAGATGAGAACTCTAGTGGAAATAATCTGCTGATCTTGGAATCACCCCAAAGAAAGATCTGATATGCTACAAACACTTTCCTTGGGAAATGATTGATTATTCTGTCATAAACTGTGTAACAACAAAAGTTCTTATCACTCTCGTGTTTGGTTACAGTGTTTGAGGAAGATAAATGCAGTTGTATTGAACACTGGAAAGTGTCTAGAGAGTTTAATCAATGCAAATTCACACACAAAGATGAGTTTCAAATTCCAAATCTTCCAATAATGGAGATGAAATGACAACTTTTGGAAGTGATGTAAGTTAAAGTTGAATTTGTATCTCAATTACATTTGAAGCTAGAATCACCAAAGCAGGAAGAATCCTAGGAATATAAGAGAAATTCATTACTAGTAGTGTTAAAACTTGTAAATAATATTATAAATGACAGAAAAGGTGGTAGTCTGGTTTTGTAAAGATTAGTACTTTGGAACCACTATGGGGCAGATCTATGTCCTTTAGAGGGTTTTTTAGTCTTAATTTACTTTATAGTAGAAAGATTTTTAAATTTTTTATAATATTATTTATGAGAGTGATAGAAGTATTTGAGGGTTTTTATTCAAACACATACTGTTACTTTATTATTAATGTCAGACTTGAGATACAATTTGTTGATATTGGTAATAAATTTGATATCACAAAATAAAGTTACATTTAAGAAGTCAAATGGACAACCAGATCAATATTTTATTTTAACAGCAGGTAACCTTGACTTAACTACTTTATTTGAAAGTTTTTAAAAATTCAGTAAAAATTACTTCAAATAAAACATAAAAAATATGCAGATAAAGTGACTAAACTTTATACATTCAATCAATAATGAACTTTAAAACTTGCAATAATATGCATTCCAGGCAACTATTAGTTAAATAAATGCTGTTGATTACTCATTAATTGAATGAAGTATGTAACATCTCTTAGGCACAAAGGTTCAGAATTCTGGTCTATAAGAACTTAGTTATGAACTGGTTAAATTAAGTCTTAGTTGTTCCTGCTAATTCAATCATGTTCTGTTGAACTAATGAAAATATTATAGGGTTTTGGTGATTGAGAACAATTCTTGGCCCTTAAGAGGATAATATAACCCTTGTCATCATTAAAATCATCATCAATGACATGGGAATGTGAAAACTAATGGAGAAATTACAGAATGATAAAATGCAAGAATCATTAAAATTGTCTGAAAAAGGAAGATTATTGTTGTTGATGATGTTGTTTACCTACAAGTCAGAACTGACTCATATTGACCCTTCAGTGGATTTTCAGATGTAGATTGCCCATCCCTTTCCCACAGAGCAGCAGGTGGATTCGAACCCTGTGCCTTTGGGATTGCAGTGTATTTTTGTATCACCAGACCACCAGTGCTCCCTGGAAGATTATTAGGAAAACAAATTTTAGGTGAAAAAACACACATACCTGTTCTTTTCTGCCTTGTATTTTCTATAATAAAGACACGAGGATTGGATATTCATTTTCATCACCTTTTCCAATGAAAATGTTCATCTTTATTGTTCAAAAGGGAAGTAATTAGAAATATGCTGCACGCAGTTTCCTTTCTTTCCTATTATTATGTGCAAATTGCAGATAGCACCGAGAAAAACAAAGATTCCAGAATATAACTGACCTGATGCAACTGTACACAAGCAAGAATCTTTTGGCAATGGCAGTTAGAACAAGAGGTTTAAATTACTAAATGTATGGTTTAAATTCAGAAAGACACGTGCCAGGGTGATTGATACCTTTTAACTATATCATATGTATTAAGTATATATAGTAAACGTATATACGGAGCAAATAATTTGAGAAATTGGACTACACGAATCAAAGTATGGCACCTGGATTGACCATTAATCTTCTTTATGCAAATAACACAACCTTGTTTGCCGAAAGTAAAGAAGACATGAAGCACTTAGCGATGAAGAGTAAAGATTATGACTTTAGTAGGAATTATGTCTCAACATAAAGAAAACAAAAAGGCTCAGAACTGAATCAAGCAAATCATGATAAATGGACAGAAGCATGAGTTTTTCAAGAAATTTCCTTTCATTTGGGTCCACTATCAACACTTATGAATGTTGACAGGACGTGGTGGTCAAGAAATAAAGCATAAGGCTTTGTGCAAATTTTCTGCAAAAGGCCTCTTCAAACCGTTGGAAAGCAAGATGACATTATAAGACTAAGATATGCCTGATTCAAGCCATTGTATTTCCAACACCTTGCATGCATATGAAAACTGATTAATTTTATGCCTTTGAATTATATTCTTGTTGGAGAGTGCTCAGTATACCATGGACAGCCAGAAGGACAAATGAATTTGTCTTGGGAAAAGGAAAGTCAGAAAATTCCTTAGAAACCAGGATGGTTAGATTTAACAATAGGCGTTTTATTCCTGGGAAAGCACAGTATTCAAGGTAGTATTGCCTTTGAGTACAGACCAGGAAATGAAAAGGCAAATGACACTGGGAAAGTCTGCTGTCAGGGACCTCTCCAGGGTAATGAGGAGCAATGATGTCAGTCTGGCGACTAAGGTGCTCCTGATCCAAGTTCAGGTCTTCACAATGAATAGCTATGTATCACAAAGCTCAAAATGATGAAGGATGATAGAAAGAAAATTGATGTCTTTGAGCTGTGGTGCTGGACAAAATTATTGAATGTACCATGGGCCACTAGAAGAACAAATAGTTTCATCCTGAAGAGAGTAAAACAGTCTCTTCCTTGGAGGCAAGGATTCTAAAGCCTCATCTGACATACTTTCTGCATGTTACAAGGAGAGATCGGTCTTTGGAGAGGGACATCATTCTTGGCAAGGTGGAGTGACAGCGTGAGAGGAAGACCCTCGATGAGATGGATTGATTTAGTGACTGGGGTAGTGAGGTTAGGTTTGTAAGAGACAATAGGATTGGCTCAAATAGAGCGGGGTTCAGAGCTATTGTCTGTCCGTAGGTCTCTATGAGTTGCAAGTGACTAAATGGCACTTAACAACAACAACAACATGATAATTAGTAATTTTCCACTCTTCAATAGTTATTGAAAGACAGCGCTCAGTTTTGTTTGGAATGGAAAGAGGTCCTGAAAAAGAAAAAAGGTAGGAGGTATAACCTCATGACATTAAATCCTGCTATTGCTGTTATGTGCCTTCGAGTCGCTTGCAACTCACAATGACCCTCTGTCCTGTGCCAATATCATTGTCTCCGACACACTCATCCCGATTGCCCCAGTCACCGAATCAATCCACCTCCCAGAGGGCCTTCCCCTCCTGCGCTGTCCTTCCACCCTCCCAAGCATGATGTCCTTCTCCAAGGACTGATCTCTCCTTACAACATGTCCAAAGTATGTTAGACAGAGCTTCAGAATCCTTGCCTCCAAGGAGCAGCCCAGTTTAACGCTCTCCAGGATGAATCTGTTTGTTTTCCTAGCAGTCCATGGTAC
>NW_006399848.1:10850452-10851653 GCF_000299155.1 Elephantulus edwardii | reverse complement strand
TGAACTTTTATACTTTTCATTCTAGCGCAGGAGCCAATTCTTCTAGTTTTACAATATTATTATTCAGGTTTTGCCCTTCTGAGACTGAGTTAGCTCATCCAGTATAATGTTCTCCAATGTCTCCTATGTTACACAACATTTATTGGAATCATTGCTCCTATGTGCTGCACAGTATTTCAATGTGTGACTATGCTATAATTTCTCAGTCCATTCTTTTGTTCATTGATATTTGGGCTGTTACTCAAATCCATCAGTTGTTGTTACGTGCTATCGAGTTGCTTGCAAATCATAGTGGCCCTGAACCCTACTATGGACCGTCCTCTATCTTGAATTAACTTCATTGTCTCTGACACACTTACCCTCGTACTCCAGGCACTGAGTCAATTCATCTCATGCACGGTCTTCCTCTCTTGTACTGTCCTCCTACTCTTCCAAGCATGATGTTCCTCTCCAAGAACTGGTCCCTCCTTACAACATTCCCACAGTATGTCAGATAAAGTTTAAAATCCTTACCTCCAAGGAACAACCTAGTTTCACTCTCTCCAGGACGATTCTGTTTGTTTTTCTACCAGTCCATGGTATATTCAATGCTCTTCTCCAATGTCACAACTCAAAGGAAATAAGAAAAACTAGCAAAAAACCCCACCAAAACAACAACATTGGCAACCAATTTTCATGAAAATATGGTAAAATTCTCAGTCAATGGGATTCTAATTTGAAGGAACATTTCAAAATATATTCTGGTGGCCTAGCGGTGAGAATTTTGCTCTAATTCCAAAGGCACATGGTTTGAGGTCACCAGCAGCTCTGTGAGAGAATGATGGACAATTTTTTCCAGTGTAATTAGGTGCCTCTGAAAACCCACCAGAGGGTCAGCTATGGGTCAGTTCTGACTAGATTATACACAACAGCAACAAAACCAACAGCTAGGAAAATATACAATTGAAGAGAAAACCATTTCCATTTTAGATGAATAACCTCTTACAATTTTTGAGCAACGGGAGATAGTGATGTATTTCTAGATAAATACGTGCCATCAAATTTAACTCTAAGAAAACGTAAGCACAATTGCACAAAATCTTGCTAAGTCCTGCATCATACTCAGATTACCAGCATGCACAAGTGCCTCACAGAAATGATAATTTAAACACAGGCTACTTCAGCTCTCACTTGCCTTCCCTTGTTTTCTTCTGAATCAGGT
>NW_006399848.1:10842984-10847922 GCF_000299155.1 Elephantulus edwardii | reverse complement strand
AGCCCAGCCTCCCAGATGATCTGTTGTGCATACAGGTTGAAAAGGTATGGAGACAGGACACATCCCTGGCGTATGCCCTTCCCAATTTTGAACCATGCAGTATTAATAATTGTAATGAAGATAGATTATATGGCTACATGAACAAACATATAGAACAGGGAAGAGTATCAAGAACCTAGATCACAAGTCATCTATGTATGGTCAACTGATCTTTGACAAGGTCACAAAATCAGTTAGGTGGGGAAATGACAGTCTCTTTTACAAATGGTGCTTGCAAAATTGGAAAACTCTCTGCAGAAAATTGAAGCAAGATCTAGACCTACACCATACAAAAATCAACACTAGGTGGATCTGGAACCTAGGATTAAAAACCAAACAAACAAACAAACAAAAAAACCCCAACAGTAAAGTTCATCACAGAAAAAATAGGAACATCATATATTTATCATATATTAATATCTGCTCATCTTTATTCTAACTCTGTGTATAGATTATGACATTATTAAATATACATATATCTGTATACATGCCAAACTTAATAAGTTACAAATAGTAAAGAACCCTAATGCTATAGATTACTACCATAAATTCTGTGTTGACGCACATTAAACTAAACAGAGAGTAATGTTGCCAATTATCCACCACTCTGTTACTATTCTATTTTGAAAATCTTGAAATTTCGTGTATCTGTTTGTCTTCTCTGCTTCAGAAGTCTTCTAAGTAGAGAGGGTTCTCAGACTGCCTGAGTCAGAATTCATATCGTGGTGGAGACATTCTGCATACTGAATAATCCATTAAGAATGTGTCATTATTCAGATTCTGGGTCCCTTTCCAAGCTACACCTCATAGAAGAACTTGTTTTAGAGATAAATTATATATATGTAAGTGTATTTTATTTTATGATCAATTTTATAATGTGTCAAATTGTAAAACAGTATAACACAACAATTGCTGAACTTTATGATATCTTTTAATTATGTTTATTTTTTAATTCTCTACTGCTTTAGTCAAATCGTAATTGTGTCATAATATACATTTAAACAATACACTAGACATGTATTAGGTTGCCATTTTTCTCTAAATAACCAAGGTCATCTGAAATCAATCAATCAAATCTCCTAAGATGTTTTTATATGGAGCCACTGAAGTAAAGTGCTTTGTAGCAAATAAAATTGCCAGAGACTTTTGGCTAATAACTGTTAAATACTTAATGATTCTTAAAAGCTTAAGTCTCCAGCTTTGGGTTATTCTTAAGTACCCAAAGCTTTCCTTGACCTTGAATCCACTATTTAAATGGCCTTAATACTAGTTGCTTTCCGTCCTTAGCTATTACTTTAAAATAAGCTCTTGAAAAAAATACAAGCATATA
Organism: Elephantulus edwardii; assembly: GCF_000299155.1. Lineage (NCBI taxonomy): Eukaryota > Metazoa > Chordata > Mammalia > Macroscelidea > Macroscelididae > Elephantulus > Elephantulus edwardii. The sequence goes on along the minus strand of NW_006399848.1, from coordinate 10,846,553 downwards.
CTATCACAATTAAGAGTTTAGAAGATATAATCAGAACATTTTATGATAAATAATTCAGCCATGTTGTTGTTATGTGCTGTCGACTTGCTTGCAACTCATAGTAACTCTGTACAAGAGCCCTAAATCGTGCTCTATCCTGTGCCAACCTCACTGTCTCTGACACACCTACTCCCACCACCCCAATTGCTGAATCGACCCATCTCATCGATGGTCTTCCTCTCCTGCCATCCCTCCACTCTGCCAAACATGATGTCCTTCTCCAAGGACCAGTCCTTCCATCCCTCCTTGCAATATGCCTAAAGTATGTCAGATAAAGCTTCAGAATCCTTGACTCTAAGAAGCAGCCTGGCTTCCCCCTCTCCAGGACAAACCTGTTTGTTCTCCTAACAGTCCATGGTATATTCAACACTCTTTCAATCACCACAGCTCAAAGGCCTCAATTCTCTTTCTATCATCCCTAGTCACTGTCCAGCTCTCTGATGCATAGCACACAATTCTGAAGACTATAGCCTGAATCAGGCCCACCTTAGTCTCCAGCCTGACATCTTTGCTCTTCAAAATTCTGGAGAGGTCCCTCACAGCTGACTTTCCCAATGCAATTCTTTTGATTTCCTGGCTGCTGGTACCAAGAGTGTTGACTGATGAGCCAAGCAAATTAAAATTGTTAACTATCTCAATCTCTTCATAATCTATACTGATGCTACCAATTGGCCCAGTGGTGAGGATCTTTGTTTCTTTATGTTGAGCTTCAATCCATATTGAAGGCTGCAGTCCTTGACCATCTGCAGCAAGCGCTTCAGATCAACCTCAGTTTCTGTAAGGAGGGTTATGAAGTGGATCTGGTTATGAGGTTGATAAGGAGGGTTATGAGGGTATGAGGTAAGGAGGTTGTTGATGAGTCTTCCAGAAATCCTGATGCCACATTCCTCCTCATACAGCCCAGCGTCCAAATTATCTGTTCTGCATACAGATTGAAAAGGTATGGAGACAGAACACATCCCTGATGGACCCCTTCCCAATTTTGAACCATGCAGTGTCTCCTTGCTCTGTTCTCACGACTGCCTCTTGGTCCAAGTATAGGTTTCACAAAAGCACAATCAAGTGTTCTGGGATTCCCATTCTTAGAATCAGCCACAGTTTGTTGTGATCCACAGAGTCAAATGCTTTGAATAGTCAATAAAACACAGATAGACATTCATTCCTCTGTTGTTCTCTGCTTTCAGCCAAGATCCATCTCACATTAGCTGGTACCACCACCTCTTCTAAACTGAGCCTGCACATCTGGCAGTTCTCTTGGCGTGTTTCTCCAGTCGTTTTTGGATCATTTTCAGTAGAATCTTGCTGGCATGTGATAAAAATACAGAGGAAATTTACTGTATATTCTCAGTCTGTTTCTTAGATTGTCATGTTTTCGGGTTGTAGTTGGGATTAGTTCCATAAAATCTATCACACGATACACATTCTCACAACACCATTGACACGTACCATAATTTTAAAAGCCCTGAAAACCATCTTTTTTGAGGTAAGGTTTTTTTACTTTTTTTTTGAAGAGATAAATATGAGGTAGTTTTTTATTTTCGGTTTTGTAGCAAGGATGTCTTAGAAGAGATATAAAAAAACACCAATTGTAGAAGAAAAGTATTTACAATCTTTCCCAGCCCGGTCCCACTCTCAGCCTACCTCCTGTTTCAGAACCAACTCCATCTCCTCCAGATTTTCTGGGACACTTTCTTGTTTTGAATATGTTTGCTTACAAAGTTCATATATATTGTGTTTCATACTATTCTTCATTTACATTGTCATAATTTCCTAGCAGCTGGTGCCAAGAGTGTTGATGTTGACTGTGGAGCCAAACAAACTAAAGCTGTTGACAATCTCAATCTCTTCATCATCTATCATGATGCTGCCAATTGGTCCAGTGGTGAGAATCTTTGTTTTCTTGATACTGAACCTCAATCCATATTTAAACCTGGGAAATGTGCTGTCAAAGACACCTCCAGAATCCTGAATAACAATAGCATCAGTTTAAAAATAAAGGTGCACCTGATTCAAGCCATGGTCTTTCCCATTACCTGAAATGCATCTGAAAGCTAGTCAGTGAATAAGGATGATCAAAGAAAAATCAATGTTTTTTTACTGTGGTGTTGTAAAACAGTACTGCATATCCCATAGATTGCTCAAAGAACAGGTATGTCTTGGAGAAAATGCAACCAAAGTGCTCCTCAAATGGCAAAGATTGTACAATTTTGTCCCACGTACTTGGGGCATGATTTTAGGGAAGGTTATTCCTTGGAAAGAGACACCGTGCTTGGAAAGGTTGAGGGCCAGTGAAAGAGAAGACGACCTTCAATGAGACGGATGGATGTAGTGACTGCAGCAATGGGCTCTAGAGAGTTGAGGGTGATAAGGATAGCATGGCATCTATTAACCACATTGATTGCACACTGATTGCAAATAGAAAATATGGTGTTTAGAACTCCCAAGCAGCTTCATAAAAGAAAGAAGAAGCAAGCCTGCTTTGATGAAGATTAAAATCTTGGAGTCCTTAGTGGGCAAGTCTATTCTGTATATAGTTGAGAGTGACTTAATAGCGATAATGTTTTTAGGTTTGGAGCATTAGCTATGAAGATTATAAAAAAAAATTCTTGTATTGTGTAATTGAACTAATAAACCAGTGCATTAATTTGGCCAAAAACAAAGCTCAAAATCTAGGAAAGGCCAGTAATGAATACAAAAGTGGAACCCAAGAAAGTAGAAAGCATGTTGTTGCAAAACAAATTGCAACCAATGTCATGAGAAGAAAAAAAAAGTGCATGTTGAATGGAAAATGATTAGATCTGCAAAGGTTCACACAAACTTTCACACAGAAAATAAAAATAAATAAATCATTATTTATTGCAATGCCCATAATATTGTATATGATATGAAAAAGAATAAAATTTTGCAAAACTCCATTTCAATTCTTGTGACACTCCCAATCAAAGAAGGAGTTTTACAATGGTGCTCAAATAACAGCAGAAAACAGTCATGCATGGTAAAGAAGATAATAGTCTATGATTAAGTTTTTCCATGGCCATTAGTGATGGCCTAAAATGTATGCAAAATGATATTAAATTTTCTACTAAAATACAATTTTAATCAAGAAATTATTTCAAAGGTGTACACACTTAAATGTACTTCATGCTCGACCAGCAGTTATCAATTCTAGGTGAATGTGGACTTACCTGGAGAGATTCAATGCCAGTAGCTTACTCATTATCTTTATGCAAAACGTATGACACATCTTTGATAAATAATGAGGAAAAATCCCCACACAAGTTTTCTGGAAAAACATAAATTTTCAGTATAAAAATTAATACTCTGAATAGAAGTGGAAAATTATCCATCTTATGTTAGCTCTGTCCAAAGTACTTTTTATTAAAAAAATAAATAAATAAACAATTGGCGAGCTCTGGTGGCCTAGTGGCAAGACACTGCACTGCAATCCCAGAGGTGTGTGGTTCAAATCCACCAGATGCTTTGCTGGAAAAGGAGGAACAATCTCTTCCTGTAGCAGTCAAAACTGATTT
>NW_006399848.1:10841529-10842564 GCF_000299155.1 Elephantulus edwardii | reverse complement strand
GGAGAAGTCTCTGACAGACTGGGAAAAATCAGTGGAAGGTCACTTTAACTAGGAACTTACTTGATGTCAGTGAGCTTTTTGTTTCTGGTGTTCCCAGGATGGAAAATAAATTTCTCAGTGGGGAGGGGTTATTTAAAGGAATGGAATACTTCAAGAGGAACAAAATATTAATAGTTAATTAAAAGGATAAAATGCACAATATTGCCACCCACTGTTTCGTATTCTGGAGATGAAGAATGCAGTTCTGCCTTAGAATCTCTTGTAATGTTAGCCTAGAGCTAACATCTACTTAGGGCTGTCCCAAGGTTGCTTGAACCAGGAACCTGAACATTGACTCACCTGCTGACATCTGGGGCACAATAGGCCCACCCAGTGACGTAAGAGTAGATGTTGTTTCGGGGGAAGGGTGAGAAGATCTTCCCCTATAATAAAATACAGAACATGTGCAGCGCAGTTGACATTCATCAGCCTAAGATTCTAAGAAGTACCTAACTCATCACAGAACTATCCCTGTTGTTTGAGATCTGTTTTCTATCTGAATGGCTTTTACTTTGTCAACACGGTGTAAGGACCTTGGGTGTACAACTCAACAGAACTGGGTGGATATACCAACCGGGACAGGATTACCATGCCTGGTTGAGGGCTCTGCTTGTACTGTCATAATGGTTGCTGGGTCTCAGGACTAATTCTGAGACAACCTGAATGTGCAATGCAATTTCCATTTGAAGAAACCAAAACATTATCAAAGTATATATTGGAGAAGCACAGAAAAAGACAGTAGATGACACATCCCCTTATTCCATAGCACAGAATTCATTAGGCATATTTTTCTGAAAACAAAAGCATTTCTAAGATTAGTATTGCATGCCAATTGAATCAGTTTAAACTCAAAGCCATATGTTGTTGTTGTTGTTGTTATGTGCCATCGAGTTGTTTACGACTCATAGCGACCCTATGTACAGCAGCCCTAAACCGTGCTCTGTCCTGTGCCAATTGCACTGCCTCTGACACACCCATCCTGATTACCCCAGTCAC
>NW_006399848.1:10839696-10840748 GCF_000299155.1 Elephantulus edwardii | reverse complement strand
TGTGTTTTCTGCCCTTTCCTTAACCAAAATAATCAGTACACTTAAAAAATCTGAGCTTTACTCTTTTTGAGAGAATAAATATTATATATTCCCCATATCAAATTATTCTCAGATTCCCTCTTGCCTATGTGCTAGTCTAAATCTATGATGTCAACTGTTTATTCTCAGTTTCACATATACATTCAAATTTGTTTTTAAATCACTTCTGGAATATAAGTCTTTAAGCATTGAGATCTTCCTTTGTTTCAGCTTTTAAGTAGATTAAATAGTTCACAAAAGATTAGAGAATTATAATATTTAGATTTTAAAGATTTATTTATTGTTATTAGTGTTTCAGAGTAACAGAAAATCACTGAATTGAAAACTGCCAAATATTTTTTTTTTATTTTACTCTAGAAATTTTTTCTGTTTATCTGTTTGACGAAATATTGTTTAGGTAAAAAAAAAAATGAAAGTACTAGGGGAAATTTGAGCACACATCATCATGACTTTTCTGAAATTAGCATATGTGCTTCTTATTCACAGACATAAAAATATCATTTTTCAAAATATTTATATTAGTTTAGGAATAAATTTGCAAAGGAAATTATGGATTTTCCTTTTCCTCAAGCTAAGTGAACACATTTTGTCACTCACTATCTCTACCTAGTTATTTTGTTCATGATTCACTTGAATAATCTTATATTGGTTAGATAATTTTCCAAGCAATAGAAGTCTTATTAAGTAGTGGAACTAAGGAAAACCAAACATAAAAATGTTTAAAAGGAATATAGTATTATGTATTATTTTCATGACAAGATTAGAAAAAAAGAAATGCATAGTAAGTGGACTTGTGGATTTGGGATTATTGTATAACAATGTTATTGTTTTTCTTTTTCAAAGAGAAAAATGAACTGAGGGGGAGGAGTGGGCAGGGAGGAAACAATGAATGAATGGGGGGAAATTAAATGGAAAGAATATGCTGTAAAAATAATATACGTTGCATTAAAAATCATTAATAATAGACTCCATCTAACATACTTTGGGCATGCTGTAATGAGGGACCGGTCCTT
>NW_006399848.1:10836098-10839541 GCF_000299155.1 Elephantulus edwardii | reverse complement strand
TTAATAAAATTTAGTAATAATAAAAATATCACCTCAATTAAAAAATCTAAAATGAAAGTCAGACAAAATAGATTTATTATCTTTTCGTATTATCTCTAGAACAAATGTCTGGGACACTGAAGACATAACAATGTTTAAGTATAAGATGTAAAAAGGTTTACCAAAGCAAACATAGTAAGGTCTCAAACATAACTTCTGTCATTATATATTTTGTATTTTTTGGGACAGTCAGGCTTTTTAACATCATATTCTTAATCTAGCATAACATCTACCTCTTATGGAGTTGTTTAAAAAATCTAGTGGTATAAAGTTTGAGTTATGATGGTCTAGGAGTTGTTCGGCCAACACAAAGGCAAGTAGCTAAATCTACCAGCTGCTCTGAAGAAGAAATGTGGACAATTTCCTCTCATGTGATTGACTTAACTAATGTGATTTACTGAACGCCCAATTAATGGTCAACTCTGAGTTGGTTCCAACTCGATAGCAATGAGTAATAGCAGTTATATAAATGTGTAAGAAAGGCCTCGTAAGCTACTTCTGAAAATTACCTATTGATAACTTTATAGATCACAAAGATGTAAATATTTATTGTATTGTCATTGATTGCCTTAAAGTCAAGCACGACTCGTAGCAACCCTATGAACAAAAGGCCTGAAGCCCCTCTACAACTATGGACTTTTTAAAAAATTCATAGAGTTTCTGGAGGCAAGTTGTTTAGGAAGTAGATACCATTTTGTGTCACCATAAATTAGAGACCAATTTGACTTGATAACAGCTAAGAATGGCATTATATGTTTGAGTATAGAAATCATAGTATAGATATACAATATAAGTTGTTTATTACAATATTGTTTAATATTTTACACCTCTGATGTTTTCGATTGAGTAACTTGTTAACTTTTAGTTATGGATATATCAATTAAGCAGTTTTTTAAACTATGCATAAGATAAATGATATCTACAACCAATGACAATTTGATTTTCCATGGGACATAGCATTTTGTGAATCATCTCATATTTAGTTTCTTAGTCAAAAGCCAAATATTCCTCAATTTCATTTTCTCCATGTGCTAAGTCTTTACTTAAGCTGCTTGAGATGGCTTTAGAGGATATAACATTCAGCAAAGAAAAATATTAAAGATTTCTTCTGAGAATTTGCCTTGATGAATTGTAAATTGCTGATATTTCAAAATTGAAGAGTTTCAGGTTTTCAATTTATTTTCAAAAATAATTTTTCATGTTTTTTTTAAAAGTATTTATATAATTTCTATTTTCTCCTATATTCCTCCCAATGCATTTAAACTAAAATATTGAAGATCGACCTTCTCATGAAATATAACATTTTCTATTCTTTTCCCCAAAAAGAGATTTTTCCCCAAAAGAGATTCTTCAGACATAAATTTACATGGTTGATGTTTCTCCTCCATATCACAATCAAATCTGTAGTTACATAGTTCTTCCTTTAAAATACTTTCTTATAGACTTTCTTACATAAATGTCGTTAAAGATTCCTCCTATAAGGATGAAAGTTTGTACAAAACACTGATTCTTACATATCTTCTTAAAATTTCTGATCACATTTTTTCACACTTATTCCAATAATATTGTAATTCTTGTCTGATAATCTTTACATTGAAAAGACATTTTTTTTTGGCAGTATGAGTAACAGAAAAAACTTTTAATTCCAAACAAAGTTGCATATAAAAATACTACATGATTTTTATTTTCTTCTCATTTGAGTGAAAGTTTAAAAGTCACATTAAGTTCATTTTTTTAATAATGATTCATAAACATCACTTTTCATTCACTGTTGCAATTAACGTTTTTAAATGTTTGCATAAGCCCTTAATGTAATTGTATAACTTCAACCACCTTCTCTGTTTTTTCTTTCTCTTTTCTACCCCACTGACCGGATCTCATTTCAACTTGTTCGAGATTGGAAATCACAACGCACATAACATGTATCTTTTCATTTTAGATTGAATTATTTTGGTAATGGTGCTATGCAAAATGAGCAAGGGAGACATGGCCGTAGCTGACTTTTACTAAGGCCACAAAGAGAACGGCCTTTATATCTGAATTCTACTCACTCCACGGAGAACTGTCTCCGTCATCACCGTCATCATCATTCACAGCACAAAATTAATCCCCACGGCTTTATACGTATCTCCCACATCCCCACACTTCTTTCTTCTGATAGCAATTTTACTGTCTTCCTGAGTCCAAAATATATTTCAGTACATTTGAGCAAGACCCAGTGGTGATGAAGGAAGATGTTCAAGTTTCTCTGAAGGAATGGGTGAAAAACAAAGCCCTAGGAAATCATAGCATACCAATTGACATATTTTAACAAACAGATACTGCCCTTGATGTGCTCTCCAAGTTGTGCCAAGAAATCTGGAGGACAACCACCTGGCGAACTGACTGGAGAAGATTCAAATTTGTTCCCATTCCAAAAAATGGTGACCCAACAAAGTGCAGAAATTATCGCGTAATACCATTAGTATTACATGCAAATAAGATTCTGTGAAAAATTATCCAAAACAACTGGAACAGCACATCGACACAAAACTGCTTGAAGAGAAGGCTGGGTTTAGAAGAAGTTGTGGCACCAGGGGAATTATAGTTAATGTTAGGTGGATGTTGGCTAAAAACAGAGTACCAGAGGAATTTCAATTTAGTTTCACTGTTTATACAAAGACATTTGACATTGTGAATCACAACAAACTGTTGCTAACGCTGAGAAGAATGGGAATGCCAGAATATTTGATTGTGCTTATATGAAACCTATTCTTGGACGAAGAAGCAGCCATCAAAACAGATAAAATAAGCACTGCTGGCTTAAAATTAAGACGGGTGTACACTAGAAATGTGTCCTATCTCCATACTTTTTCAACCTATCTGCAGAACAGATCACTCAGTAGGCTGGATTCTATGAGGAAGGATTTGCCATCAGGATTGGAAGAAGATTCATCAACAACTGTGTTATGCAAATAACACAGCTTACTGAAACTGAGGAGCACCTGAAGCACCTGCTGCAGAAGGTCAAGGACTGCAACCTTCAATATATGGATTGAAGCTCAACATCAAGATAACAAAGATTCTCACCATTGAGCTGATTGACAGCATCATGATGGATGGTGAAGAGATTGAGATTGTTAAAAGCTTTAGTTTGCTTGGTTCCACAATCAACAGTCTTGATACCAACAGCTAAAAAAATCAAAAGACAAACTGCACTGGGAGACTCTGCTGTAAGGAATATCTCCAGAGTACTGAAGAGCAACAATGTCCATCTGGAGACAAAGTTGTGCCTAATCTGGCCCATGATCTTCACAATTATGTGTTATGAATCAGAAAGCTGGACAATGACTAGTGATGATAGGAGAATTGATGCCTTTGAGCTGTGGTGCTGGAGAAGAGTATTAAATATACCATGGACTGCT
>NW_006399848.1:10823848-10835998 GCF_000299155.1 Elephantulus edwardii | reverse complement strand
TCAATACTCTTCTCCAGCACCACAGCTCCAAGGCATCAACTCTCCCTCTATCCTCCCTAGTCATTGTACAACTCTCTGATGTATTCTATTTTATATAATTACTATTTATCTATGTCTACTATTGCCAATTGACATATTTCAACAAACAGACACTGCCCTGGATGTGCTCACTAAGTTGTGCTAAGAAATACAGAGAACAGCCAGCTGCCCCACTGACTGACTGGAAAAAAATCAATATTTGTTCCCATTCCAAAGAAAGGTGACCCAACAGAGTGTGAAACTTATTGAACAATATCATTAATATCACATGCAAGCAAGATTCTGCTGAAAATTATCCAAAAACGTTCGGAACAATATGTCAACAGAGAACCCTCAATAAGATGGCTTGATTCCGTGACTGGGGTAATGGAGTAGATGTGTCTGAGACAATAAGATTTGGTCAGGAAGGGTAAGGTTCAGAGCTGTTGTATATTGCGTCACTATGAGTCACAGGTGACTTGACAACACATAACAAAAACAACAATAGTTAACAGACCAAATAAATGCATACTTCGGATTATAAAGTGATTAGTGAAGTCAAAAGAGTATAACACAGGTTGGCAGCAAGTTAAAACTATACAGTCAGAACAATTTCTGAAGCATGTTTACAGGCCCCTCAGACCTCAAACTCATGGTTTAGGAGAAAAATATTAACGCTTCCATGGTTTTCATTTTCCTTATCAAAAATTGATACTCATAGAAGTACAAGTGAGGATATTAAAAGATATCTTTCATTTGGAAAATGAAACCTGCTTAAGAAACCCTTAAAAGTGCTGAAGAGCATGGTATCAGTTTAAAAGCTTAGGAACACCTGATCCAAGTCAGGGAACTTTTAATTATGTCATATGCATCAGAATGTTGGATATTGAATAAGGAAGACCAAAGAAAAATTTACATCTTTGGTTTATATTATTGGCAAGAGTATTGAATATACAATGGAATGCCAGAAGGACAAATAAATTTGTCCTGGAATAAGTGCAACCAGAGTGCTCTTTGAAGGTAAAGATGGTGAAACTTCTCAGATACTTTGGTTATGTTGTCAGAAAGTGTCAGTTTGGGGGAAAAAACATCATGCTGAGTCAAGGAGAGAAAGGAAGATTTTTAAAAAAAATGATTGACACAACTGCTGAAATGGACTTGAGAAATGTTTTTTATTTATTATTTATAATGTCACTTCAAGTCAATAACAGTAGATGTAGGTAACACTATGTTAGTTGGTTTTGGGTTTTTGCTGCTTTTTAAAATTTTTTAGTTTTTGAGGGTGCTTTTTTTTCCGTTCCAGAGGAAATGAGGTACACTATAAGATGTTTTTAATTTCTTTGAAGTTATATTCAAAGAGAAATTTTGTTTGCCTTCTAATTGTGCAGGTGGATATAATTTTTGCAAATTGAAATTGATGGCTTCCAAATGGACTTTAAGTGACAGTCATCATGAAATCTACGTTTAAACTGAGTTTTTAAGAGAATTTAAAGGCAACTAAATGCAACACTTTAAGTTCCTAGAGGTCTTTTAGTTAAAAACTTCCACATTTACAGTGTAAGAAATTTTAATGCATATTAGTTTCTCTATAGTTCTTGGATAATTAATTCACATGCCATAGATTCACTTATTTACTCACTGGCTTTGTTAGCAGATTGGAGAAAGTAAAGAAAATTAACAATCTGAGATAAATAGAATTACAAAATTATCAGCCTACAGAAAGTAATAAAGAATTTTCTAATAAAGTCCTGTGGAGTGTATCTTTTAATATACAGTTCCTAGCCACTGAAGTTGACCTTGCCACATTGATGGGTGGGGATATGCAAATAGGGTGTGCTAGTCTATCCATAAGAGGACTGGCAAATTCCACCATTAAATTGAGTGTGTCCAGCAGCAGGGGGAAAAAAAAAAAACAAAAAACAACAAACACTGAAAGACCAAACCAAAATAACCTTATCACCAGAAGAAGGGTGAGCCAGAGAACCTACAAGACTCGCAGCCCTAGCATCAAAACAGAGAAGCAGAGAGCTGAGGTGAGATGGGATCTTGGGTCTGCTACACCATTTGAACAGGAGATAATAACAGGCTTTTTCCACGTTTGTTTGATACCTGGGAGTGGGCAGCTGTAATTCACAGTACTGAGAACTTTGTAACACTAGCCTAAAGCCATGAGGCTCAAGGCTGAGATTCCTATAAGCCAATTTTGGAAATCATCCTGACTATATTCTGTTACTAAGCAGGATTATAACCTTTTGGCTTCACCAATATGCTGTTCTGTAGTCGATAAGTATTGTATCTGATTTTGGAACCCGTAAAGTAGCAAAGTTGATGTTGAGATGAGTAGAAAGAGGCATGGAACATGGGGGACATGTCTGACCTCTTGGGAATTGGTTTTGTTTTCTTGGTACTGTTGATGTGACAGTTTCTTTTGTGAACTTGGAAAGGTCAGATATACCTGTCTTCACGTAACAGCTTGGCTCCACAATCAACACTCTTGGTGTTAGCAGCCAGGAAATGAATGGACAAATTGCATTGGGAATGTCTGCTGTCAGAGACCTCTCCAAAGTACAAAGTGCTCTCCAAAGTGCAACAATGTCAGTTTGGAGACTAAAGTGTGCCTGTATCAGGTCATAGTCTTTGCAATTACTTGGTGTGCATCAGAAAGCTGGGCAGTGACCGGGGATCACAGGATAACTGATGCCTTTGAGCTGTGGTGCTGGAGAAGAGAACTGAATATACCATGGACTGCTAGGAGAACAAATAGCTTTGTCTTGGAGAGGGTGAGAGGAGGCTGCTCCTTGGAGGTAAGAATTCTGAAGCTTTATCTGGCATACTTTGGACATATTGCAAGGTGGGACGAGTCCTTGGAGAGGGATGGCATGCTTGGGGGGGGGGGTGCGGGTGGAGGTAAAACGCAAGAGAGGAAGACCTTTGATGAGATGGATGGATTCAGTGACTGGGGTAATGGAGACACATGTGTCAGAGATGATAAGATTGGCACAGGATAGAGCAGAGTTTGTTGTTGTTGTTGTTAGGTGCCGTCGAGTCGTAGACGACTCATAGCGACCCGATGAACGAAAGGCCTGCGCACTGTTCGTACATACAGTTTCCGGAGGCAAGCCATTTCGGAAGTGGATGCCGCTCCTGCTTCCAGGCTTGAGCAGAGCTTAGGGCTGTTATAAATAGGGTCACTCTAAGTCAAGGGGACTTCACAGCACATAACAACAGCTATACAACAACGAGCTCTTTTTTACAGATCATTGGAGGAGGAACGGCAGAATAACATGAGGGTATTTGGGATACAAAAAGAACATTGGGGAAAACAGGGCAGCCAGCTCAAGGAGGTTGTGTGCTGGGAGTCTCAGATTAGCTCGAGAGAGAGGAACAAAATAAAAGGGAAAGATCTGGGTGAAATGATGGAGTAATGGTGAGTAATGATGGGCAAGGCCCAACAGTGATTAATTTTATAAAGCATAATGCATGAGAATGACTGTGTAAATCACCAAGAACGTGGAACAGCCCAAATGTTCAACCACAAACAAATGGATTGAGAAACTATGGTACATTCACTCAATGGAATACTATGCAGCACTCAGGAGCAATGATTATGTAAATTTTACGTAACCTGGAAGGGACTGGAGAGCATTATGCTGAGGGAATTAACTCAGTCTCACAAGGATAAATATTGTATAAAACCATTACTATAGAAGGAGTATAAGGATCCAAGGGGGGGGGGGAGAGGCTGGAAGCAGAGGGGTGTGGATGAGTGTGCAGGGTTAATCATGGGGTTGTATAATTTGATGGTTGGGGAGGGTGAGGGAAATTGAAAGTATCTGTTCTCTAAAACAATGTATTCAAATTTTGTAAATAAACTAGTATAAAATTAAAAAAAAAAACCCACAACCTAACCCCACACAAAGTGTATAAAGAACTATGGGAAACACAATGTATAGGAACTTTGAAAGCAAAACTATTAAAATAATAAGTAAAAATGAAAACTAGGAAACTATATGCTCAATCATTGAAGCAAACCAAAAATAAACATTGAATACATAAATTATGCATCATCTAGATATACAATATTTTACATTTTCTTCAAGAGGATTCCTTATTTTAGATAATTCCTTTCATTCCACTTTCACCCCCCAAACATTATAAGTAAACTTTAATAAAAAATACACAATTCCTGTCTTCCTTAAGACATCTTTTAGAAAGTCCATAAGGACTGACTAGAAGCGATCACCTGAAGGGAAGCATGTGGAGTCCCCAATTCAAACAAGGCTCCATTTCAAAGACTTAAATTGGCTCTGACTTAACAAGGAAATCAGTTTTTATTATTATTGCCTTTTATCATCTTTATAAATTGTGACATTGAATTTCTGCAACTGAACATCTGAGAACATCAGGAAATTGTTTGCTGCAACATAATATTTAGCACATATTACTGATAAGCTATTAAAGCAAAATAAAAAGCAATCAAACAAAAAACTAGTGCATGGAAGAAGCAGAGAAAAAAACTATAAACACTTTCTATTGGGTTCATTCCATTTTTCAAACAGAGATTTAAATCCCTAAATTGGATTGTGTTTCTATTTCTACTGTCACTTTCTGTCAACTACACCGCTCTGAGGAAATATTGTTCTTACAACCTTGAGTGTTAGTATATCATTTTTTTCATAAAAAATACTTTATTATCACAGCTTTGCCCCTTAACAGTCTAATATTGTCAGGTGTTGTAAAGGAGAACTTTATTGTAGACCGTAGACTAGAAAGTGCATCTCTGTTTTACCTCTCTGAAGTTTTCAGGTAGAGTTTGATTCCAGAAATAGAACACAAGTCCAGAGTACTTAAGAATTGTAGAAGATATATTACAAACTAGGTAATACTTTCAAATTGGTAATTTTATTCTGATAGTGTTATGAAAAAGAACACATCATTGCCTGCTTTTCGTACCTTGAAGTGTCACCTATACAATACTCATAGTCTAAACCTTTAGAATATTAAATGACTCTGTAATCTCCATAAACCTCTTTAAAATGTCAAAAAATAAATTGCACTGGACAAGCTAACATAAGTAAAATGATTTTACTCAAAATGGTTATTTAAAAGTAACAGAAAGTATTAGCGAAATGTGTGGGAAAATGCAACATACATTGTAATTAATAGTGTGTAGTTATTAGAAAATGTTTAAGCCCATTTGACAATATAATAAAACTTGATCATAAAAAGTATCAAAGACTGAAAGGAATGAGTAGAAAAATGAAGTACTGAAGAATCTTAGGGAGCTCTGGGGCTGCCGCCCATAGGTATTTACCTGTGAAACAAAGATTGCGCCTCTCTGTGGTTAGACTCCTCTAGTGTTTGATAAAAGAGACAGAGAGAGATGTGTAGTATCTTTTATGTGATACATAGTATCCAAAACCCTGCTCAGAATCAGCTCTGAGTTGTTTCCAACTTGGAGGCAGTGAGTTGAGTTGAATATCCTTAAGAGGTAAATTATAAAATAGGTTATGTTCTCACAGGGAGTTATCTCCTGAGGTTGCTTTTAAAAGTCGATTTTAAAAGTCCAACTTAAATTCTATAAGGAACAAAGAGTAAGCATTGTCAGGGACCTAGTGTCTGGAAAAAGCCTGCCTACGTTTCAAATCACTGAGGAGAATGGTAAAGGAAAAGGTAGAGTCATGACTCTGTTGCAAGTAAGAAAAGAAACATGTGTTAAAGAATTTAATTTGCTCATAGTTTTTGAGGGAGCCAGGCAGATTTTATAAACGTTTCAAAGTAAAGGTTAAAATAGCACAGAATGATATAAGGAGTATAAGATGTAAAGAAATAGCAAATACCAAGATTAATTGTAGATGGAGACAAGCTAGACTTTTTAGAATGGATTCATGATTGAAAATAGAAGATGGCAATTAGATCTCTTCACACAAGTCAGAGTTCACATATGCATCAATTACTTAAAAGAAAAGAAATTTATATTTCTAAAGCAAATACAAACAAATAAACAGGGCTTAAATAGGAGAGTATCCAATACCAATGTGGGGTTTTTCCATTGCAAAGGGTTTTTTTCCTACCAAACATTAATTAAGCAATGGAACCCCAGCACTTTTATAACAATATAGGCAAACGTGAACACACGTCTTTTATCACTACTCATTCATAACCATGCATAAGGTCCATGTCCCTGTTGAAAAACAGAGAAATAACTTTAAATTTGAAACTAGTGTCAATGTAATGTTGGCAAGAAACTAATCCCTAGATTCCTTTAAAGATTCTCAAAATTTGTTAGATTAACTGCATCAAGATTTTGTAAGATACTGCTAACACGTGAATTCCTGAGTTTGATCTCTGTTGTGGTTAAGTGTCGTACAGTTAACTTTTTCTACAGTGACTCCATGTACAACTGATCAAATTCTTGATCATGCCAATATGTTTTCCCATCTATAATGATGATGCCTATTGATCAAGTGGTTTGGATTTTTATTTTAATGCTACTTTATTTCATGGATAATCTTATAGTCTTTGATCTTCCTCAGTTACTACTTCAAATAATCTTCATTTTTCTAAAGCATAGTTACACCACCTGAGCATTAAACATTTTTATGCGCCTTCCCGCAATTGTGAGGACATGTTCACATAGTACAGTTTCAATGTACAGATTAGCTAGGTCTGGTGAAAGAATAGTCTCGGCATATTCTTATCCTGTGGTTTAAGATACAGTATTTCTTGTTTTGCTTAAATGCTTCTTGGTTCATGTACAAGTTCTGTGGGAGCACAGTTAAATGTTCTGCCGTTCCCATTCTTAATCCTTTCTGTAATTTATGGTGATTAATACAACTGAATGCTTGTACCTAGTCAATAAAACAAAAGTAAACATCTTTCTAGTGTTCTCTTATTTCAATCATGTTCCATCCAATAACGGCAATGATAGCCCTGGTCCCCTGGTGTCTTCTGAATATAGTTTGAATTTCTAATAATTCTGTTTATGTGATATCTTGTTCATTTTAAAAAATAATCTTAGCATGATTTAACTTTCATGTGTTATTAATAGTATCGGTCAAGTTTAGCAATCTCTTGGATTCCCTTTTCAAGAATATTTTTTTGAATGGACACAAATATAGATTTATTCTCATTAATTCTCAAATAAATGCACCTATGCAGCACCGGGAAATTTTATAGAATGTAATATGGCTAGCCGAAAGCTCTTGAACTCAGACATTTTTCAAAAGTTGAGTATAAAGATCAAGAAAGAGAAAATGGCAAAATATTTGATACAATGATAGGTCAATAAAATGAAAACCAATATCACACACTAGACCTATAGATTATGTCAGTGGTTCTCAACTTGGATAGTTTGTTCATATTTGGACACATTTTGGGGTATCCAGAACTGAGTGTGTGCTGGTAAGTGTGCTATTAACATTCGATGGTTATAAAACAGGGATGCTGTTAAACATATTACAGCACAAATTCGTCATTCGAAACAAACATGCCAAAATTATGTGGTTCCAAATAATGATGATTTTCAGAAACCTCTGTTTACTCATATAGCCAGATTAGAAGGATACTTATAAACCATTTCTAACAACTTTTCATTTACTGATTGTAATGTAATAATGCATAGAAAAAGAAATTCTAGAGTGGTGCATATTATTGAAAAAGATAATCACAGAGAGTCTAGGTCTTTTTTTTTTTTTTGATGCAACAGCAAGAGATAAGAGGTTTATTGTGGAGCTCCGGGCCTACTCTTATCTCTGGCAAGAGATAGAGGAGCCAGACCGCAAGCAGACAAAGTTGGGTTTTTTTATACACTTTAGGGGGATACAACTGAGTATCAGCTTCTCATTGGGTGATGAAAGCACAGTTTGAATTCATTGGTTCAGTGTTCGCTCAGGGTTTACACAGCATTTTTGCACGTAGCACTTGCGGCAGTCACATAGCACATGTAGCAGTTAGATAGATCTTTAACTATATGGTGGTGTCACAAATTCTTAAGTATACAATGAGTTCAAACTCCAGGGCAGTGGAAAAGCACAAGATACATTGGTTATCAGTCAGGAAACAAAGGCACATGGGTTATCAGTTGAGAAACAATCTCTGCTTGTTTGCTCTGCCCTTCTGCTAGCCATTCTTGAACTACTGTTGCCCTGGATACCTGGGTGTGGGGAGAGAGTCTAGGTCTTGATGAGTATATTAATTGTTTCAACAGAAAGTATAGCAATGATGTATGCCACTTTGCTTATGAGAACAGTAAACTGGAGGATATTCTGTTACTTGAATAACATCAACAAAAATTACATCATGTTTGTAACAAAGTTAACTTCTGTGTGTGTGTATTTAATTTTTAAAGTAAGATTATATTTATTCAACCATTATAAATATTGCAACAACCTAACTTGAATTATGCAGAAAATAATTGGTCTACATTATAGGGTTTGATGACATATTTTGATTAAAAAAATAAAAACAAGCTAATATATTATTTAAGTGTAAACAATTTTTAAATTTGATAATAAATATATAGTAATATAAATAAATATAAATATAAAATAGTAATTTACGTTTCTAGTTTAGTCATTAATATGAGTGTAACTTGTTGTTCATGACAGTTATTTTAAAAAGACAGAAATGAAATCAGTTTCGTAGAACTGCAAAAACATATAGAACCTCAGTGAGTATAAACACTTCCACGAATCTATTTTGTGTTTTAGAATATATTTGATTTTTTCACAGAAATACTACATGCAAGTATCCCTCCCAAATTAACTTTGTCTATGAAAAAAGTATTAATTACATGAACACAATCATTTGTTTCATTTAAAAAGTTATAAATTTTGAAATCTCAATGTGTCTCACTTTAATGCCCCTGACATGTCTCATCAGCAAAACAAGAGCTTGAATGATGACATTCTCAACAGATGTGTAGAGCTAAATTACGGTGAGGAAGGTGACTCTAAATAAGGCTAAGAGCTTGCACCAACCATCTGTTTAAAACCTTCCTCCGTTCTATATTCGTAACTCCCATGAAAGGTTTCTATAATGTAAAAGAATATGAAAGCACTAGATGTTCTCAGAGAAAATAATCCTACCATTAAAAACATACCTATAAAATTATAATCATTTCTATAAATCTAAAAGCATAATTTTAAAAAGATAATTTTTATGAGAAAATATAATGTTATGTTTTTGTACCAGTCGTGATTCATACTGAACCCAGCTCTATTTGAGTCAATCTCATTGTCTCTGATGCACCTACCCTCATTACCTCAATCACTGAGTCAATCCATCTCATCGAAGGTCTTCCTCTTTAACGCTGTCCCTCCACCCTCCCAAGCATGATGCCCTCTCAAAGGATTGCGCGTTCCTTGCAACATCTCACACTATATCAACTAGAGCTTTAAAAGCCTTGCCTCCAGGGAACAGTCTGGTTTCACCCTCTCCAAGGAGAATCTGTTTGTTCTCCTACCAGTCTACAACATATTCAATACTCTTCTCCATCACCACAATTCAAATTCATCCTTAATCGTTGTCCAGCTTTCTGACACATAGCAAGTAATAGTGAAGACCATGGCCTGGATCAGGTCACCTTAGTCTCTAGACTGACATCGTTGCTCTTCAGTATTCTGGAGAGATCCCTGGCAGATTTTCCCAATGTAATTCATCTTTTGATTTCATGGCTGATGGTATCAAGAATGTTGATCATGGAGACAAGAAAGCTGAAGCTGTCAACAATCTCAATCTCTTCACTGACTATCGTGATGCTATAAATTGGCCCAGTGGTGCGAACATTTGCTTTTTTGACGTTGAGCATTAATCTATATCGACAGCTTCCGTTCTTGACCTTCTGCAGCAAATGCATCAGGTCCTCTTCAGTTTCAGCAAGCAAGTTTATGTCATCTACATAATGAAGGTTGTTGATGAATCTTCCTCGAATCCTGATGCCACATTCCTCCTCACAGAGCCCAGCCTCTGAAATAATCTCTTCCACATATAGGTTGAAAGGTTATATAGATAGGATGCATCCCTCGCATACCCTTTTCCTGATTTTGAACCATGTAACGTTTCCTTGCTCTGTTCTGATTATTGCCTCGTGGTTCAATTATAGGTTTCACATAAGCACAATCAAGTGTTCTGGGATTCCCTTTCTTCTCAGAGTCAGCCACAGTTTGTTGTGATCCACACAGTCAAATGCCTTTGCATAGTCAATGAAACACAGATAGACATTCCTCTGGTACTCTCTGCTTTCAGTCAAGATCCATCTAATATTAGTTGTAATATTCCTAGTTCCATGGCCTCTTCTAAACCCAACTTGCACACTTGGCAATTCTCCGTGGATGTGCTGTTTCAGTCATTTTTGGATGATTTTCAGCAGGATCTTGCTTGCATATGATATTAATTATATTGTTTAATAATTTCTGAACTCTGCCAGGTCACCTTTTGTTTGTTTATTTTAGTAGGTATTTATATGGAGTTCTTCTAGTCAGTTGGCAAAGTGGTTGTCCTCCAGATTTCTTGGCACAACTTGGTAAGGGTGTCCAGGGCAGCATCAACTTGTTGAAATATGTCAGTTGGTATGCTGTCAACTCCTGGCACCTTTCCTATTGTCAATTCCTTTAAAACAGCTTGAACTTCCTCCTTCATCATTACAGGTTCTTACTCACACATAGTTTCATGCCATTCTTTTGTGTCAATCATTTCTTATTGATTGGTACAGTGATTCTGTGTACTCCTTGCATCTTCTTTTAATGCTTCCTGGATCATATTCTGCCCAAAGGCAGCCTTACATATTGCATCTTGGGGCTTGAGTTCCTTCCACTTTAGAAACGCCAAGCAAGTTCAGCCCTTTGGATTTTCTGTGTCAAGCTCTTTGCACATTTCATTATGATATTTTGCCTTGTCTTCTCGTGCTGCCCTTTGAAATCTTCTGTTCATCTACTTCTTGATTTCTTCTCTTTACTGTGACATCTTGGAACGCTAATGCAATATTCAGAATCTCTTCTGACGTCAGTCTTTGTCTTTTCTTCCTCCTCCCTCATTTTTATGACCCCCTGCATTCTTCCTGGATGGTATTCCTGATATCTTCCCACAGCTCATCCTGTCTTCTCCCATTGGCGTTCAAGAACTCAAACCTGTTGCTGAAATGGTTTGTAAATTCAGATGGGGTAGACTCAAGGTCAAATTTTGGTTTCTGTGGATTTGTTTTACTCTTGTTTAGCTTTTGGTTGAACTTGCATATGAGTAGTTGGTGGTCTGCTCCACAATCGCCACCTGGCTTAGTTTTCACAAGCTGCTACAGAGCTTCTCCGTCAATTCTTTCCACAGATGTAGGTGATCTGATACCTGATGCATACCATCGGGTGAAATCAATGTGTATATTCAGCGTTCGTGATTCTTATAAAAGGCATTTGCAATTAAGAAATAATTGTACAGAATTCTATCACTCTATCTCCAGCCTCATCTCTGTCACCAAGTCCATGTTTTCTGACCTTCTTCTCTGTTCCCAACTTTTCCATTCCAACTACCACTGATATTAATTAGTGCATCTTGATTGCAAGTTTCATTGATTTCTGGCTGCAAAAGTTGGTAGAAATCTTCTGTTTCCTCCTCTTTGGCTCTGTTGTTGGTGGATAAATTTGAATGATAGTGGTATTCACTGGAATACCTTGTATGCATATGGATATTATCCTGTTACTTGCAACATTATATTTCAAGATGGACCTAGAAATGACTTTTTTTTTTACTATGACAGCAACTGATTTTTCCTCACCTTTTAGTCTCCGGCATAGTAGATCATATGATTGTCGATTCAAAATGTCCCATGGCTGTCCATACATATATCATTATATTTCATTCTTTAGTTCATTGGTCTAGTTTCTCTAGGTTTTCAATCCCCAATATCTCCAATTTCTTTGGAAAGTAGAGGTAGAGGATTAAAAATGTGTGTATTAAAAAATCATAAATTATGCATAGCTATTTAGTTTTTTAAAAGAAACAATATCATAGTGATTGTTGTTGTGTACCGTCAGGTCAGAACCAACCTATGGCAAATCCTTTAGAGAGTCAGAATCAGTTAATCACATGGGAACGAATTTCCCATCCTTTTCCCTTGGAGCCACTGGTCAAGTTCATCTG
>NW_006399848.1:10815314-10822718 GCF_000299155.1 Elephantulus edwardii | reverse complement strand
TAACATCAGCAACAATATCCCTAGTACCACGACCCCTTCTAAACCCAGCCTGGACTTCCGGCAGTTCTCTGCTGATGTGCTGTTCTAATCGTTTTTGGACGATATTATTTGAAATAAAACAAATATTAGTTTTTTTCTTAATCAAAAGTCTTATACATGCTATACATACAGTGCTTTAGAAAATAACAGATTCAAGGAAAACAGGTAAAATATTCACTCCTGCAAATAAAAATCTATAATCTTGGACTTGTGTAAGATATTTCAAAATCTTATTAAATTTTGTACATTATATTCTTTGACACATATCCATGGAATAAAAAGTGTGACTTACTGTTACATCTGCAGTGGTCACATTGCATACCTTAATAAGAATCTTGTGCCAATAACCAAGGTTTTTTTGTATAATTTGATTTTGATCTCCTGAATTTACATCTGCATGGGTCACATTGCATACTTTCATAAGAATCTTGTGCCAATAACCAAGGGTTTATTTTATATAATTTAATTTTGATCTCCTGTATTTCTGTATTTTATTCTAGATTTTAAACATTTCAAATTTTATTGTAAACATGTATTTGAGTATTCAAAGATTAAGAAGGTAAGAGTATTTGTGAACCAAGACTTACAAGATAATATGGTGATCAACTATTAACACATTTGTTATCTCTTATACAGTGTTTAGTAATTACAGACTAAATATAAAAGAAGAAACTTATGCCTCAGGAGATGACACGAGACACTTAAATATTGATAATTTTAGATTCATCAATTTTTCACTCATTAGAAATGGTGTGTTTCTCTTTCTTATGAATATTTTATTTATTTAAAGTATCTTAAATAGCCAGATAAATACTTAGAAATTTTTAAAAAAAATGAGAATAACTGCTTGAAAATCCAAGTCTGGAGATATAAAATCAGGAAGAGAGTAAGATGGAAAAGAAACTGTATCTGCATACTGGTGATTCCAATTGTAACTGGAAAGATTTTTTTAAAAAAACAAAACCATAAAGCTAAAGTTCCATTTAACAAGATGTCACTGTCTAGAATCTGAACACAATGAATTACTTGCTCAATAGAAGTATTTTAGAAGTTTATTATCATGATCTTTTTAAAGACATCCATGCTATTCAACTATTAACAGTACTCAAATTCTGTTATTGTTTTCTATAAGATTCTGCAAATAAATGTATTTATATTTTAAATTTCTGAGAACTGAGTTAACCAACTTCTCAGGGAAAATATTATTTCTTGGTATGCTGGCTTCTTCGGAAATTAGTCCACTAGACTAGTGTGGACAATAAGCAAAGATCATGAGACTTTGCCCCAGGAGCTTTGGGAAGGTAGTCAGCAGTGCTCAGTCCTCAGAAAAGTGCATCGTGCTTAGAAAGATAGAAATAAGCAAAAGTGAGTCACAGTCTTAATGAGATGGATTAACACTGAGTGTAATGATTGGCTTAAATATTTTGCAGGTTGTTAAGTGTGACACGGGAACAAGTAAGATTTCAGTCTGTTGTAGAGCAGGTAAATAGAAGTCAGTAAACACATAAGCATTTGATAGCAAGAGCGGCAGCAGCAGAAGCAATGTTGTTGTTGTTGTTGTTGTTATGTGCCATTGAGGCACCTGTGACCCGTAGTGACCCTGTGTACAGCAGCTCTGAAACCAGCCCTGTCCTCCAGCCAGGTTCACTAATTCGGACCCACCAACCCCCATTGACTCAGTTACTCTATTATCCATCACATCCAGATATTCCTCTCCTTGCTGTTCCTCCATCCTTCCAAACATGACGTCCTTCTCCAGGGACAGATATCTATGGCCATGTGCCCCAAGTATGTGAAAAAGAGCTTCAAAATCCTAGCCTCTAAGGAAAATCTTGGTTTCACCCTCTCCAAGACAGATTTATTTGTTTTCTTGGAAGTCTATGGTATGTTTAAGACTCTTCTACAACACCAAAATTTGAAGGCATCAATTCTTCTTCGGTCATCCTTAGTCTTTGTCCAACTCTTTGATGTAAAGCAAGTAATTGGGAAGACCATGACCTGAATTAGGTACGACTTACTCCCTAGAATGACATCATTGCTTTTCAGTACTCTGGAGAGGTCTCTGACAGCAGATTTTCCCAGTGTAAATCTTCTTTTGATTTCTTGGCTATTAGTGTTAAAAGTGTTCATTGTGGAGCCGAGCAAACTGTATAGTTAATAACTTTGAACTTTTTTCCATGTATCATGGTTTGACAACTGGCCCAGTGGTGGGAATCTTTGTCTTCTTGATGTTGAGCTTCAATCCATATTGAAGACTATAGTCCTTGACCTTCTGCAGCAAATGCTTCAGGTCTTCTTCAGTTTCAGCAAGCAAGGTTGTGTCATTTGCATAACAATAGGTGGTTATTGAGTCTTCCTCCAATTCTGATGCCACATTCCTCTTCATAAAGCCCTGCTTCCTGAGTGATCTGCTTTGCATACACATTCAAAAGATATGAAGACAAGATTCATCCTTGACTCACTCCTTTCCTGATTTTGAACCATGCAGTATTTCCCTACTTTGTTCTGAGGACTGCTTCCTGGTCTAAGTAAAGGTTTCACATAAGTACAATCTAGTGTCTGGGATTCCCATTTCCTCAAGATTAGCCACAATGTGTTGGGATCCACACAGGCAAATACATTTGTATAATCAATGAAACACAGATATATATATATATTCCTTTGGTACACTTTGCTTTATGGCAAGATTGCCACAGCCTCTTCTAAACCCAGCTTGTGTTTCTGGTAGTTCTCTATCAATGACCTGTTTCAGATCAAGAAGACAAAGCCAAGTATAATGAAATGTGCAAGGAGCTGGAATATGACAATCAAAGGGCTGAATTTGCTTGACATTTCTTAAGCTAAAGAACAAATTCAAGCCACAAGTTGCAATGCTCAAAGATGCTATGGAAAAAATATTGAATGATTCAGGAAGCATTAAAAGAAGATGGAAGGAGTATGCTGAGTCATTATACTAAAAAGAAGTGGCTGACACAGAAGAATTTCAAGAAACAACATATGATCAAGAGGCAGTAGTGATGAAGGAGGAAGTGCAGGCTGCTCTGAAGGACTTGGCAAAAAAATAAAGCCCCAGTAATTTACGGAATATCAATTGACGTATTTCAACAACAACAACAAAAATGTTGACCTGGATGTGCTAATAACCAAGTTGTGCCAAGAAATCTGGAAGACAACTACTTGGCCAACTGATTGGAAGAGAAGCAATGATTAGTGCTAAGAATAAAGGATGCTCTGGTGCCCTAGCGGTAACAAGCTGCACTGCAATCCTGAAGGCACTGGGTTCGAGTGCACCAGCTTCTCTACAGCAGAAGGATGGGCAGTCTCTTCCGGTGTGATTAATTACCTCTAAAAGCCTGCTGAAGGTCATTATGGGTCAGTTCCAACTCGACAATACACAACAACAACATTATTCTTATTATTTTATCGTTGTTATTGTTGTTAGGTGCATTCAAGGCTAGTACAATTCATGGTGAGCCTGTGAACAACAGATCTGAATCCTGTCCTGTCCTGTGCCATCTTCACAATCTCTTACACACTCAGCTCATTGTTGAAGTCATTGTGTCAATTCATCTGGTTGAGGGTCTTCCTCTCCTTCACTGTCCCTCTACCTTCCAAAGCATGATGTCCCTCTCCAAGGAATAACTTCTCCTAGCAGCATGCCCAAAATATGTATGACAAAGGTTTATGATCTTTGCCTCCAATGACCACCTTTTCCAAGACCTATTTGGGTTTTTTTAATTCCTTCTCCAAGACATATTTGTTAGTTCTTTCATTAGTTTTTTGAACTGTTCAGTACTGTTCTTCAACACTGTAGTTCAAAGGCGTGGGTTTTTCTTCTTTCATTCTTTTTAATTTTTGTCACTAAAAGATATCTTTTTTTTATTTTGGTCTAAAGTAGCTAGTCATTTTTATTTCCTTTTGGAACCTATTTACTTGAGTTAATTGAAAATGTAAAATATAAGGCATTGCTTTGGTTGGTAGAACCACTGATATTGAGGTAATCAGTGTACTCCAAATATTAAATTGCACAACTTGTGAAAAGCAGTATGAAAGGCTAAAGTTAATTTATAAGTGACAAAATGTGTTTAGGTTTAATCAGTTCACATATATAGTCATTGATTTTCTTTACCAGTCTTGTTAAGTTTGCCACATCTGACACCCATTTTCCATTATTAGCCAATCAGAACACAAGCACAGGGCCAAGAATGGAAAGAAATGTTTCCACCAGTTCAAGTTTGTGTAAGAGTCTTTGTATTCCTTTTTCACTAAAAACATTTTAAATAACTAATTAATAAGGGAGTGTGGCAGGGTTGTATTCTTTCTACATACCAATTCAGTTTGTATGCTAAGCAAATCATTGGAGAAGCTGGACTCTGTGAAGAGGAGTGTGACATCTGGATTGGAGGGAGACTTCTCAATAACCTGCTTTATGCAGATGACACAACCTTGCTTGCTGATAGTGGAGAGAACTAAACACTTGTGGCAGAAGATCAAGGAATGCAGCCTTCAGTATGAACTGTATCTCAATGTCAAGAAAACAAAGATTCTTACCACTGGGTCAATGAGCAACATGCTGATGGATGGAGAAGAGATTGAAACTGTCAATAGCTTCATCTTATTTGGATGCATAATTAACATCTTTGGTACCAACAGTCAGGAAATAAGGAGATGCATTACACTGGGAAAGTCTGCAGTTAGGGACCTCTCCAAATTACTGAGAAGTAACGATGTCAGTTTGAGGACTTAGGTGCGTCTGCTTTGGGCCATGACCTTTCTGATCACTTGCTATGCATCTGAGAACTGGACAGTAACTAAGGATGGCAGAACAACTGGTGCCTTTGAGTTGTAGTTTTGGAGAACTGAATACCTCATGGACTCCCGAAGACCAAACTATGTCTTGGCGAGGGTGCAGCCAGAGTGCTCTTTTGAAGCAAGGATGATAATGTTTCACCTCACATACTCCAGGCATGTTGCTAGGAAGGGCTACTCCTTGGAGAGGGACATGAAGCTTGAAAGGGATGTTCAGTGAAGGAGAGGAAGGCCTGTGACTAGGTGGATTGAGACGGTGACTGCTGCAATGAGCTCTACTGTGTCAGGAACTGTGAAGATGGCAAAGAATAGGATAGGGTTCAGATTTGTTGTCCGTAGGGTTACTGTGAATAGTAGTCAATTTGATGGCACCTAACAACAACAATAACATAACTATTTATCCATTTAACTAACAATATTTTACATGCTAGATAATTTTTGCCCAATGACAATAACTCATTTTGATTGTAATGTTACTATTTGATATTTTAGTTTTGAAAAGATAAACACTAGTTCACATTGCTGCTGAAAAACAATCAAGATACTACTACTAACAGTTGTTGTTGTTGTTGTGTGCCAGCAAGTTAGAACCAACCCATATCTGACTCTCCAGCTGGTTTTTGAGGGAGTTAATCTCATGCGAGAAGATTGCCCATCCATCTCCCACTGAACAGTGGGTGGATTCAAACCTTGCGACTTCCATTTGTAGCACAGATTCTTACTAACCACTAGGACACCAGAGCAGAATTTACAATAAAACTGGAGAAACAAACAAGCAAACAAAAATATCAACTATAACAATTATTTAAAAGTAAATGATAAATTACACAATGCCCATTAAAAATGTACTGGTGATCTGAGGAATAATTTATTAATATTGACTAGAGTGGTATAGTAATGCAACATAATAAGAGAGAGAAAAAAAATTAGGACAGAATCCTGGAGACATAATGCCTATGTTGGTGTTCTAGCTCTGACACATATTAATCATGACCTTGGCCAAATTCCTCTATCTGACGTATCATATATTTTTCAATGCACACAGAGCAGTTCGCACTTGATGAGAATGGAAAATGTTCAATACATGGCCAGATTTGCATGAGAGGTCAAGGTTAAGTTTGCTTTAAGGCATGGCATAACATTCCAAGAGAGATAGGACCTTTTTACTGCATGTAAGGTATTTAAACTTAACTTGTCTGCAAGTTCAAAATTAGGCCATGCTCACACAGAGGACACTCACTATCTAGGGCTACGATACATGATAAGGTAGAAATAGCCATGGAGAGCTTGAATTATGTGAATGGTGGATTGAGATATGTTGTAAATGAAAGGAAACTGGTAAACTACTCTGAAGAGAGCGGTGCTGTTAAGTCAAAGGTCAAGTGTTTCTGTCCGTTTGAATCCACAGGTGACTTCACAAAGGAAAAATAGTTACAACCTGTGGTTTGTAGCCTCGGAAAATACAATTGATGATGACCTGTTGAGTAAAAAGAAACTATACGCTGGGTTACTTAATATTAAAGATAAAACAAAAGATCTTAATTTTGATGTTGATTGAGTACCAAAATTATAAATAATATGATTATAATCGTTTTATATACTAAGTTAAAGAAAAATATATTACTAAAATACCTTTCATCTTTTTATTTTCATTTTGTGTTATTAGGTGACATTTTGTATGTGAACTTCACATTCTATCCCTATTGCACTCTATTGTCATAGTATATGAAAAAAACTCTAGTACCATAGTATGTTATAGTTTAGATTTGTAATGGAAAGTCCAACAGTTTGAATCCACCAGCTGATTTGGGGGGAGAAAAGATGAGATTGACAGCCACATAAATCTGATGGACAATGGGTGTAAATCGGAATTGACTCAAACGCACAGTTTCATTTCAGGGTTTTAGTTTTAATATTTGTCTAAATAAAGGAACCCTGTTGGTGCAATGATTAAGCAATCAGCAGTTAACTGAAAAGTCAACAGTTGGAAACAGCTGCTCTTTGGAAGAAATATGTCACATCAGTTTTCGAACAAGATTATAGCTTTGCATACTCTGTAAGCCCATTCTATTCTGTGCTGTAGGGCGTCTGTGACTAAACTGACTCAAGGGAAGGGGAATGATCTAATTTGGTATACATTGACCTTATTGGTGCAATAGTTAAGTGTCCTATGATAATGGAAGGATTGGTAGTTCTAATCCACCTAGGTACTTCATAAGAAAAAGACCTGTTGATCTGCTCTTGTAAAAATGAAGTCTATGGGGGAGAGAATAGTCTAAAAGTATTATATTTTAGGGCATTATTTTTATCGTAGGAGTATGCAATGAGGGTTGCAGAGTGGATTACATTTGGGGGTTGGGGGTGGGGTATGGGGGATTGTGTACCAATGGTGGAGTTTTTCTTTTGCTTTTCAAGGAGAGGAGCAAACGGGGGGGGGGGGGGGTTGTGCGGGGAGAAGGGGGCAACAATGAATGAATGGAATTCCAAAATCTCTATAGATGTTCACTGAAATGAAAAATAAACAACCTAAATTTTAAAAAAAAG
Organism: Elephantulus edwardii; assembly: GCF_000299155.1. Classification (NCBI taxonomy): domain Eukaryota; kingdom Metazoa; phylum Chordata; class Mammalia; order Macroscelidea; family Macroscelididae; genus Elephantulus; species Elephantulus edwardii. Next base: position 10,815,326 of record NW_006399848.1, on the reverse strand, counting down.
ATAAAAAAAAAA
>NW_006399848.1:10813122-10815214 GCF_000299155.1 Elephantulus edwardii | reverse complement strand
GGGGAGAAGGGTGCAACAATGAATGAATGGAATCCCAAAATCTCTGTAGATGTTCATTGAAATGAAAAATAAACAACCTAAATTTAAAAAAAAAAATTACATTTTAGAAAACAATACTTCTGCTGTTACATGGCATCATTAGTATCACAAATGACATAACGGAACCTGACATAAACAACGCAACAGCATCCACATACTTGTGTAGGGAAATACACCTAACTCACGTTATTAGCCAAGAAAACAAATAGATCTGTCTTGAAGAGGGTGAAACCAAGTCTCTCCTTGGAGGCTACGATTTTGAAGCTTTATCTCACATACTTTGGGCACGTGGACGGGAGAGACCAGTCCATGGAAAAGGACATCTCATGCTCGGAAGGGTGGATGGACAGCACAGGAAAGGGAGACCCCAGATGAGATGGATTGATACAGTGACTGGGGCAATGGGGGTTAGTGTGTCAGAATTAGTGAGACAGGCTCAGGACAGGGAAGGGTTCAGAGCTGCTATACATAGTGTCGCTAGATATACCAACAACATATTATATTGTTTGTTTTGTTTCAGGTTTTTTAAATTAAGTCTTTTGGGTTTTTCCCCCCTTCTTTTTGTATTAGTTTATTTACAAAATTTGAATACATTGTTTTTGAGAAGCGATTCTCTCAATTTCCCTCACTCCACCCCTATCATATTGTACAACTTGATAATTTATCGCCCCCTCCACCAGTACCACCACCACCCCTACGTGTCCCCCCCCCCACCAGCAGATCCTCATCCCTCTGCTTCCAGCCTCTCCCACCCCTCTTGGATCCTCAGACTCATCCTACAATAATGGTTTTATACAGTATTTGTCCTTGACGGACTGAGTTAGTTCACTCAGCATAATGCTCTCCAGTCCCTCCCAAGCTAGATAATAATTCACAAAATCATTGCTCCTGCATGTTGCATACTATTCTGTTGTTTGAATATACCATAATTTCTCAATCCATTTGTTTGTGGTTGTTTCCATGTTCTTGTGATGGTGAATAGAACTGCTATCAACATTGGTGTACAAATCTCTTTGCCTCAGTTCTCATTTTCTCATGGTATAATATCTGGGTCCTATAGAATTTCTATGTTCAGCTTTTTAAGGAAGCAGCAAGCTGCTTTGTTTAGAGTCAACAAAACCTCTGTGGAGGGCCTTTGTATTTAAAACTCAGTTGCTATTGTATTTTTGGAGGAACATTCTTCTAGGTGATACAGCACTCCTCTGTCAATTTGCTGTACTGAGGTAACCTGAAGTTGCTGTGATGCTGAACATTGTGTCATTGGGATGTGAAATACCATGATGGTTACTCATGGTGGACAGTGTTTGGTGGAGCTTCCTGTTTCAGACAGGTTTAGAAGCAGGAGTGGCATCCACTTTCTAGACAATAAGACTCTGGAAGCTCTATAAACTTTTAGAAACAACAATAGTTACAGAAAGGCTTCAGGTCTTTTGGTCATAGGGTGACTCTCATGCTCGACTCAAATGCAATCAACAACAACAGTAATTTATTGATTAATAAGTTACTTATTACTTTTTTGGTACTTGTGAAAGAATTTCTTTGCAAAGAAATTTCAAGTTGAACAGATTATAGATATATAATATTCTGGACAGGAAAGTCTTTATAGCTTAATTAGGAATGACTAGCTAATATTTCTTTTTAAATTCCCTGTAATCACATTAGATTTCTGAATTTTTTTAAACAAGTCATAATATCTAGCTAATTTCCTCAATTTAATGATAAGTATTCATTTTGTATTTAATTGGTAGTATTAAGAATAATTTTTCAAAAAGGTATAATTTAAAACCATGAATAGGGTAAATTTGTTGAAGTTATCATTAGAAAGTTCTTCACATGTGTACTGTATAAGAGCAATGGACAGAAACCTGTGTGACTAACTAGACTTTTATCAAATAATATTCAAGCTTTGTAATTTCCTCAGCCTGATGTACTAATAACTTCTTGATAAGATGCAAAAATAGTATCTAGTTCAAAAGATTGACTTAAATTTGAAAATGTACTTAGAATGTCCATTACATAGTCTGAAATTATCAAACTATTATAGTCTTTTGGC
>NW_006399848.1:10790363-10812826 GCF_000299155.1 Elephantulus edwardii | reverse complement strand
CATTCTAGAAAATGCAGTCACTGAGACCAAGACAATTGCTGATAGCAGTGAAAAAGAAATGAAAGGGTAAATTCCTTGGGAAGAACCAGCAAAATGTCATGAAATATTGAAAGTGAGGACTATAAGAGGCTGAGGAAACACTAAGAATGGTAATCCTTTTTCAAAACTAAGTAATTCTTAAAAACAGTAAACCTGAAAATTGAGAATAGACTGGGGATTTCCTTTAGCATATATGTCACCATAACTCTGATGGTTGAAGCTGTGAGTGTGAGTGACTTCAGAACGAATGAAGCAAGGACCATAAAGAGCAGGGCTCTTAGAATTAGAGTGAAGAAGCTGTAGTGCAGAAGCCAGGTGAGAATAAACTAGAGAAATATTGGGAGGAAGAAGAAGTGCAGAATCAACTATTGTTACAGATCTTCCTGTCATTATTTACTATAATAAGATGATTTGTTTCTATTTACTGTTATTTCCAGTACCTGAAATGTATAAATTGCTTGGTTCATAATTAATGTTGTCTTCCTTACTTAAAAATAAACAGGGTGAAGTCTCTCTCAGGGAGGAGTGATAGGGAATGGCAAAGGACACACTGACAAAGAAGATTAATCAGAACTGGCTTTGACAAGCACTGTGGCATTTGGACAAGAACAAACTGGGAGGAGGGTAGAGAGAATAGTGCAACAATGAATGAGTGGAAGCCCAAAATCTCTGTAAATGTTTATGAAAATTAATAAAATATAATTATAGAAAAAAAAATAAATGTAGTGTGGCCATAAATATGAAACCAACCATGCATTAGGTATTCTAGTCTCTGAATGTATAAGTTGTTTATTAACCACAATAGAAAAATTCAAATAAATTTTGACAAATATTTTTACATTTTTAATATCAAGTGAGAATATATTGCTTGGTATGTTTTCAGGCTTTCTTAAAAGCAAAGGTTTTAATCTGCAAAGGCCAATTATTAAAAATTAAATAAATGTTTAAAGAAGACATTAATGTTAAGGAAGATCCATTAACAGCCTGCGTTATGCACACGGCACAACCCTGCTTGCTGAAGCTGAGGAGGACCTGAAGCGTTTGCTGCAGAGGGTCAAGGACTGCAGCCTTCAACATGATTTGAAGCTCAACATCAAGAAAACAAAGATTCTCACCACTGGGCAAATTGGCAGCATCAAGTATGGATGGTGAAGAGATTGCGATCGTTGACAGTTTTAGTTTACTTGGTTCCACAGTAAATACTCTTGGTAATGGCAGCCAGGAGATCAGGAGATGAATTGCATTGGGAAAGTCAGCTGTGAGGGACCTCTCAAGAGTACTGAAGAGCAACGACATCAGGCTGGAGACTAAGGTGCGCCTGATCCAGGCTATAGTCTTCCCAATTGTGTGTTATGCATTGGAGAGTTGGACAGTGACTAGGGATGACAGAAAGAGAATTGTGGAGAAGAGTGTTGGATATACCATGGACTGCTAGTAGAACAAACATGTTTGCCCTGGAGAGGGTGAAGCCGGGCTGCTCTTCAGAGTCAAGGATTCTGAGGCTTCGTCTGACTGACTTTGTGAATGTTTGCAAGGAGGGACCGGTTCTTGGAGAGAGACATCATGTTTGAGAGAGTGGAGGGACAGTGCAGGAGAAGAAGACCCTCTATGAGATGGATCGATTCTGTGATTGTGGTGGTGGGAGTACGTGTGTTAGAGACAGTGAAATTGGCACAAAATAGAGCAGGGTTTAGGGCTCTTATACATAGGGTCACTATAAGTCGCAAGTTACTCAATGGCACATAACAAATGAAGGACCCCCGAACCGGTGGTCCTATCCCGAGCGGACGGCGAAGACCCAAGACTCCAAGACACCGGCTTGATGCAACAGCAAGAGGAGAGGTTTGTTGCGGAGCTCCGGGCCGACACGTATCTCTCGCAGGAGATAGAGGAGTCGACCCCGAGCAGACAAAGTTGGCTCTTTTTATACACTTTAGGGGGATACAACTGGGTATCAGCTTCTCATTGGGTGATGAAAGCACAGTTTGAATTCATTGGTTCAGTGTTCGCTCATGGTTTACACAGCATATTTGCACGTAGCACCTGTGGCGGTCACGTAGCACATGTAGCAGTTAGACAGATCTTTAACTACAGGGTGATTTCACAAATTCTTAAGTATACAATGAGTTCAAACTCCAGGGCAGTGGGAAAGCACAAGATACATTGGTTATCAGTCGGGAAACAAGGCACATGGGTTATCAGTTGAGAAACAACATTTGCTTGTTTGCCCTGCCCTGTAGTTAGCCATTCTTGAAATACTGTTGCCCTGAGATCAGACTTTTCTTCCTGGAACACTGGGTGTGGGGCTCTACCCGGGACAATGGAAAAATTCCTGAGTTAAACTTAGCTGAGAACTATAGAAACCTGAGTTTAATTCAGCTAAGAACTATAGGGGCTATTTTAATTTTAATCTTTCACAACATTAGAAACTACTTTAAGCTTACCAATTCATTACCCTAATAGTCATAGCACATAAATATTTTATATGTAAACATAAGTGAGCAAAAAGTTTATCACATAAAGCTCAAAGCTAAGATCTTAGTAATTAGCCTCAAACTTAACATTTACTATTAATAGTGCAGATTAATTACACTGTTTTCAACTGGAACAAGAGAAATGGGAAAATGTGGGCATTAATCAAACAGAAATGTTTAAGAAATGTTTGATAATATTATTCTCTCTACATGACTGGCTTTATTTTCAATTGCTTCTCATCTTTATTATAATCCAAGAAATTAATACCACCCTTTTACTCAGCAATAATGTGCATCTTCTTTGGAAGATCCCATGACGGAAATTTTGGCTTCTCTCCCTGAACTTTAATTAGAGTCTTCAAACCCTACTCAAAAAGGAATTAACCTTAATCCTCTCCATTTTGAATTCACTCAGAGAAGAAAATATTGCCCTTATGACTTGTAGTATATCCTGGATAAACATATTTTATGGCAGAGATGATTACTGTTTAATCAAAAGCATAATTTAGAAAATGCAGTGCTTAATACTACAGTGAATTTAAAAAAATTCACAATAGAAAAAAACATTTATTTTTTCTTTTTGTAATCATTTTTAAAGACATCTTGGTTGTATAGTCTATCATTTAACACATTGTTAACCAATAGCTTGGAAAGTTTCATTCTTGTTCTGCAAAAATAAGAACAAATTCCTCATTTTACAATTTACAGCCTCAGAAACCAATGTAAGGTTACTATGAGTTTGCTTTTTAGTTTAAAAATTATTTGTAGATTCAACATATATTGGCTTTGAAAATGGGTTTATTGATTCTATCTGTGGTGCGGTAGGGTATTTGATTTCACCTAGCTAAGGTACAGTCTTTGTAGCGCCAACGAAATGCCTGAGTTGTGGTTGTTGTTTTGCAGCATCAAGTCGGAAGTGACCCATAGCTGACCAGGAGGCATGGGAGGACACTGCCCAGCCTTCTCCTGTGGAGCAACGATTGGACACCATGACTTCAGGGATTGCCGCTCAACTTCTTGTCACTAGGCCATCCGAGCTCCCTAAATGCCCGAGTACTACTGTGCAAATCTGATTTACTTTGGACTCATATTGGGTACTAGATTGACACAGTGACTGCTGTAACAGGCTCTAATGTGTCAGGAAAAGAGATAATGGCACAGGACAGGATGGGTTTTATACTTACTGTTCATAAGGTTACTGAAGGGACAGCAGAAACCCCACTTTTTTATAAACCCCCATTAACGCTAGAGGCAGAAGCGGGCCATAAAAATTCCTGGCTTAGGGCAAACACGAGTGCCCCAGGTAAAGCCTAGTCTGTCCTTGAAAAGTAAGGGATTAACTAGTGTCTACGTGACACAGAAGGAGTAAAGGCGGGCAAAGTAGCCAGCCCGTCAAAAGTCAACCCACCAACCATGATCGTAATCCCCCTGCCCTAACAGGGGCACTCTAAAGAGCTATAAAAGCAAGTGGGAGGGGAAACTCAGGGTTTTTTTCCTTCACCACCTTCCTGAGGAGGGAAAAAGGTCTCCACGCATGGAAATAATATAATAAACACTCTTGACATTTCTGACGTGTTTTTAGATTTCTTTGAGGGGCATTTCGTGGGCAGAACAGTTACTATGGGCATACTTGACTCAATGACACCTAACAACATGCTTTTATTTCTTTATTTATATAATGAATTCTTTTTGACTTTAACATTAGCTCCATTTCTATCTTAGTCAAAATCAAGAGGAGATAACAGTAACAGTGGGAAAATAAGTGCTATCTTCACTAGTGTGTTAGTTAGCGACTTGCGATCTTGAATGGAGAGAGATAAAAGGATAGATGGATAGATAGATAGATAGATAGATAGATAGATAGATATTAATATAAATATTAATATAAATTTATATCTTTATAGGGAGCTCTGGTGGCTTAGTGTAAAGTGTTGTTGGCAACTCAACAGACTTTAAATCCGCTAACTATTCCCCACAAGAAATGTAAGCTATCTTCTTCCTTGCAATGTAAAGGCTCCAAAGCCCTGCTGGAGGGTCCACTGTGAGTCTCTTCTGATTTTATGGAAAATAACATCCATACCAGTAGAGAGAGCCCATCCTAGTCACTCAATCTCTAGGGACTCATTGCCACCTCTCTGGTGTTTCAAATCCATCCGTAAATTCTCCAGAGAAAGATGGCCAATCTAAGCATATGGAGTTTACACTGTTAGAAACCCAGGGAAGAATCATCTATGAGTTTGCCCCAACTGGACATGGAAATCATTGGATTATTGAGGCCAAATCTCACAAGAGAAGACTGCTACTGTTTCTCCTCAGGAGTCACTGGTGGGTTAAAAGCACAAGTGAGGTCCGTTCTATGAGTTAGGACTACATTATCAGCGCTCATGATATATGCATTCTTCAATGTAGCTCAATTTCTTCTTGTGATGGGTATACCATTTCTCAGTTAATAATATTGTGATTTGTTCCTAGTGAAGAAAATTGAATACTTTTCCTTCTTCTCTTCTTCCTTTGTAAGTTATTTTACAAATGAACTTGAAAAGGGAATTTTTCTAACAGCAAAGGGAAATTAAGTGATTGTCAGTTCAAAATGTTTCATGCGAAGATGTTTGCCAGACTATGTTTCATTTAAATAATTACAGTATCAGAGCTTTTTTTTTTGTATAGAGCTAAAGTATTACAAATAGAAAATTTTAAAGCATGAAAGAATCATGATTAAAACAGAAACAGAGCATGGCGGGAAGAGTGAGCATCGAACCACTTCTTTCTCTAAATGATTGAATCAATGTACTAGTGGTATCTTTGGGCAATGACGATTCTTAGTCTTAGAGCAATAATGTTCTTATTGTCTATTTCTTCTTGTTGTATATCATTGAGTCAGAATTCCCATAACTGATGTGCTAGTGAGTTTTCAGAGGCAGTTAATCACATTGCAGAAAACTGCTCATTTTTCTTGTGTGAAGCCAATGATAGATATGAACGACGTATGTTTGGAAAGGTAGCACACAATTCCTTTACCACTAGACCACCCAAATCTAAAGAGACTGTTGTGTTCACAAATTCCCATTTCTAGTATTCATTTTTTATTTCACTAGGAAAACAGTTGATCCAGCTCTATAAAGTTAACCTCTACCTGGATCTCAAGGATAGAGGTCTGGTTATATCTCTACTAACCTGTCTCAATGTTATTATGTGCTATTGAGTCCACCAGGACTCACAGCAACCCAATGGACAACAGATCTGAACCCTCTCGTATTAAGTGTTATCCTCACAATCTCCCTTTCACTTTCTCCTGTGGCTTCTTCATTACCTCCACATTCTTTTTATTATTATTAATTTTTTCATTATTATTATTATTAATGTTAATGAAAAGTTATAGAGATTTTGGATTTCCATTTGTTCATTGTTGCACTTTTCTCCCTGCCCACCCCTCCCCACTCAGTTCTCTCTTCTTTTTGAAAAGTAAAAGAAAAATTCTTTCATTGTTTTACAATCCCTCCCCGCAAGCCCACTCCACTGTGCAGCCTTCGTTCTGGAATCCCGTCAAGACAATAATACCTAATCATATATCCCTTTTAAACAGTTTTCTCCCACATCTGTTTCAATGCAGTATACATAATTTATCCCATCTTTCTCAGTCTTCCCGCAACCCCAATGTCAGTCCCGTTTTACAACAGTGGCTCCATGCAGTATTTGTCCTTTTGACTGAGATGATATCTTTTGCATTCTTTTATTTTTATTTTGTTTTTCATTAATTTCAGTGAACATCTACAGAGATTTTGGATTTCTGTTCATTCATTGTTGGACTTTTCTCCCCGCCCACCCTACCATCTCTCGCACTCTTAAGCTCATTCTTATAGTTGCTGATTAATCTATTTCACTTGGGAGTTTTCGCTATTTCTTTGACTCTTCATCTTTCCCAGCATGATGTATTTTTTTCTAAGGATTGACCTTACCTCACAACATGACCGAAGTTGTGAGAAGAGGTTCCACCCTCCTCACCTCAAAGGAACATTCTGATTGCATTTCTTCCATTACAAACTTGTCTGTCCTTCTGATAGTCCATAAGTTAGTCAGTTATCTTCACCAACACAATTTAAAGACATCAATTACTCTTGACCCATCCTTACTCATTTTACAGCTTTCAAGTGTTTGTGAAACAATTGAAAATACAGTGGCTTTGGTCAGCCCCGTCTCAGTCAAAAGGGGAAAAAATAATTAGACATATGTGGTTGTCTATTGAGATATGTCAAAAGCTGTTACTTTAAACTCTTTCTTTTAAAGACAACAGATCTACAGTGTAGCTAATAATAGATGGGACTCCATTAAATGTTTCATTGAAATTGACTGTAGTAGCAACTGTTGTTGTTTGTTATTGCTGTTATTTACTGTCTAGTCGAGTATGACCCCCAGTGAGTCTATGAACAGCATGTCAGAACCCTCTAGCATCCTCACAGTTCTTGACATTCTAGAGTCCACTGCAGCAGGACTGCATCAATCCACCCAGTTGAGAGTCTTCTTCTCTTTCACTGACGCTCTTCCTTTCTAAGCAAGATATTCCTCTCCAAGGAACAGCCTTTCCTAGCAACATGCCATAACAATGTGAGGTGAAACTTCCTCGTCTTTGCCTCCCAGAAGCACTCTGATTGCACTGTCTGCAAGACATATGTATTTGTTCTTTTGGGAGCCCATGGGATCTTCAGCACTCCTTCCTCACACCACAGCTCAAAGGCTTCAATTCTTCTCTCATCCATACTCATTGTCCAACTCTCAGATACATAGAAAATGATTGGAAAGATACTAACATGAATCAGACTCACCTACATCCTCAAACTGACATCACTGCTCCTCAGTGATTTGGAAAAGCCCCTCACTGCAGAATTTCCCAGTGCAATACGTCTCCTGATTTGCTGACTGCTGCTGGTACCAGGGGAGTGGATTGTGGATTGTGGATCCAAGTAAGATGAAATTGTTGACAACTTGAATCATCTTCATCAATCATGATGTTGCCTATCAGTCAGCATAATTTGTGTTTCTTTGTTTTCATTTTCTTGGCATTTGTTCAAAGTCTATATTTTATAAAATTGCCTAGATTTGACACTACTCATCGCTGTGAAGTCAGAACATGCAGATGGCACTCTAGTATTTCTCTAAGGTTGTAAATCACTAGAGAAGAGATTGCCATCTTTCTCTCTAGACGCATCTAGTGGATTAGAACAGCTGGGGAGGAACTGCCTTTGGTTTAGAAGCACAACACAACTGTTTAAAACGGATATGTGATTAGGTATTACTGTCATGACAGGCGTCCAGAAGGAAGGCTGCAGAGTGGAGTGGATCTGGGGGGAGGGATTGTAAAACAACAGGGGAGCTTTTACTTTTCAAAGAGAAGAGAGTACTGGGGGCGGGGGAGGGGTAGGCAGAGAGAAAAGTGCAACAATGAATGAATGGAAATCCAAAGTCTCTGTAAATTTTAACGAAAGTTAATAAAAAAATGATTAAGAAATAAGAAGCACAATATCAGTTTAGGTCTCGCAGTCAGGTTGTTATTATGTGAATAATAATAATAATACTAATAATAAAAGTGATTGATTATCCTGACCTAGGAAATGTTGTGAAACGCAATCAGCAATTTTTGAAAATAAGTTCCAAGATAGTGACTCTGACTAATCCAAAGCTGGAACTGATTGCTACAGCAATTCAAGCTACTTGAGAATGAACGACGTCCTAGAGCCTAATCATAATCTCTGAAAAGAAAACCTAAATTTAATTTTCCAAAGAAACAAAGGAGATAATTTTGAGGGGAAAGGATGCTACTGTTTGCTGAGTTAGGAAGAAAATCAAGCGAGCCCTTGGATTGTAACAATTGGTTCAGCTTCTTATCTTGGTTTTCATCGAATTGCCTTTGACTAAGCAGAGTTATTATTATTTATTTATTCCTATAGGATTAACTTGAGCTTATGTCCTAAAGAGATTTAAACACAATATTAAACTTGAAAATAATAAAAATTCAAACCTGTGTGGATTTATGGCCTTGTTTCTTGCCATCTCCACATTTAAAGTTTTGTCTCTCACCTGAGACATTAGCCCCAACACAGCTGCTTAAACCAACCCTGCGTCCCCCCCCCCAAAAAAAAAAGCCAAACAAAACTAATCCAGCTGTTGTGGAAATCAACAGACCTAGAAGTTGATGACTTTAATGGTTCACACCACCTAAGGACTCATAATTCAATTTATAATCAGGGAAAAATAAGGGTTTCCCAGAACGTTGAAGATTTCAAGTGGCCTGCCATCAGATTTAGCCTTATTAAAATGTTGGAAATCTCATTCACTTGTATATTTTTATTAATACCTGCTGTCTGGAAATCATTCACTTTGGCTTATATGTGAACTTATCCATTTAGGTGAATTTTCTGAACTTTCCTGTCCTATTGTGTGGCTAGAATCTAACCCCTAATCACTGTTCATTCATCCTCAATATAACTAGTCTCATAGACTTCTCCCACCTGATCTGTTATTAAGTCCTAGTTTTGTCCAAAATAGTTTAAAATACGCAAATAATGGTGTTTCCAATGGGTTAGAGGGATGATGTGACACTCTGTGAATGCATATAAAAACCAGCACTGCCTAAGTTCAAATCCTGGAAGTCAAGCAAATAGATACCACAATTGATGATAATACTAATAACTTTTAATGCTTGTTGTTGTTAAGTGTCACCGATTCAAGCACATTCCGTAGTGACCTTATGAACAGATCTGAACCTTGCCGTGTTCTAGACCATCATCCATATCGTTTCTTGCATACTTGTCTCTATTGCTGCAGCCACTGTACCAATTTATCGTGCTGGGTTTTCCTCTTTTGGGCAGACCCTCCATCTTTCCCAGCATGCTATTCTTTTGCAGGTAATACCTTCCCCTAACATTATCTGGGAGTTTGGCTGCTAGCTAGCATCTTGATGGCTGTCCTGTCAGTCACGTAAGGAACGTTTTTCGGGTCCCATTTGATGTGTTTTACTGCTCTTTTCCCCTCAAGAGCGGGTGTCCTTGAGCCTTTGACTAGGGTGGAGGTCTGCTCAAAGGCATGGCTTTAAAATCTCCTTAGTGTGAGGGACTACAGGCCAAGACCTGGAGCCTCCACTCTGCGAGTTTGGATAACAGCTAGCATCTTGATGACAGTCCTGTTGATCATGTAAGGGAAGTTTGGGGAATCCTTTTTAATGTGTATTACTGCTCTTTCCCCCACAAAAGCGAAAGTCCTTGAGCCTTTGCCTAGGGAGGTCTGCTCAAAGGTGTGACTTTAAAATCCCACAGGAAGAGGGAGTGAAACAGCAAATTTATTAATTTTTGAACGAATATTCCTTAAATAATACAGCAATCTTTTGTCTATTTGCTGAACTGTACAACTTGGTGTGGATGTGATGCTGCCCACTGTTCCATAGTCTTGTCAAATAGCATAATGATACCCAGTGACAATGTTTGGATAATCTTCCAGATTGATTTATGCTGGGAAGCAGGAGTGGCATCCACTTCCTAAACCACATGCCTCTGGAAACTCTATGAACTTGGAGAAATGACAATAGTTATAGAAAGGCATTAGGTCCTTTGCTCATAGAGTTGCTATGAGTCATGCTCAACTTGACAGCAATCATCATCAACAACAACAACATGTTCTAAATATGTGAGATGAAATTTTGTCTTCTTTGCTCTTAAGGAGCACTCTGGCTGCACTTTCTCCAAAACATATTTGTTTTTTTGTGTTTTTTTTCTTTTGGAAGTCCATAGAGTATTCAGCACTCTTCTGGAGCACCATAACTCAAAGGCTACAATTCTTCTTTCATCCTTATTCATTGTCCATCTTTGGGATTCATAGCAAGTGGTTGAAAAGACTAGAGTTGGGGGTCATGGTTTGAAACTTAATCTTTAAACTGACATCGTTGCTCTTCAGTATTTTGGAAAGGTCCCTGACAGCAGACTTTCCCAGCTGCATTTACAATCCATTTTGCAAAGATGAGTTGCAGATTAGTTTCTAAATGATGGCGTAAACAATGCCCCAAACATTTAATTTGCTGGATCCTTCATGATTTCCAAAACCAACTTTTCCTCCTCTGTTCATTCTTCAATTCTTCTATGTTCCTTGGATTCTGTGGTTTGCTGGAAGGTCTCACAGACACTCGAACCTGTCAAGGAAGTGACTCATGACTATGAGTGATGCAAACTGGTGTGGCAGAGACTGGAAAGCGGTGGGGAAGCAAGTAGGCTGCCTGTTACAGCGCAGCCGTGTGTCACATTCCAGGAGAGCTAGCATCCCAGGAGAGTGTGAGCACTGAGATCCCATGAACTTATGTAGCCCTCTATTGTCGTGGGGCTTGCATGCCACCCTGTTCTAACTCCTTCAGTAAATACTTCAACACAAAGGAAAAAGATAAACAAGTTGTAGGAAAATAATCTTGAACACTAAGCCCTTAACATCACATGTATTTTGATTTCTTGACAGCTGGTACGGATGGTTTTGATTGTGGATCCAAGCAAGATGAAATCACTGACAACTTCAATCTTTCCCTCCATCTATCATGATTCTGCCGATTAGCCCAGTGGTGAGGATCTGTATTTTCTTGATATTGAAATATAATTAACATTGCAGGACACAGTCTTTGGTCTTTTGTTAACGAGTGCTTAAGACACTCTATAAACCTTAACTCTGTTATTTCTTGAAATAAGCATGCTAAGCATATGTAAGGCTCAACTTTCTAATAAAGACAAAACAACGATTTTGAGGGTCTTAATTTTATTCCCAAATAAACTTACTCAATGGCACAACTGGAATAGGAACTTAGATCTGGCCTCCAGACATTCCACACATCCATCCCCACCCTGTGTTTTGTATTGCATTTGGCTAAGCTGTTGTATCTTTGCTATCATTTGTTATGCATCAGAGAGTCGGACAACGACCATGGAGGATAGAAGGAGAATTGATGCCTTTGAGCTTTGGTTTTGGAGAAGAGTATTGAGGGTACCATGGACTGCTAGGAAAACAAACAGATTCATCCTGGAAAGGGTCAAACTGGGCTGCTCCTTGGAGGCAAGAATTCTGAGGCTCCATTTTTAGACATGTTGCAAGGAGGGACAGGTCCTTGGAGAGGGACATCATGCTTGGGAGGGTGGAGGGACAGAGCAGGAGGGGAAGGCCCCCTATGAGGTGGATTGATTCAGTGACTTGGGTAATCAGAATGGGTGTGTTGGAGGCGGTGTGATTGGCACAGGACAGAGCAGAGTTTAGGGATGTAGTACATAGGGTTGCTATGAGTCTCAAGTGACTCGATGGCACATGACAACAATAACAATTGTATTATCCCAGACAGACTGGAAATCTTCACTGGAAGAATCCTTGTTTCTTTCCTGTATACCTCCTCAGCACAGGAAGAAAATAACTAAGTGTTGAGGAAATAACTATTTTTTTTTCTTTCTGTGATTTGGGTGACACTGGCTTGAAAGTCCACATTCTAGCAAATATGATGATATCTACATTCTTATAAGAAAATCCTGGTTATATAGCTATGATGAACAGAGTAGAGACCATAATGCAGGCCTTTTCACCTTTTCCACTCTCATTCATTTTGAGGGGCTGAAGACAATGCCTAACTATGGGACTATATGTTACTTCTTTAAATGTAGAGTGAGGTGAGGAAATTAACTCATGTTTCTCCGTCTTAAGTACCACATTTTATTCTAAGCTAGCTACATCAGTTCTTTTGGGGAAGAAATACAAAAATCAGATCTCGGGGATACTTTGTTTTACTTTTTTTTTTTTTTCTCATTTACTTCTGAGATGTTCAGAAAACTCTCCTCTGAATAACTCCCTTTTTTTCTGGCTTGAAGAAATAGTAGTCACTGAGGGGATTCATTGGCATTGGGTTACTTACTTTTTATTATTAATGTTTATTGATATATTTTAAGTAAATGCCTGATGCGTTGCCAGAGCTGTGTAAGGGCTGACCTACTTCCCTTCCTGCCGAACAGCTGTCTCTGCCATCAATTCTAAGTGGTTGCCTCAGTCGCAGACGTTCATCTTAGCTGCTGAGAGAACTCTTGAAAATAGTATCTATCAGTTTACAAACCTACCTTCTCAGAGAAGGTGCTGATTAGTCTATATCCTACAGGCCATAGAATATTGCATGAGCTGACCTTGAATTAGTTCCCCAATTCTGATTGTCAGAAAGCCCAAAGTTTGAAAGGACATGGCCATTGAATAGACATAAAGATGAGAATGGGGACAGATAGCCACATTAGAAACAGGAACAGTGTAATATATGTTCTATGTTCTGCCCACGAAATGCCCCTCAAAGGATAGCCAATCACATGTCTGAAAATTTCAAGAACATTTATTAATTCCACATGTGGAGACTTTCTTCCTCTGTAAGATGGTGGCTAGGGGAAAAGCCCCAAGTCCCCCCCTCCCAATTGCTTTTATGGCTTTCCTGGGTGCCCCTGTTTGGGCAGGGAGATTGAGATCATGGTTGGTGGGTCAGGGGATCAGTCATGTGGGTCGGCTTTTGATGGGCTGGCTACTTTGCCCTCCTTTACTCTTTTTTGTGTCACGTAGACACTAGTTAATTCTTTACTTTGCAAGGACAGATAAGATTTTACCCGGGGCATTCGTGTTTGCCTTAAGCTAAGAATTTTTATGGCCCACTTCTGCTTCTGGTATTAATGGGGTTTATAGAAAATGGGGGTTTTGCTGTCCCCTCATTTTACATAATGATATAAAGCAGCCCTGGTAAGCACGGTCTTCCAAGCTCAAGTGTTGGGAACCACAGCTAAGTGTATGAAAGAAATATGCAGCAGTCTGCATCTGTAAGTATTAACTAATTTTAAAAAAACCCTACACACAAGCAAAAACTTGCCCCGGCATCAACTCCAATGCATAGTATTGTATAAGGCAGAGTAGAATTACTCCAAAGGCTTTCCCAGACTTTAAGTTTTAGGGAAGCCAGTGGTCACATATTTCTCTCATGGGAGAGTTGGTGGGTGCCACCAGTTGATGTTTTGGTTAGTAGACTAATGCTTAGGCAGTGTATTTCCAGAAGTTCTGCATGAACAAAATGTATGTGTACATAATTCACTCATCCACTTTATTCCATCAAGTCAGAATCAATAGTTCGCCTTACATTGGATTTCTGAGGCTGTAAATTACACTGAAGGATATTCCCCATCTTTCTCTTTGGAGATGCTGGTGGCTTCAAATTGCAACAGAGGTGCAGTTATTTGGTTAACAGGACAGTTTCTTACAGATTAGGCTACTAGAGCTCCCCTGGGTATAAAAGTACATATGGCAAAAGCATAATGATGCATGTAAATTATATATACATATATACATACATACATATATACATATATACATATACACACACACGCATATACATATATATACATACATATACATACATATGCATACACACACACACATATACACAGAGAGAGAGTTCAAGTAAGACGTCACTGACAGCAGACAGTAGGTTTTCATAGGCAGTAAATCGCACAGGAGTAGATTGCCCATCTTTCTCTTCCAGGAAAGCTGGTGAATTCATACCATGAGAGTGGTTGAGAGTTTGACAGTGCAAGTTCTTAGCACTAAACGACCAGAGCTCCCTAGATGTATATCTATATTCACCTAAAGCAGAGAGTACCAGACGAATGTCTAGCTGTGTTTCACTGACTATGCAAAAGCATTTGACTGTGTGGATCACAGGAAAGTGTGGCTAAACTTGAGAAGAATGAGGATCCTAGAATATTTAATTGGGCTCATGCAAAATTTATACTTGAACCAGGAAGCAGTAGTCAGAACAGAGACAGAAAAAAAACCTACATGGTTTAGGATCAGGAAAGCAGTGTGTCAAGGATGTATCCTACTCCCATGCGTTTTCAATCTATATGCAGAGCAGACCATTTGGGAGGCTAGATTTTATGAGGATGAATGTGGCATCAGAATTGGAGGAAGACTCATCAACAACCTGCATTATGTATTATGAATGAATTTAGTAGTATATCTGTAGATTTTCTCTTGGGAAATGAGATAAATCCTGCTTTCACAAAACTCAGCGTTTTGCTCAATAGTTGTTGTTGTTATGTGCTGTCGAGTCGCTTGTGACTCATAGTGACCCTATGTACAACAGCCCTAAACTCTGCTCTGTCCTGTGCCAATTGCACTGTCTCTGACACTCCCATCCCAATAATCCCAGTCACTGAATCAATCCACCTCATAGAGGGCCTCCCTCTCCGGCGCTGTCCCTCCACCCTCCCAAGCATGATGTCCTTCTCCAAGGACCAGTCTCTCCTTACAACATGTCCAAAGTATGTTAGACAAAAACCTCATAATCCTTGCCTCCAAGGAGCTGCCTGGCTTAACCCTTTCCAGGATGAATCCCTTTGTTTTCCTAGCAGTCTATGGTATTCTCAATACTCTTCTCCAGCACCACAGCTCAAAGGCATCAATTCTCTTTCTATCCTCCTTGGTCATTGGCCAACTCTCTGATGCATAACAAGTGATTGCGAAGACCATGGCCTGTATCAGACGCACCTGCTCAGTAGAGGCAATAATAATTTATAGTGCTTATATATGGCAAGAAAGATTTACCTCATAGGATTTTGATGACTGTAAACTTAGCAGAAAGGAGCTTTGGTGGCATAGTCTAAGGAATATTTTGCTCTTAAACAAGGGTTGTACATCTTTGGGCCATTTAAATCTGCCAGCTGCCTTGAGGAGGAAAAAAAAGTTGATATTCTCCTTCATTAATGTCTACATGCCTGGGAATCTGATGGATGATTGTGATTAATTAACATTGACTGATTTGAGGTTCTTAATATGCACAAAAGTAGACTCCCACATCATTTCTCTGCAGAATGACAGATGAATTCTAACTGCCATCCTTTCAGTTTGTAGCCTAGTACTTGCACATCATACCGGGAGAGCTCACAAAGCACTGTTAGTGTTCTCTGGTGCAGGTAAATCAACTACAAGTCATACGAATTCTATAAAAAAAACAGATCTGAACCTTGCTCGATCCTGAACCATCCTTGCCGTCTTTGAAACATTTGAGCCCATTGTTAGAATCACTCTTTCAATCCATCTTTCTCAGCATCTTCCTCTTTTTTTCAGACCCTCCAATTTTCAGCATGATATCTTTTTTCAAGGCTTGGATCCACAGTCCACACTCTCGGCACCAGTAGCCAGGAAATTAAAAGACGTATTGTGATGGGAAAGTCTGCTGTCAGGGACCTCTCCAAAGTATTGAAGAGCAATGATGTCTCTCCGGAGACTAAGGTGCACCTGATACAGGCCAATGTCTTTGCTATCACTTGTTATGCATCAGAGAGTTGGACAATGACTAAGGAGGATAGAAGGAGAATTGATGGTTTTGAGCTGTGGTGCTGGAGAAGAATATTGAGGGTACCATGGATTGCTAGGAAAACGAACAGATTCATCCTGGAAAGGGTCAAACCGGGCTGCTCCTGGGAGGCAAGGATTCTGAGGCTCAGTCTAACATACTTTGGACATGTTTTAAGGAGGGACTGATCCTTGGAGAGGGACATCATGCTTGGTAGCGTGGACGGACAGTTCAGGAGGGGAAGGCCCTCTATGAGGTGGATTGATTCAGCGACTGGGGTAATCGGGATGGGTGTATCAAAGACGGAGAGATTGGCACAGGACAGAGCAGAGTTTAGGGCTGTTGTACACAGGGTCGCTATGAGTCTCAAGCGACTTGACGGCACATAACTACAACAACAGTCCCTCTTAACAAAGTCTTCAAAGATATGAGGCAAAGTTTCAACTTTCTTGCCTCTAAGGAGCACCCTGGTTGCACTTTTATCAAGAGATACTGGTTTGATCTTTTGGTAGCCCATGGAATATCCATCACTATTTCCCAATATCACAATTTAAAGGCATTAATTCCTTTCTATCATTCTTATTCATTGTCCATTGAATAAGGACATATAGGATATAGGAAATAATTGAAAATGCCATGGCTTTGGTCAAATGCACCATAATATTTAAACTGACACTCTTGTTCTTTAGGGCAGTAAATTTTCCCAGGGCAGCTACTCTTGATTTCATGATGCTATTACCATGAGTGTTGATTGTGGATCAAAGAAAAAGGAAATAAATAACTTCAAGCTGGATTCAAAAGAGTTCATGACATGAGGGATACCGTTGCTAGTGTCAAATGGACTTTGACTGAAAGAGAAGAAATACAAGAAAGATGCTTACTTGTATTTTATTGACTATACAAATGCATTTGACTGTGTGTATCATAACAAATTAAGGTTGATGAAGAGAAGAATGAGAATCCTAGAACAACTTAATTGTGCTCATTGGAAACACACATATATATATATAGAGAGAGAGACCAAGAAACAGTCCTCTGAACAGAGCAATGGGACACTGTCTGGTTAAAAATCAGGAAAAGTGTGCATCAGGGTTGTATCCTTTTTTCATACCAGTTCAATGTATATGATGAGCAAAACATTTGAAAAGTTGGATTTCATGAAGAAAAATGTGGCATCTGCATTGAAGCAAAATTCATACACAACGTGTGTTAATTAAATAACAATGCCCATCAAGTGTAGATAACTTGAACCATTGTTCTAGAAGATCAAAGACTACAGTCTTCAATATAGACTACATCTCAATATCAAGAAAACAAAAATTCTCACCACTGGACCAGTAAAGACACATCAAGATAGAGAAATTATTGAATTTGTCCAAGGTTTGTTTCACTGGCTCCACAATCACAAAACACTAGAAGTATTTTACTTTTTCAAATGGAAGATTTTCCTGAATGCCTTTTCAGTGTGCTGAATTATTATCATGATTAATATACATACAATTCTTTGAGATGACTAATATTTCACTAGAACTACATTGAACTTATATTTTTCTGTATATATTGTACATCTGGTGAAGCAGGTTAGAACAGGAAGACTTAAAGACAGTTTATTCTATGTTTAGGCATTTAACTCCAGAACCAGAAAATTAAAATTAACTAAAAAACAACAACAGCTAAAAAATACCCAAACTCTCAGAATATTCAGAATATGTATATTGGGTTTTAACAAGTTTTGAAATAATATCTTTCATTTTTCTCCTCCATAAATTCACACCAAAATCTTTTAATAGAATTATCTCTTACAGAAATTTTCCTCACATAATGGCTTTGTCAAAATACAGAAGAAATTCCAAGTAATTGAGTGAATGGATATAGTTACGGATTTTTAGGAAAATGTAAGTCTTTATTCCTTTTAAAACTAATCAAGGATAATTGTCTAAAATAGCAATTGGGCAGAATTCAATTGCTGATGGAATACCTATTCTATTGGCACAACTGAGTGTATTCTTTATAGTTCTTGAGGCTCAAAATTTGGAAAGAATGAAACAACAACAACAACAACAACATATAGCCTAGTGGTAAGATTCTGAGCTGCAGTCTCTAAGGCATGAAGATCAGCTACTCCACAATCTTCTCCCAGCTACTCCACAATCTTCTCCCATGCGAGGAACTACCTGTGAAAAGTCATTGGAGGGTCAGCTATTGGTCAGTTTTGACTTATGGTACTCAACAACAACAACATCATACTACACTATGAATATTAAATGCTTTCTGAAGCTGTGATGTAGCAGTGTCTATAAACACATACTACTACAAAATCCTGAGGCCTCCGTCTAACTTACTTCGGACATGTAGTGAGGAGAGACCGGTCCTTGGAGAGGGACATCATGCTTGGGAGGGTGGAGGGACGGCGCAGGAGAGGAAGGCCCTCTATGAGGTGGATTGATTCAGTGACTGGGATAATTGGCATGGGAGTGTCAGAGACAGTGCGATTGGCACAGGACAGAGCGGAGTTTAGGGCTGTTGTACATAGGGTCGCTATGAGTCACAAGCGACTCGACGGCACATAACAACAACAAACAACACTATAAAATCAAAACTTTCAATTCAATAAACATACATAAGGATAAAAGAACTTTAATAAAATGGGTAAACAAGTCTTGGAGTATCTGGTGCTCTGTTTTCCTTCAGGTCACTTTTAAGCATCGCTGCCAGTAGTCACAAAGGCACTGAAATATTTGTTGGCGTGAATAGCCTGCATTAGCAAGCTTGTGTATATGAAATTGAAAGAATCAAAACTAGCAAGGCTACAATAAGCATGTCTTTTTATTACCGTCATATTTTAACTAAGTGAGCTATGCTAAGGACTGAAACACAAGATTGCTGGTTTGACACTGTACATGAAAACTTTCTAGAAATTAAAAAGTAAATGAAAGTTTGAATGTAAAGGATTGATGAATCTCAAATACCTGTTAAGTTTGCATTCAATGGACGTGTCTAAAAGAGTTCAGAGAAGTCTGGCCGTCAGCACTATCAACGTAATCAATATATGAAGAGAACACAAAATTTCAATCACATATTGTCCAGTTTGCTAAACTTAAGTTTGAAAGTGTGTAGCTTCTTTCTCTCTTTTATCTTTTATTTCTTTCATTGTCCTTTCTTGCTTTTCTTCCCTTCATTGGTATCTTTTATTATGTTTTATAGTCAGTACTAGGATAACATTTCAATTTCACACACAGATATAATCCCTTATTAATTTTATGTTCTGGTCTTTAGGAGAAGCCTTACTCTGCATACTATCTGATGATTTAGTGATGAGTTACGCAAACATCACAATACTTTGCAGGAAACAGATTCTCCATTAGTGCAAATTTCTATTTGGTGGGCTTTGGATTCAGACAAGGAAAATCTCTGAGGGAATTGGTGTGATAAAGTGGATGCAGGGAGTAACAATTCTATCTTGGATTTTGTGACCGGTAAATTTGAAAGCATATGCTCACTTATTAGCAGGGAGGCAGGAGTGACATTCACTTTCTAAACAACATGCCTCTGGAAACTCTCTGAACTTTGATAAATGTCGATAGTTGTTAGAGGGGCTTCAGCCCTTTTGTTCATAGGGTCGCTAGGAGTCGTGTTCTACTTAAATGCAATCAAGAATAACATTTCATTAGTAAAATCTGATATGCAAGAAATAATGTATAAAAATATTCTAGCAATCAATGTTGAGTTTAATGTTGTACTCAACACAGGGGTCAATTCAAACAGTCATTTGATGTGAAGCTTCTGAGATCTGTTCCAACAACTCCATGAAACTGTTCTAACGGTTCAGTGTTTATTTTGAAAGACAAAAACAGATAGTTTATTAACAAATTTTCGCATTGAAAATATAAAAGTTCATTGTCAGAATATTACTAGAATATTTTTAATATGCATTTCCTTTTTTTTTTTAGAATGAAGAAACACACAATGCGCTTTCCTGTTAACTTTGAGGAGAACTTTAAAAAAATAATTCGAGCTTATTTTATATATTTTTTTGATGTTCAGGTTTTGGCTATTATTTATATATAAATAAAAATATGAACATATACATAAATATATATATGTGTATATATATGTATATGTATGTGTATATACATATACATATACATATACATATACATATACATATATATATCAAAGTTCATAGAGTTTCCGGAGGTATGTTTTTTAGGAAGTGAATGTCACTCTTGCTTCCCTGCTATTAAGTGAGCATAAGCTTTCAAATTTGTCAGTCACAAAATCCAAGAAAGAATTGTCATTCTCTACATCCGCATTATGACACGGATATATATCTCCCAGTCACTGTTTCAATACATCTCTCCTCCTCTCCTTCAGGGTCTTCCTCTCTTGCACTATCCCTCCTCTCTCCGAAGCATGATGTTCTTCTCTGAGCACTGATCCCTCCTGGTAATGACCTGTGTTATGCAGATGACACAGACTTGCTTGCTGAAACTGAGGAGGACCTGAAGTCTTTGCTGCAGAAGATCTGTCTTCAATATGAATTGAAGTTCAAAATCAAGAAAAGAAAGATCCTCCCCACTGGAGCAATTGAGTCTGGCACCTTAGACCACTGGCCACTCTGATACCACTGGGTCAATTGACAGCACCATGGTTGATGGAGAACAGATTGAAACTCGTAGTATCAGCTTGCTTGATTCTACAACCAACACTCTTGGCAACTTCAGTCAGGATATTAAAAATCAAATTGCTTTGGATAAGTCTGTTGTCAGGGTTCTCTCTAAAGTGCTAAAGCGCAATGATGTCATTCTAGAGACTAAGATGCTCCTGATAAAAGCTATGGTCTTTGCAATTACTTGTTATGCATCGAAGAGCGGGGCAAAGAATAAGGATGACAGAAGAATTGATGTCTTTCAGATGTGGTGCTAGAGAGGAGTACTGAACATACCAAGACTGCCAAGAAGAAAAAAATAGGCCTATCTTAGAGAGAGTGAAACCAAGTTGCTCTTTACAAGCAAGGATACTGAAGTTCTATAATCTTCCGTAATTAGGGCATGTTACCTGGAGGGACCAGTACTTGTGTATATTTAATATATCTTCACCAGCTCTATGAACTCTATGCTCAGGCCTTTCGTTCATTGGGTCTCTATGCGTCATCTACGAATCCACAGGACCAAACAACAATAACAACTATGACAGAGAGAGAGTTACGTTGGCCTAGTGGACAGAAAGTTATGCTACCAAGCCAAATTTGGGTGATTTTAATCTGCAGCCCTCAGGCCTGGTTCAAGCTGTTTTCCTGTCAAACATTCTTGTAGGTGGTATAGCACTGGTCTGTGCATTGCTGTACAGAGGGAACTCGTGGTTGCTGTGATGCTGAACACGGGGACACTGATGTGCCAAATGTGATAATAGTCACCCATGATGGACAGTGTTTGGTGGCGCTCCCCGAGTAAAACAAGCCTGGAAGCAGGAGCAGTATCTACTTCTGAGATGACTTGCCTCTGGAAACTCTATGTACGAACAGTGCTCAGGCTGTTCGTTCTTGGGGTCTCTATGAGTCGTCGACGACTCGACGGCACCCAAAAACCCTAAAGTAGGAAAGTTTGGAAGCGGGAGTGGCTTTCAGTTCCTACACATCATGCCTCTGGAAACTCTATGAACTTTGAGAAACAGCGCTAGTTCTAGAAAGACTTCAGTTCTTCTGTTTACAGGGTCACTATGAGTCATGTTCTCTTCAACAGCAATCAGCAAAAACAATCCAAAAGTAATGAAGACATTCTCTATTTGGTTATTCTAAAAGTATTAATTTTTTTTTTTACTTTTCAAGTTTTAGCATGAGATATATTTGTAATTGTTTGTCTTTATGGTGCTAGGTATGAGTCAAGGAACAAGTTAAAAAAATTGGGTGGTTTTATTTTCAAAATTGTCTTCATTGACACTATGTTGCTTGTAATCATTTCCTTACATTGTGTTTTATAAAATTAGTCACCATTGGACTATGCCCACCATTACTCCATCTTTTCAGGTCCCTACCATATCTTTCCCATTTCCTTTGTGAGGTCTCTCTCTCTCTCTCTCTCTCACACACACACACACTACACATGAATGGAACACAAATATAAGAATAATTATATGCATACAAATGAAAAAACTTAATAGAATTTAACAACATATTCTGCTCACCTAATATTTGTTCAAAAGACATTTCTCCAGTGTTTCAGATTTACATTTGTAATAAATCAGTTAATCCTAAACACAAATGTTTGTTTTCTATATTCTTTACTTTGCTCCATGAGTCATTGATTGACCAAATTGTATTGCATGTGTTAACTATAGTCATTGATTGACCAAATTGTATTGCATGTGTTAACTATTTTCAAAATATTAAGTAGCTTGTTTACTTTGGTAGCATAATATATTGATATCACCAGTATCTTCCAAATAATAATTAAGGCAAATAGTGATTAGAAATGTTAAATAATTTTTCAAATGCCACCTTGCTAAGACATAGCAAATTTAATCATAAAAACTTTGATGAATATATAACAGAGGGATGTGTTAGTTGGTATGCA
>NW_006399848.1:10777223-10790263 GCF_000299155.1 Elephantulus edwardii | reverse complement strand
ATAAAGAAATAAAAATTGAATAGAAAAATAAATTCTACACTATAGGCTGTAAGTATAGAATTAATAGGGCCGAAAACTCAGTATCATTTTAATGATTCATGAATCTATTTCTTTTTTAATCTCAAAATGGATAGTATCTTTTTATGTCCAAATTCCAATTAATATTCAAACATTGTTTTCATGAAGAAAAGAGAATTATCTATCTCATCCACCTCCATGCAGAGGTAAAAATCAAATAAATATCTAAAATTACTTTTGATAATAACAAAATTAGTTTTGTTGGACTTAAGAGAGATTTGCTTTTGGTTATTTGGTTTGTGGATTTTTTTTGTTTGGTTTCGTTTTGTTCTGTTTTTATCTTGTTTTGCTTCTATATATTTGGAGAAGGAATGTAAGACTACCAAGAAGACAAAACTACAGAGGATGCATATGCCTGAAAATTCAATCTGGCTACTTTGTGCAATCTGGGCAATACAGAAGAAAACAAAGCCATAGGTCACTTAAATTTTCTACATTTAAAAGAGACAGACTTTAATGAGATAAAGAAAACAGAAATTAGTTTCTGAATTATTTAAAAATATCAGAGGAGATGAAAACTGCTTAGTAGTTTCCACTGTGTAGATAATGCATCATGATCAATAAATAAATGCTAACCTTACCTTAAAAGCAAATACAGAAATGCATTATTAAAGAGGAATAAAATTGGTTGGTTTCATTATCCCTGCAAATTTAATGGTATGTGTGTGACTTAGAAGCCATATTTAAATTTTAATATGACTCTTTCTAATTGGGCTAAAGACAAATCAAAAAGAAATTTTATATTTAGTAGCTCTTCAGAAACTTTGTTCATTTTAGTCAGGGATGTTTCTTTCATTTTGCATATTGAAAATTCTAGTCATACTCTAGATTCACGAAGAATTCAGACTTCCTGAATGTACCCTATGGAGAGAAAATTCTTTCCAGTAATACAGGTTTACATGTCATTTATCCAACATCCGTTATCTTGTGGTGCTATAACACATAAACCACAAATGGATACCTTTAATAAAAACTCAATTTATATTCTCACAATTTCAAGTGGCTTCCAATCCAGAGCAGTGGATCTAGAGGAAAGCTTTCTATTTTTGTTTAAGTAGGAGGAAGTTCTTTGTCTCTTTACATTTATCCTCCTGGGCAATCTTCATATAAGTTGGCCTGTCTTTTCCAGCTGCTTAGTTTCTTAGTTTATATGTACAACCTCTTAAAAAAAAAGTCACAAGATACAGATAAACTTGCAATTTAACCTCATTATAAAACAAAATAACACAATGCAAATATGACTAAAACCACAAACATAGAGTTTAAGGTTTAAATCTCTTATTTGTTGAGGTCACAATTCAAGTTCAATCTTGAGCCTTGTGGCTTTAGTCCAGTGCTGAAAAGTTCTCGGTCCTTTCAGCATTAACTTTCCTCTCTACCGTCTTTCCTCCAACATATTTGAGCTAGAGTGCATAGCTCTGGTTCAGTGGTGTAGCAGTCCAGGGGTCTGTTCTGTCTTATGTCAGGTCTCTGGTCCTCTGCTTTTGTCACTGTTCCTGCTGCTGCTGTAGGTCTGGATGTCACAAGAGTCTCTGGCCTGAAAGACACACACAACAGTGTGTCTGCTACTTCTTTGTCGTTAGTGAGACAATGGAATCTGCTTCCAAGTCTGATCAACTCCATGAAGGGAATAGCCAACCTCTTTGTAGATAGGCTAACACACCCAATTCACATATCACTGCCTTCTTGTTGTTGTTGTTATGTGCCATTGAGTTGCTTGTGACTCATAGTGATTCTATGTACAAAAGCTCTAAACCCTTCTCTAGCCTGTGCCAACCTCATCATCTCTGATACACTAACTCCCACCACCCTACCCACACATTAAAGTCAAATGAAAGAGCTGGGGAAGTCATTTTTCACAGTAAATCCTTTACACCAAGCACGCATATACCTTTTAATTTTAAACAGGAATTATAATTACGTAACACCATTATTTGCAATGTCCTTTCAAAACCTCAATGTATCCTATTCTTTCAGTATACTCGCCCATTTGTTCATCACTGCTCACTCTCCCTCACTTCCCAAATTGACTTGCCAACCTTCTATAATTTTTTCTACCTTCTGGTAAACCTTCCCTAACACTTATTTAAATGTCTACTCACCTTCTACCCCTCCACCCGCCCTACACATCAGTTATGTATGCTCTGTTCCACACTGTTAGTCGCAATACACGTTATCTAATGATCCATTCATTTCAGCTTGATCTTCCCATTCCTGAATCTCTTCCAATGCCCATTCTCTATCCATTAGATTCATTTTATCCTTAATCCTCATAACCATCCTATTTTTATTACAGTGGATGTGGTGTAAAGTGTTTATTTTTCCAAATGGCTTTTGTAGCCGTTAGCTTTGACTTTGGGGCAAGAATCATACAAATATGATGTGATAATCGAACCATAAGAGAATTGGCTAGTCTTACCATTAAATGGAGTGGATTCAGCAGCAGAATTTGGGAATTTTATCACTAACAAAGAAAAAGAGGAATACGGTGGACATCCTGTTGGGGGCAAAGATTCCTGTGCCGCTCAGATTGAGGTCTACAGAAGCAGCAGCCACAGATACAGCAAAGAAAGAGACCTTATATATCACAGGGCTGACTTTGACACTGTTACCCAAAAGAACTAGAGTGAGGATCTTTCCCCAAGTTAACCGGAGGACAGGGGGAAGATGTTACCACTGGCAGGACTAAAGGAACTTCATGACCCCAAATTAGGTCAAGTGGCTGAAAGTCAAAATTCCTGTGACTGTGCCTGAGACGCTATCTAAACGGAAGGATTTTATCCTATTTCCAACGTGAATTATAGGCTGTTAATATTCGTAATCTTGACCCATAGCTGACCCTCCAGTGGGTTTGAAGAGACAGTTTCTCTCAGGGGAGGAGATTGCTCATCCTTCTTCTGCAGGCGCAGCTGGTGGACTTGAACTGTGTACCATCAGGATTGCAGCACAGCTTCTTACCAGTAGGCTGCTAGAGCTCTTATAATAGTAGAATTGCTATTAGAATTAGAAGAGAAACATGTAGGAATGTTTGGGGGAAAACATGTCTGCCTGCATGGGAATTGCTTTTGTATGGGTGACGCTGTTGATTAGGCCAGTTCTCCCTTGTGGAATTAGTTTAAGTCACACTTGCCTGTCTCCACACTGCCCTTGCTCTTTTTACAGTAGGTTTATACAATTTGTCTTTTGTAACTGAGTTCTCTTGTTCAGCATGTTCTGTAGGCTTGCCTATGTTATGTAGTATTTGACAAGCTCTTTATCATTTTTTAGTGCTGCATAGTATTCCAACATGGGACTTCACTAAAGTTTCTCTATACACTTTGCTGCTGTTGTTGGTAAGCACTTGGCTGATTCCATCTCCTTGCTATTATGAATAATACTTAAATAAATATAGGTAAACAGACATACATGCATCTGAAATAAGAAGGTTTCCCTAACATTAGAGCTTTATATTTGGACTTACAGGCCCCTAAACTCAAGGGACACTGATCACAGCATAAGAAATCGGCAACATCTTGAAGAATTTGGAATCACAGAAACCCACAGAGTTTGAGATATAAGCTGTCAGATCAAGGGGTGTATAGCAAGAGATAAGTATTGAAGGGAGTAGGTGGGATTAGAAGGGAATACTGGTGGAGCAGAGAAAGGGGTGGGTCAAGAGACTCGGGTTAAGGGCAAAGAAAATACTGAAACTATTAGCTATTTCTACAATTGGGAAAGATCTTTTATCTGCATTGTTCTGTAAAATGCTTGTCTGTCAGATACTTTTCTAAATCTGAGCATTCATATTTAGACAGACTAGGAAGAAGAATTGGCCTTCCACTTTCAAAAGAGCAGGCCTCCGGAAACCCTATGTACAACAGAACACACTTAGATTAGCAGATAGGGCAACAGATGTGGAATTACAAGTATGGACATTCTACGGAGGAGGAACAGTTGTAAGCAGACACTAGTGGTTGGAACATGGATTGGGAGAACTATGTAGGAAAATGAGATATTATTAAGGTAGAAATGGAATGCATAAGTTATCAACACCTAGATATTGGCGAGATGAGATGGACGGTCATGGGGCATTTTTAATCAGATGATCATATGATCTATTATGCTGGAGATGAAAAGGTGAGGAAAAATGAGGTTGTTTTCATAGTTTAAAAAAGGCATTTCTAGGTGTATCTTGAAATATAACATTGTGATTGACAGGAAATATCCATATGCATACAAGGAAGTCCAGAATACTACTATCATTCAAATATATGTGCCAACAACCAGAGCCAAAGAAGAGGAAATAGAGAGTTTCTACCAACTTGTACAGTCAGAGATTGATCGAATCTGCAATCAAGATTCATTAATAGTGATGGGTGACTGGAATGCGAAAGTTGGGAACAGAGAAGAAGGATCAGTAGTTGAAGAGCATGATGGACTCGGCGACAGAAACAGAGCTGGAGATAGGATGATAGAATTGTACACAATTAATAATTTATTCGTTGCAAATACATTGTACAAGAAACATAAATGCAGGCTATTCACATGGATTTCACCTGATAGTATGCATAGGAATCAGACAGATTACATCTGAGGAAAGAACCCCTGGAAAATGGGAATCCCAGAACATTTGATTGTGCTAATGCAAAACCTATACTTGGACCAAGAGGCAGTCATCAAAACAGAGCAGGGAAACACTGTATTGTGGCGTCAGGATTGGAGGAAGAATCATCAACAATCTGAGTTATGCAGATGACACAATCCTGCTTGCTGAAACTGAGGAGGACCTGAAGCACTTGCTGTGTATTATCAGGGACTGTAGTCTTCTGTATGGTTTGAGGCTCAGTATCAAGAAAACAAAAATTCTCACCACTGGGCCGATTGGCAGCATCTTAATAATGCCTGGTGAAAAGATTGAGATTGTTCACAGTTTTGGTTTGCTTGGATCCATAGTCAACACTCTTGGCACCAGCAGCTTGGAATTTAAAAGACGTGTCAGGATGGGAAGTCTGCTCTTAGGGACCTCTCCAAAGTGCTGAAGTGTAATGATGTCAGTCTGGGGACATTTTTTCAGGCACTTACTATGTATGTGATTCTTCTAGGTGGTATAGCACTGGTCTGTGCCTTGCTGTACAGTGGTAACTCGTGGTTGCTGTGATGCTGAAGACTGTGACAGTGATGTGCCAATCGTGGTAATGGGCACCCATGGTGGACAGTGTTGGCTGGAGCTTCCCGACTAAATCAAGCCTGGAAGCAGGAGCGGCATCCACTTCCGAAATGGCTTGCCTCCGGAAACTCTATGTGCGAACAGTGCTCAGGCTGTTCGTTCATAGGGTCGCTATGAGTCATCTACGACTCAACGGCATTAAACAACAACAACAACTACACGTGTGAGAACGAGACAATGACTGAGAATGACAGAAGAACTGATGCCTTTGAAGTGTGGTGTGGGAAAAACTTTCTGAAGACCCCATGGGCTGCCAAAATAACAAACAGCTGCCTTGGAGAACAAACAGAGTGCTCTTTGGTGGCAAAGATGATAAATCTTCATCTCACATACTTAGGACATGTGGCGAGAAGAGGTTATTTCTTGGAGAGAGAGGCTGTGACAGGTGGAGGGGTGGCAAAAGAGAGGAAGACCTTTGGCCAAATGAGCTGGCACAGGGACTGTACCAACAGATTAAGTGTATCAGAGATTGTGAAGATGGCACAAGATGGAATAAGGTTCATATTTGTTGTTCATTATATTGTTATGACTTATACAAGACTTGACGGCACCTAAAAACAAAACCAACTTTACCTATGAAATGGTTCTGACACTTTGACTATGAGTTAAGTTGTGTGTTTATATGTGTATAATGAAGTATTATAAGTATTATCAAGAAATAATAGCAATCTTTTAAAGAAAATAACAATTATAATAGAATAGTAAAAATTAACACTAGAAAAGTATCATACATGATTTATAATACTTCTATATTAATAATTACATTTCTATCTCCTTTTTCTCTGTTTCTGTGTCTCTCTCATTTCTGTCTAGTTAGAAATGACTTATAACTGACCCTCAGTTGATTTTCACAGGTAGTAAATGACACAGAATGAAATTGCATACCTTTTCTTCTGGAGAGCATCTGGTGGATTCGAACCATTTGGGTTTTGAGTTTGTAGTACAGCTACTAACCACTAATCAGCCACTGCTATCAAGTGCTTGTAACGCATATTTGTGTGTGTGTGTGTGTGTGTGTGTGTGCGCGCGCGCGCGTGCGCACGTGTACATGTGGTTTTGGTGGTGGTGTTTATCTTTGTGTCTACAAGGTGGGAAATTGCCCATCATCCTTCAGGAGAATGGTTGGTGGATCCCTACGTGTCTTTGGGTTGGGAGTGCAACTTCCGTTCTTATGTGCTGCTCAGTCAGTTGCAACTTGATGGTAAACAACAACATAATTCATTTATTTTAATTTGCTGAATAAATGGCCAAACTAAAGGATCCTAAAATATATTTGTTTTGCTGTAATGATTAGTTTCCTCAAATATCTATTTTAAATAGCTAGAGTTTCTCCAAGTAATTAAACAGTATGCAATTATTTATTGTCAGTGGAGACTTAGTCATTAAAAACTAAAATTTCTAGCTCACTTTCACTTAAAGTTGGTTTTTATGTCGCTCATTTATATTATATTTAAATTACATTCAAAGGAGTAATCAACCAACTAAACATTATAAAACACATGTTGATTATCATGGTCTATTTTAAGTTCTTAGAGTACAATTTAATTTTGCTTTAAGACTGTATGATTAATTAACATACTACACACATTTTGTAATTCTTTTAGTGTAGATGTATATTTCCAAAATTGAGACAAAATTACCTTCATATTAGTAAGATTCTTATTGTCTTCCATCTTTAATAACTTTAGTTCAGAATGTTCAAGACAATACAAATAGCTCTCCTTTTTCACCAATAAAAAATCATGTTCTTAACAACTTTATGTATGTTGTTGTTGATGTTGTGTACTGTTGAGTCAAAATCAACTCATAGCTGATGCTCTATTGGGTTTTCAGAGACAGTGAATGACGAGGGAGATTACATTCCTTATATTGCCTTGTTATTGTTGTTATGTGCCATCAAGTCGCATGGGCCTCACAGCTTTAATCCACCTGACGTACATTAGCTCTGAAAGTTGCCCTAGTCTGAGCCAATGTCATCGTCTCTGACAGAACTAATCCCATTTCTTTAGTTACTGTATCAATCCATCTCATCCTGTGTCTCCCTCTCCTGTGTTGTTCCTCCACCCCTCCAAGCATGACATCCTTCTCCAAGGACTGGTCCCTCCTTGCCATGTGCCTAAAGTATGTGAAGACGGGGCCTCAAAATCCTTGCAACAGTGAATCAACATAAATACAAGTTCTTTATAAACTTAACAATAAAATATCAATTAGAAAAATCCTTGCCTCCAGGGAACAACCACATTCCACCCTCTCCAAGACAAACCTGTTTGTTCTCCTGGCAGTCCATGGAATATTCAACACTGTCATCCAGAACTACAGCTCAAACTCATTTATCCTTCTTCTATCATCCTTAATTATTGTCCAGGTCATAGATGCATAGCAAGTAATTGAGAAGACCATGGTCTGGATCAGGCACACCTTGATCTCCATACTGGCATCATTGCACTTCTAGAGAGGTCACTGACAGAATACTTTCCTAATGCAATTGATCTCTTGATTTCCTAACTGTTGGTGCCAAGAGTGTTGACTATGGAACCAAACAAGCTGAAGTTACCAACAATTTCAATCTCTTTTCCTTACATCATGAAACTGCCTATTTTCAGTGGCGATAATTCCGCCCCCCCCCCTTAATGTTAAGCTTCAATCCATTTTGAAGTGTATAGCCCTTGATCTTCTGCAGCAAATGTCACATGTCTTCTTCGGTTTCAGCCAGCAAGGTTGTGTCATCGCCATAATGCAGGTTGTTTATGAGTCTTTCTCCTATTCTGATGCTGCGTTCTTCCTCATAAAGTCTAACCTCCCAAAAGATCTGTCCTGCAGATAGATTTAAAAGGCATGTAGATAGAACGCATTTCTGATGCACAACTTTCCTGCATTTGAATCATGTCGTTTGCTGCTCTGTTCTGACTATTGCTTTCTAGTCCAAATGTAGGTTTTGAATGAGCGCAATCAAGTATTCTGGAATGCTCATTCTCCTCAACGTTAGCCACAATTTGTTGTGACCCACACAGTCAAATGTATTTGGATAGTCAATGCCATCAAGTCATGTGCGACTCACAGCGACACTATGTACAACAGCCCTAACCTCTGCTCTATCACTTGCCAATCTTATTGTCTCTGATATACCCTTTACCAAAGTGACTGAATCAATCCATCTCATCGAGGGTCTTCCTCTCCTGCACTGTCCCACCCTGCCAAGAATTATGTCCCTCTCCAAGGGCTGATCCTGCCTTGCAACATGTCCAAAGTATGTCAGATGGTGCTTCAGAATCCTTGACTCCAAGGAGCTGCCTGGCTTCACCCTCTCCAGAATGAACTTGTTTGTTCTCCTAGCAGTCCATGGTATATCCAATACTTTTCTCCAGCACCACAGCTCAAAGGCATCAACTCTCCTTCTACCATCCCTAGTCATTGTCTAGCTCTCTGACGCATAGCAAGAAATTGCACAGACCATGGCTTGTATCAGGCTCACCTTAGTCTCCAGATTGCCAACTTTGTTCTTCAGTACTTTGGAGAGGTCTCTGACAGCAGACTTCCCCAACGCAATTCATCTTTTAATTTCCTGACTGCTGGTACCCAGGGTGTGATTTCAGTAAATTGCATGGGAGGTGATTGTCCATCTTTATCACATGTGGTACTTGATAGGTTTGAATCTGTCTTTGAGTTGATAGCATAATTCCTTACCACATTAAAAAGATTATAATGAGCAATCTGAAGTGACAAAACGTATGAAGGGAAAAAAAATCTAAAATATTAATAAGGAGACGAAGAAATGGAAACACTTCTGAATGAAACGTTTGAGACAATAACTATAAACCTGAAATTTCTTACAATATGAAGAGAATTCTAAGCATTGTCATGTGTCAAAGGGGAGGGGGAAGCTTAAGACTAAGAGTTGTTGTTTTTGTTGTTGTTATTGATTGCCATCAAGTTGAGCAAGACTCATAGCAACTCTATGAACAAGAGGCCTGAAACCTTTCTATAACTATCATCACTTATCAACCTTCAGAGAGTTTCCAGAGGCATGTTGTTTAGGAATTAGATGCCATTTGCATACAATATACAATATGTAGAGAATTCATAGCATTATTACATGCTGGGGGGCAGGGTGGAGTAGAGCTTAATACTGAGAATAGCAAAGAACAATTCCAAAGATAAAGGCTATTTTGATGAATAGAAATAATTCTCTATCAACGAATTTGAATAAACATGCTATTTAGTATGACATTATCATATAGAACTGATCCATAATTTATTTCTACTGAAAATAAAAATGGTTTTGTTCTATTTTTTGAAGCCTAGTTCCTCCTGTACTGAAAGTATGGAGATTTGTTTGTAAAATTATAACCAGATCTTATGCCTCATTTTTTCTTATTATCTTCAGCATTTTTCACTACATGTGTCAGGGACTAAAAGCTTAAATAAATAAATGTTCATTTCTTAAAATGAACTTGGAAGAAAATATTTCCACAATTCAAGATCACTCTCCCAACTTATGTTAAAATATTAAGCTAACACGATTCGCTGTAAGTAGCCTGCTTCCTGGATATTGCTTGCCAGTGATGTGTTTAAAAATCTGGTAGCTTTTGTGAAAATTTGACACAAATGAGTGCTAAATATGTCAACTTTCAGTGTGTGAAACATATTGGAATATTATATGTCAATTGACTGCTTCACTGAAAGGAATTATTAAAAAAAAAAACCCCCAAATGTAGTGCTAGAAAAAAAAGAGATAGTTTTTATAGCACCATCACATATTTGAACATACTGTTTTACTTTTTACTCTTCAAATTTCTTGTTTTCCAAGTAGTGTATAAATATGAAAATAACCCAAAACTTTGAAGAATTCACGGTAAAGGATTCACATGAGCATTTTAACAATTATTGCGGGAATTGTTTCTTGTAACTTACTTCAGGTTTTGTATTAAGATATTATTTCCAGATTACGTTAAGTAAGCTGGATCTACATAGATAATTCCTCATGCCAGCCTGGGGATATAAAATACTCATACAAATAAAAATATATCCAATGTAATCTATAGTGTGATACAGAGTGGTGTAAATCCTGTAAGGACCAAAGTTTTCATATAACGTGCATGCATGAAAAATTTGTTGCTGTTGTTACATGCCATCAAGTTGCTTATGACTCATAGTAACCCTATGTACAACAGCTTTGATACCTTCTCTATTTTCTGCCAACTTTATTGTTATATCTACCCTCATTACCCCAGTCACTGAATCAATCCATCTCATTGAGGGTCTTCCTCTCCTGCACTGTCCCTCCACCCAAGCATGACGTCCTTCTCCAAGTACTGTTCCCTCCTTGCAACATGTAGAAAGTATGTCAGACAAAGTTTAAAAATCCTTGCCTCCAAGCAGCAGCCTGGTTTCACCCTCTCTCATTTGAACCTGTTTTTCCTCCTGGCAGTCCGTGTTATATTCAATAGTCTTCTCCAGCACCACAGATCAAAGGCAACAATTCTCTTTCTGTCATCTCTAGTCATTATCCAGCTATCTGACACATAGCAAGTAATTGCAAAGACTATGGCCTGGATCAGGTGTACCTTAGTCTCCAGACTGACATCGTTGCTCTTCAGTACTCAGGAGAAGTTCCTGACAGCAGACTTTCTAAATGCAATTTGCCTTTTTGTTTCCTGGCTGCTGGATATGAAGAGTGTTGACTATGGAGCCAAGCAAATGTAAGCTTTTAACAATCTCAGTCTCTTCACCATTTATCATGATGTTGCCAATCAGCCCAGTGGTGAGAAACTTTGTTTTCTTGATGTTGAGCTTCAATCCATATTGAAAGAGTCCTTGGCCTTCTACAACAAATGCTTCAGGTCCTCCTCAGTTTCTGCAATCAGGGTTGTGTTATCTGCATAATACAGGTTGTTGATGAGTCTTTCTCCAATCCTGATGCCACATTCCTCCTCATAGAGCCCAGCTTCCTGGAAGATCTGTTCTGCATATAGATTGAAAAAGGTATGGAGATAGGACACATTCCTGGCATAGTCCCTTCCCGATCTTGAACCATGCAGTGTTTCCTTGCTCTGTTCTGACAATTGCCTCCTGGAAGAGATCCATATTTGTTCCCATTCCAAAGAAAAGTGACCTGACAGAGTGTGGAAATTATTGAACAGTATCATAAATATCCCATGCAAGCAAAATTGGGCTGAAAATTGTCTATAAAAAACTGGAACAGGACATCAATAGAGAACTGCTAGACGTTCAAGCTGGACTTAGAAGAAGCTGTGGTACTAGGGATATGATAGCTAATGTTAGATGAATCTTGGCAGAAAGCAGAGAATCCCAGAGGAATGTATATCTGTGTTTCTTTCACTGACTATGCAAAGGCATTTGACTTTATGTATCAAAAAAAAACTGTGGCTGACTCTGAG
This sequence comes from Elephantulus edwardii, assembly GCF_000299155.1. NCBI lineage: Eukaryota > Metazoa > Chordata > Mammalia > Macroscelidea > Macroscelididae > Elephantulus > Elephantulus edwardii. Next base: position 10,778,581 of record NW_006399848.1, on the reverse strand, counting down.
GAGAATGGGAATCCCAAAACGCTTAACTGTGTTTACAATCTAACAAATAATATACAATTACATATAAAGATGTTGACCCCATAGGAAAGAGCTCTTGTACCTTAGGTATTAATAAGAAAGCTCACTGTCAAATCCAAAGTGGTCATCTCTCCAGTGGCTCGAATCCACCAGCGGCTCTGCAGGAGAAAAGTGGGCAATCTTTTCCATTGGCATTTACTGGCTTCCTAGTAAATGATGGAAATACCAAATATGAGTCAGTTCCAACTTGATGGTGATATATCATTTTTAATTTTTCAATAAATATAGGGAACATACTTATGAGGAGGTGATACATAATGTAAAAATCATATAAAGCATGCATAATATGTATAAAATAGACAAAAATGTAAATATCATATTTACATAAAAATCCTTTTTTTTATTTGCATAGAACTCAATTTACCTTATATTTACATGTCTCTTTCCTATGGGAGCCTTCTTTGATCTAGGTAATATGAAGGCAATATTAGAGTAGAAGTCAAAAGGAGTTCTATGTGGAGGATATGGTATGAGTTCATGAGATCCCAGATAATAATTCTTGAGAGGTTTCTCAAAATATTGGCTCCAGAACTCAGTAAACCACAAGGAACCAACAAAACCATAAGGCTATTGTTGTATCTTAACTTGAATCGTTTGGATCTCTGCTTCTTTGGTTTTTAAAATTCCCTTTCCTCTAAAATGAAATTATGTCTTCCTCTGGCTGTTAAATTATACAATTCATTTCCCCCTGCTTCAGTTGAGCGAGCCTACATCAGTCTTCTTTCTAGATAAATTTATTGTTTATCAGCTCCATAGGGAATAACCAAAGACATTCAACTTCAACTTCCTATGCCTAAAAGATACTCCAATGACTAATTTCTAGACATAGTTGTGTACTATGTTCATCAAGTCCAAAATCTATGGTCCTGTTACTGGGCTGGGTAAATTTTTGATGGAGGCTTCATTAAAAAAAAAATAATAATAATAATAAAACATACACACAAAAAACCCTCTGAACAAAGCAAACAAAGGAAAAACCTGTTCGGAGGTCTTAAAAAGGAAATATAAAAGTGAAAAGAAAATATTGGGAGGTGAAAAATTGTCTGGTAGGTGATTTTTTTCTTTGTTTTATATGAAAGAAGTGAGACTGATAATGAGGCCATTAGAGTATATTGAGGCTGAAAGTATTTTTTTCCAGAATTTTCAGTTTAAATTTCTCTGATTTTTTCAACAGGTGACTTTCTACAGAATTTCTACAGGTGGCCAAGTTTGGTGGAGCTCCTGGATGAACACAAGCTTGGAAGCAGGAGTTGCATCCACTTCCAAAATAGCTTGCCTCC
>NW_006399848.1:10769722-10776448 GCF_000299155.1 Elephantulus edwardii | reverse complement strand
GAGCCAAGCAAACTATTAACTATCTCAATCTCTTCACCATCCATCCTGATGCTTCCAGTTGGCCCAGTGGTGAGAATCTTTGTCTTCTTGACATACAAAATAATTTGTAACAGCTAATTAAAATATTATTCATGTACCATACGATTCACCCATTTAAAGGAGACAGTTTAATAGATTTTAATGTATTCTCAGTGTTGTACATCTACCAACACAGAAATTTAGATATTTTCATCACTAACAAAGACGTTTCACTTCCTGTAGCTGCCCTGCACCAGGTTATTCTCGATGTGTGTCTTCTGGCTGTGTGGAGTTGCCTGTCCTCAGAGCTTGAACAAGCAGGGCATACATACAGTGGGCATTCTTTGTGATTGTTAAAAAACCAAGAGCTTGTGATGAGCTAATAAGTTGTCTAGCTTTATGGATTTCAGGATTCTGTGTAAACAGCATTTTGGCAAGATAGATTTCTTTTTCAAAATCCCATGAGTTCCCTTGTATATGACCACCACTCTCAGTTGTTCTTTCAATTGTCTTTCAAGTCAAGAATTACAGAGATGAATTCTGTAATCCTATTACTAATAGGTTGGAAGCAGGAGTGGCATCCACTTCCTTAACAACATGCCTCTGGAAAGTCTATGAACTTTGGTAAATGTCAGTGGTTGTAGAGGGGCTTCAGGCCTTTTGTTCATAGGGTAGTTATGAGTTGTGCTTAACCTGAAGTCAATCAACAACAACAACAACAACAGGCAGACAGTGCTTCCAGGAAGTAATGACAACAACAACAACAACAACAGGCAGACAGTGCTTCCAGGAAGTAATGACAGATTAATTCGGGGGAAGGGGGAAGAGAGGCAGAAATGCAGGCAAAAACTTAACTCCTGAACATGGAAAATGGTTAAAGAAAATTCCTTGAGGTAAATGTAGTAACATTTTGAGACAGTTAAATAAATTCATATAATTCATAGGATTACATGGTATTTGAAACAATTAAATCACGCCAGACCTTATTGGTTACTTAATGGTCTCTTGTTTGCTCTGGTGGCCTCATGGTAAGGAACTGACCTGTCAACTCAAAGGTAGGCAGGCAAACCCAACAATTACTCCACAGGATAAATAAGGGTAATCTTCGCCTGCGCAATACACAGCCCCTGAAACCCTACCAGAGGCTCAGAAGTGAGTCAGTTCTGACTTGATGACATACATAAGAAACTAAAAAAAAAAAAGTGGTTTCAACCCACTCTGTAGCATGTAACTAGAATTCCTCACAAGAAATTTCATAAAGATGTTATCCAAGAAAACTAGATGCAGTTGTTGTTGTTGTTGTTATGTGTCATCAAGTCATTTGCGACTCATAGCGACCCTATCTACTAGAGCCCTAAATGCCATTCTATCCTGTGCCCAGCCTCGCTGTCTCAAACACACTCATTCCCACCACTCCACTCACAGAATTGATCCATCTCATCGAGGGTCTTCCTCTCCTGCGCCGTCCCTCCACTCTCCCAAACATGATGTCCCTCTCCAAGGACCAGTCCCTCCTTGCAACATGTCCAAAGTATGTAGACGAAGCTTCAGAATCCTTGATTCCAGGGAACATTCTGGCTTCACCCTCTCCAGGACAAACCTGTTTGTTCTCCTAGGAGTTCATGGTATGTTCAACACTCTTCTCCAGCACCACAACTCAAAGGTATCAATTCTCTTTCTATCATCCCTATTCACTGTCCAACTCTCAGATGCATAGCACGTAATTGCAAAGAATATAGCCTGGATCAGTCACACCGTAGCCTCCAGCCTGACATCATTGCTCTTCAGTACTCTTGAGAGGTCCCTCACAGCTGACTTTCCCAATGCAATTCGTCTCCTGATTTCCTGGCTGCTGTTACCAAGAGTGTTGACTGTGGAGCCAAGTAAACTAAAACAGTAGCTCTGCTTTTATGACACATGGCATCGGCATCAGTCAAAACAGACTTAACTACAAGGAATTTGGATTTTTGTTTGTTTGCTTTCTTTTTACCTACTTAACTCTTTCTCAAAGTCCGTTTAGTATACATACAGATAGTTTCAAAGAATACTTTTTTCCTAGTAAAAGAACAATGCAATAATGGTGGTGTTCCATCCATTTCTGATCAATTTACATTTCACTGTATAATATAACTGCATGAAACCATGAGCATGGTAGGAGCTATAATGATGAAAACACTGGTTTATCTGCAAAATGTCTATAATACAGGGGGGGAAAAGACTTGGGGGGCGGTGGAGAAAGAACAAAGGCAAGACCAAATCCTTTGATGATCAACTGAAAGTTTGAAAAAATTCTTAAAAGATACCAGGTTCTTACTCATTATTTTACTTTACAAAAATAGTCACAGAAGAGATTATTTCTGTCTTCTAGTTATATGAGATGATTACATATCTTTACTGTGTGATACCCTAGTCACTTACACTATCACTTAACATTTCAAAAGTACCCAGTCTTATTGGCAGACCAGAAAAAAAAAGTATTTAGAGACTGATTTCAGTAGGATGTGTATGAACTTGTTTTTTTGTATTTTAAATAAGAATACAGAGTTTTTTGATGGTAAAGACATGAAATGACAGTAAATAAACATCTTGACCACTGATCTTCAGGGTTGCTTCCATTGTCCTAGTATTCTAGGAAGTTCATCATTTGTTCAGTAATAAAAAATAGCTATCTAGCCTTCATTTAAATATCTTACTTTTAAAAAAGATGTCCGCTGAGAATCAGATAAAAACAAATTATTTTTAGTAAAAATTACATTTGTATTATTTTTATACATATAGCTAAAGTTTTTAGATAGAAAATCATGAGCTTGCAATATTTGATGTTGGGGTTTATTCCTCCTCTTTTTTTTTTTATTTTATACTGGTTTACATACAAAGTTCGTAAAATTTGTATAGGTTGTTTTTCTGGCCAGATCTTTCACCTTTAATTTACTCATCTCTCCCTTTTAACTAAATTTAGTATAAATTTCTGTTACTGTGCTTCCACCATAAAGCTTAAGACCATATACTATTTGCTATTTCCTGTTTCCTACAATTCCTGAGAATTTAGTTATGTTGCTTATTAATAGTTTATGTAAACTTCTGGCTTGCCTCATCTGTCTCTCATCTAGAAATTCGCCCAGACTTTCATTTGCCCCAAATTTGCTCCAGGTAACATACCTTGATATAATTTTTCGTAACACATTCATATCTTACAGAGGGTCACACGGAAACAAAAACAATTCATTCTCATGTTGTTGTTACGTGCCGTCGAGTCATTTGCGATTCTCATACTTATTATTATTGTTGTTGTTGATTGTCTTCGAGTTGAGCATGACTCATAGCGACCCTGTGAACGAAAGGCCTGGAGCCTTTCTATAACTATCAGCATTTACCAAAGTTCATAGAGTTTATGGAGGCATGTTGTATAGGAAGTAGATGCCACTCTTGCTTCAATGATGACTATGAGGATGAAGAGGGGGAGGAGGAAATGAAAGAGGAGGAGGAGGAGAACGTCAGATATGCATCTTTCCATATCTCTCCCCTCTCTATATATTACTTATACTTGAACTGAGAATAATCAGTGCAATCAGATTAACTACTTCTAGTGGTTGTTCCTTGAACCACTGATAATGTTGTTGTTATTATGTATCATTGAGTCTCCTGGACCCATAGCGACCCTATGTATAGCAGCTCTATCCCGAACCAGTCTCACCAAAATCTGACACACCAACTCCCATTGCCCCAGTTACTGTATCAATCCATCTCATCCAGGGTCTTCCTCTCCTAAGCTGTCCCTCCACCCTTCTGAGCATGATGTCCTTCCTCAACGGCCTGTCTCTCTTGGTCACATGTTCCTAAGTATGTGAGATGGATCTTCAAAATCTTAGCCTCCAAGAAGAAACTTGGTTTTACTGTCTCCAAGATAGATCTATTTGTTTTCTTGACGGTCCATGGTATGTTCAAGACTCCCCTCCAGCACCACAACTCAAAGGATTCAATTCTTCCTCTGTCATCCGTAGTCATTGTCCAGCTCTCTGAAGTACAACACATATGCAAAAGCCATAGCCTGAATTAAGCGCACTTGAATCTCTAGACTGACATCACTGCCCTTCAGCAGTCTGGAGAGGTCTCTGATAGCAGGTTTTGCCAATGAAATTGGTCATTTGATTTCCTGACTGCTGTTGTTAAGAGTGTAGATTGTGCAGCTGTGCAAAATGTTAATATAACAAGACAGTAAAGAGTGAAAGCTATCGTGTACCTGACCTGTTCTTACTAATTTCAGTTTTTTCATGAATTCTTGAAAATGGCTTTTCATTAATATTTTTTTCTTGAGAGATTAGACTTTGTGATTGAAATGATAAAAGCAAAGCCAAAATAGGTCCTTATACTATATATTATTGACACAATACGTTGCCAAAGAGTATATTCAGTTGCTGTTAAGGCTACATAAAACATTATTACTAGTGACATCCTCATTTTGAACGAACATAAAAATAGAAATTGAAGTAATCATTAAAATTGCTTGAAAAATCCTATGTAGAAGTCATGTTAAATGTACTATTCAAACAAGAAACATTTTGTCATTTAAAAAAAATTTTTGAGTGCTGAAATCTATGTTGCTGTTGTTGTTGTTGTTGTTATGTGGCGTTGAGCAGTTTGCAACTCATAGCACTCTTATGCACAACTGCTCTGAACTCTGCTCTGTCCTGAGACAGCCTTATAATCTGACACACCCATGTCTCTCACCCCAGTCACTGGGCCAATCCATCTCATCGAGGGTCTTCTTCTCTTGTGCCATCCCTCTACGCTCCCAAGCATGATGTCCCTCTCCAAGAACTGGTCCCTCCTTACAACATGTCGAAAGTATGTCAGATGAAGCTTCAGAATCCTTGCTTCCAAGAAGCAGCCTGGTTTCACCCTCTCCAGCAAAAACTGTTTGTTCTTCCAGCAGTATATGGTCTATTCATTTATCTTCTCCAGCACTGCAACTCAAAGGCATCAATTCTCCTTCTATCATCTCTAGTCATTCCCCAGCTTTCTGATGCATAGCAAATAATTTAAAAGAATACAACCTAAATCAGGTGCACCTTAATCTCCAGATTCACATTGTTGCTCTTCAGTATTCCGGAACAGTCCCTGACAGCAGACTTTCTCAATGCAATTTGTCTTTTGATTTCCTGGCTGCTGGTATCAAGAATGTTGATTGTGGAGTGCAAGCAAACTAAAGCTGTTAACAATCTCAGTCTCTTCACCGTCTATCATGATGCTGTCAATCAGTCCAGTGACGAGAATCATTGTTTTCTTGATGTTAAGCTTCAATTAATATTGAAGGCTGCAGTCCTTGACCTTCTGCATCAAGCACTTTAGGCCTCCTCAATTTCAGCCAGCAAAGTTGTGTCATCTGTATAACACAGGTTGCTAAGGATTCTTCCTTCAATCCTACTGCTGCATTCTTCCACATAGAGCACAGACTCCCAGATGATCTGTTGCACATGTAGATTGAAAAAGATATGGAAGTAGGGCACATTCCTAGGGTATCCCCTTCCCAATTTTGAACCATGCAGTGTTTCGTTCCTCTGTTCTAATGACTGCCTCCTGGTCCAAATATAGGTTTGTAATTAGCATAATCAAGTGTTCTGGGATTCCTTTTCTTCTCAGAGTCTCTAACATTATCTACATATATATCTATATACATCCCTAGTACCAGGGCCTCTTCTAAACCCAGTCTGCACATCTAACAGTTCTCTGTTGATGTGTTGTTTCAGTCGTTTTTGAGTAATTTCAGCAGAATCTTGTCTTCATGTTGTTGTTATTGTGGTTAAGTATTGTCAAGTTTTAGGTGACTCAGAGCGACCCATGAACATAAGACCTAAACACTTGTTTAACTTTCATCATTTCACTAAGTTCACAGAGTTTCTGGAGGTAAGTTATTTCGGAAGTGGATGCCACTATTGTGTCCAAGCCTGTTTTAATTCGGGAGCTCCACCAAACATGGTTACTCCACCATAAGTAACCATTATCACATTTGACACATCAGTGTCACAGTGTTTAGCATCATGGCAAACATGAGTTACCTCTGTACAGCAAATGGACAGACCAGTGCTATACCACTTGGAAGAATATTTGACCAAAAACTATTAAAACCAAGCTTCACTAGAACCAGAAAACAAATCTCTGTAGAATCCCGCTGTTACAGACAACTTCCCAAACTGGATTCCAGCCCCAAACTGCTACCAAATGCCTTTTTAAATAGGAGGAGGCCAAGTCAAATCAGCACAAAACCAATATCAAGTAAGCATTCCACACCCAAGCCTCGACAGAAGCAGAAAACAAAGCTCTGTAGAATCCAGCTACTCCAGATAAATCCCCAAATTGGATTCCAGCCCCCTGTTTGCATGCAATGTTAATTATACTGTTTGATAACTTCTGCACTTTGTTGGGTTAACTTTGCTTGGAATGGGAACAAATACTTATCTCTTCCGGATAGTTGGCCAGGTGGTTGTACTCCAGATTTCTTGGCACAATTTGGTGAGTGAATGACTTAAATCTACATGTATTCCATTTACTGTTGCATCTGAAAGTTTTACATCCAACCAAGGAAATACATGTGTGTGTACGTGTGTGTATTTACATATTAATATATAATATATTCATGTAATATAAAGATATATTATTAATATATGTAGAAATATAAAGCACAACTCATAGCAACCCTATGAACAAAAG
>NW_006399848.1:10767748-10769622 GCF_000299155.1 Elephantulus edwardii | reverse complement strand
TGATCTTATTAATGCTATGTTTACATAAAATATATTTTATATCTGTGTGTAAAATATGTAAATTTGCCAAAAATGAAGATCAACAATTGAAACATGCTATAAGAAGGAAACTTTGGAGGCCTACTAGCAAGAAGGTGTGTTCTAATCCCAAGAACATGGTTCGAATCTACCAGATGGTCCACTAGAGAAGGAGGGGCAATCTCCTCCTGTGTCAGTCAGATCTGATTCTACAGCACACAACAAACCCCACAAATAAACGAGTAAAACCCCACAAATAAACCTTCATGCTATAAAAATGCCTTCCAATTTCACCACATCCTCAGAAACACTTATTCTTGCTATCCTCTTACATTTTGCCATTGCTACTAGATTGAGACAATATCTCATTGTCGCTTTAATTTGCATCTCTCTGACTACCTGTGATAGTTGAGCATCTCTGCATGTGTACATTGGTCATCTGAAGGTCTTCCTTTGTGAAATTTGTCATTTTATGTGTTTTCTACCACTTTGTTATTGGGCTATCAGTATTTTCCTTGCAGACTGCTAGTGGGATTGTAAAGTATAATCATTCTTAAAGACATTTTGATATCTTCCCAAATAATTGAACACAAAAGTCCCATATGGCCCAACTATTCCACTGCTAGAAATATATCCGAAGAAAAATACAACTGAGGCACAGAGATATTTACATCTGTTTCATAAAAATATTATTTAGAATAGCAAAAAAAAAGGAAACAGTCAAATTTTCATCAACAAAGAACTGTATTTTGAAATTTTGTTGTAGTCACACAGTGGAGTACTATGCAACACTAAAGAATAATAATTTTGTAAAATATTATATAATGTGGAATAATCTAGAGAGTGTTATGCTGAGTGAACTAATTCAGTCTCATAAGGATAAATACTGCATGTAGTGTTAGCCTAAAATTTGTCACTTTTAGACATTAGTTAGCTGCCTCTGATCTCCAGTTGCCTTAACTGCAGGCACATGATCTTACAAATCGGCATGATCTTGCAAATCAGCATCAGCTGTGGAACTAGGATAAGAGAAGGAGTGCTTTCTATACTTGGCAGCTAGACTTGAGGTCTGCAAGGCCTGTGGTGGCAAGACCCTGTTGGGAGCTAGATCCTGGTGTTTGAGAGACCATGACATTTCTGTGGACAAATGGTGTGACCTGAGGCTTCTTGCATTTGTGCCTGCCACAGTTAAAGGTTTGACTGTCCTTGCCAGCTGTTTGAAGATGAAGTTGCCTTATTAACTACTCTGGGACAAACCTTATTGAATGATTTGGGTTTGGCTGCTGAACTGACACCAGATCTTGGACTAATTGTGTTACTGTGCCTTGGGATTGCTTAGCTAAAACATGGACTTCTATTGTGAGATATTCTTTGATTTCCCCAATCTCGAACTTCCTTCCCTAATAAACTCCATTCTCAGTACCGCAACTGTGAGCTTGTGAGTCAACAACAAATAAACAAATCTCTTGCTACTGGTGGGGCTCTGGAGGCACCTTGAGGCTGGACTACTCTTTATTTGCTTTCTACTCTGGGGCATTTAGGGGCTGTGCTATTCTTTCTCCCTCTGGCCCCTTCAGAGAGAGCTCCAGGACCTTGTGCCCCTATGTCCTATTTTCTCCTATTAAAACACTACATCAGCCAAATATTATAAAAATAGAAGAAAACTAATAAGATGTTTATAAATGACTAAAAAGGGAAAAGGAAAGGGAGAAAGGGGCAGAAAAAGAGGAAAGGTGCAAATCACTAGAATAGCAGAGTTTAATGGGCAGATGTTGAAGGACAAGGAAAGATTTAATTGGGACTCCCAAAGATGAGATAATAAGAGCAAATATTAAATAGTAATTAATCATATAAAC
>NW_006399848.1:10766864-10767538 GCF_000299155.1 Elephantulus edwardii | reverse complement strand
ATTAATGAAATAATAAAATTATTCATTAGCAAAAAATAAGCTAAAATGAATTAGATTAAACTGTTTTTGTTTTCAGTCAGTATTTCAGACATAGAAACTGAATCTAAAATATTAATAGAATAATTTGGTTTCCTGGGAGCTTTGAAGTTGATAGATTTTAACATCAAATATATTTTGAAACAAAAAACAAAGACGTTTTGAAATTTAAATATTCCGTGCCTACACAAAAAATAAGAAATTTAAAATTGCCCTAGAAATGCAGTGTGTCTGCCTCCTCTCGAAACAAACATATGTTCTATCATAACTGATCATTGTTCAAGCTTAAAGAATTTAGAGAAACTGCAGAACAGACTATGAAAACAGGAAACCAAAACCCCAGTGGTGCAAGAGAACTAATGCTGGCTTACTATAAAGGAATTGTTGACTCAGTTCATAGAAAAAGTGTTCACCAAATGACTACGATTCACTGTGGTTACACACAATTACACAGAACTTGGTAAAGATTTCCCACCTATTGTATAGCAAAGGGGAAAAATATTTCTTTTGAGTTATAAGGATTCTTAAATTTTCTGGATAATTTCTTTAATCATACTGCATCTTAAACTTAAATATAACAAAACAGTGTGAGTTATTGATATTGTTATGAGGTGGCATCAAGTTCACTCTTCTGAACA
>NW_006399848.1:10765853-10766323 GCF_000299155.1 Elephantulus edwardii | reverse complement strand
TGCACTGCAATCCCAGAGGCATATGGTTCAAATCCACCAGATGCTCTGCCAGGAAAGGAGGGACAATCTCCTCCTGTACCAGTCAGATCCGATTTGATGGTACGTACACACACACACACACACACACACGCACACGCACACAAACTAATAATAAAATAATAATTAAAAACAACAACAAAACCCAAAAAAAAGCAACAGCCTGCATATCAGAAGTCATGTGAGTCATTCTCCTGAGACGTCTTAGTCTCTGTAGGACTTTCTAGCATTTCCCTCACCCCCATCAAATCCAAAAGATCATAGAAAAATTGGGGAACTGAGCCACAGCAGTGGGGGCGCTGTTAATATCAGACATAATGGCTTCATGTAACTGGAGGAGCATTTATGATTATGGCAACCTGAGATTTCTGATTAATGTGTGCTATTAATTTTGTTCTTCTTGTTATGTGCTGTCAAGTCACTCGTGAGTCATA
>NW_006399848.1:10762660-10764007 GCF_000299155.1 Elephantulus edwardii | reverse complement strand
ATTTCCAGAGGCATATTGTTTAGGAAGTGGCTGCCACTCCTGCTTCCAAAACTTAGCCCTTAGAAGCAGCAAAAGTGATGGATTCTTGCTAATCTGACCAGTTTTACTTCAGCATTGAATGAAAAAACGCAATCTGTTTATTAATGAAATATTCTAGCTGTAAACATGAATAAAGGTGTGAATAGAAAGTTGAAAACAAGAAAGAAATTTACAACAAATTTGCTTTGATGCTATTTCTTGATTGTTGTATACATGGGTGTTGAATAATGATTCAAGAAGAATGAAATCACTGACAACTTCAAATTATTTTACCACGATGCTGTTTGTGGTTTCAGTCGTAAGGGTTTTTTCCTTTTATGTTGAAATGTAAATCGTACTGAAGACTATAGTCTTTGATCTTTATCAGGAAGTGCTTCAATTTCTCTTCACTTTTCAGCAAGCAAGGTTGTGTCACCTGCATGTCATAGGCAGTGAGTCTTTCCTAAGTCTTATGCCATGTTCTTCACGTAGTTTAGCTTCTCAGATTTTTTGCTAAACACATATATTAAATAAATTTGGTGAAAGATTATATCCCTGATGCAAACATTCCTTGATTTCTAATTATGCAGCATCCCTCTTTTCTGCATAAAAAGCTACTACTTGACATATGTACAAATACTGTATAATCACAAAGAAATATTATGGGATTTTCATGTTTCTGTAAATATTTTGCATGAACCACGTGGTAAAAATGCCTTCTTAGTAAAACATATTTATATATTCTCTGGGTTTTTGTGTTTTTGTTTGTTTGTTTTCTAATTTTAGTAGAGACCTCCTGGTTGTCATCAGTGATGATATTTTCCCTTTTCTCTTTCAAGTATGCCTTGAATTTCTGGTAGTTCCATGTGAATGGATGACTGCAGACTTTTTTAAAATATAAACTTTTTCTTTTATACTGGTTTATTTAAAACGGTCATATACATTGTTTTTCACACCAGATCTTTTCCATTTCCTTAACCCACCTCTCTCTCCAGCCATCAAATTATGTGATCCTATAATTACATACCCCACTCACCCTCAACCCCTTACTCTCCACACACACCTTAGAGCTTCATACATTTTACTAGTTACCTATTTCTACAATAACAGTGTTATACAGTATTTGTCCTTATGGGACTGAGTTGGTTCACTTAGCATAATGCTCTTAAGTCCCTCCTAAGTTAGGATTTTGTTTCTTTTTTTAAAAGAAATAAGATTTTAGTGAAAGTTTACAGAGAACTTGGATTTCCATTTATTCATTGTTGCACATTTAACTAGTCACTTCTGAAATAACAGGCCTCAGAAAGCCCTATGTACAATAGAGTACTC
>NW_006399848.1:10745785-10761565 GCF_000299155.1 Elephantulus edwardii | reverse complement strand
GGTTTTCAAAGACAATAAATCACACGGGAAGAGACTATCCATTATTCTTCCATGGAGCAACTATTCGACATGAGTGCATGTCTTTCAGATGACAACGCAACTCCTTACCACTAAGTCAACAGAGCTTCTTCATAAACAAATTAAACCATTATTAATATCCTGAAGAAAAGTTATAAAACATCATAAAGGATCATGAATATTTCTTAAACAAGAGAATAGTTAAGTATCCTACATTTACATAAGCAATATTAAGGTAATCACTTAATTGTGCACATGTACCAAGGAACATTTTAATAGGACAATGACACATTGCACAGTCAACATCATGAAAAATCTATTTCAGTGTTGGGTTTTTTGTTTTTCCTCTTTATACTTATTCAGTCTGTGTACTCCTTTCAGAAGCTGGATGTCATGAAGAAGAATGTGGCCTCAGAGTTGGAGGAAGATTCATCAAAAATCTGCATTTTTACAGCTGACAGAATTTTGCCTTCAAAAGCTAAGGATGACTGAAGTACTTACGGAGATTAGAAACCACAACATTCACTGTGGAATACATCTTCATATAGAGAAGACCAGAATCCTCACTAGTGGACCAATTAGGCAACATCATGATAGACGGAGAAAAGACTGAAGTGGCCAATAATTTCACCTTACTAGTATCCACAATAAGAATTCAGAGTAATAGCGGTTAAGGAATCAAAAGACACAATACATTTATGAAATCTGTGTCAGATCACTCTCCAAAGTGTTAAAGAGCAAAACAGCAGTTCAAAGATTAAGGTGCACCTGATCCAAGGCATGGAATTTTTGTTTGCTTACTGTGTATCTAAAAATTGCACAATTAATCAGGATGACAGAGAAAAAAAATGAATGCCTTCAAATTGTGGTGTTGGTGAAGAGTACTCAATATCTCACAGACGCCCCAAAAGAACAAATATGCCTGGAAGAAGTGCAATCTGGCTTCTCCTTAGAGGCAACAATGGTGAGACTTAGTCTCAAACTATAAGTGTGTTCCCAAAAAGGGCCAGTTCTTGAAAAAATTACATCATACTTGGAAAGGTGGAGTCAGAATAAGAAAAGATCCTCCACAAGCTGGATTGACACAGTGACTCTAACAACGGGTCTGAGTATGAGAGATATTATGAAGGTAGCATAGGATACCTCTCTAGAGTACTGAAGAGCAATGATGTCAGTCTGGAAACTAAGGTACACCTGATACCGGCCATGGTCTTTGCAATCACTTGCTATGCGTCAGAGAGCTGGACAATGATTAGGGAGGAATATAAGGAGAATTTATGTTTAAGCTGTAGTTGGAGAAGAGTATTGAATATACCATGAATTGCTAAGAAAACAAACAGGTTCCTCCTGAAAAGGGTTAAACCAGGCTGCTTCTTGGAGCAAAGATTTTGAAGCTTCGTCTGACATACTTAGGACATGTTGGAAGGAGGGACCAGTCCTTGGAGAGGGACATCATGCTTGAGAGGGTGGAAGGACAGCACAGGAGAGAAAGACCTTCTATGAGGTGGGTTGATTCAGTGACTAGGGTAATCAGGGTAGGTGTGTCACAGACAGTGAGATTGGCACAGGACAAAGCAGGGTTTAGGGCTGTTGTACATAGGGTCACTACGAGTTGCAAGCAACTTGAAGGCACACAAGAATACAACAACAAGCATAGGATACGGCAAGGTGTTTGGTGTTTTGTGGTTTGGTTTTTTATTTTATAGTGCTTTACTTACAAAATTCTTAAAATTCAGTTTTGATGTTATTCAATGAATAGTTATGAGTCAGTGACACCTAACAACAACAAAATAATTTTTACAGTGGAGCCGTGGTGATACAGAGGCTAAAGCATCATTACAAACCAAAAGGTTAGAGGTTTAAACCTACCAGTCCAGACAAAAAGTGTGACAGTCGGCATCTGTAAAGGTCTATACTGTTAGACTCGCTATGGGCGAGTTCTACTCTGTCTTACAGTTACTATGAGGTGGAGTTTAATCACTAGTATTGCTGCTGTTATGTCCCATTAAGTCAGAACTGATCCTTGCCTTGGCTCTCCAGTGAATTTTCAGAGGCAGTTAATCACACAGGAGGAGACTGCCCATCCTTCTCCCACAGAGCAGCTGGTGGATTAGAACTGTGTGCCTTCAGGACTGCAGCACAACTTCTTGCCACTAGGCCACCAGTGCTCACCAACATTTGTTGTTGTTATCTGCGATTGAGTCGCTTGTAACTCACAGTGACCTTGTGTACAGTAGCTCTGAATCTTGCCCTGTCTGGAGACAATTTCATCCTCTCTGAGAGATCTAATTCCATTTCTTCAGTCACTGAGTCAATCAATCTCATCTTGGGGCTTCCTTTCCTGTGTTGTCCCTCCATCCTTTTGAGCTTGATGTCCTTCTCCAAATATCTATCCCTCTTGGCCATGTGCCCAAAGCATGTGAGATGGAGCTTCAAAATCCTCACCTCCAGGGAACAGCTTGGTTTCACTCTCTCCAGGACTGACCTCTTTGTTATCCTGACAGTCCATGGTATGTTCGACACTTTCCTCCAGCACCACAACTCAAAGGCATAGATTTTTTTTCTTCTATAATATTTGGTCATTGCTCAGCTCTCTGATGCATAACAAGTAATTGTGAAACCCATGGCCTGCATCAGGCGCATCTTAGTCTTCAGAATGAACGTTGCTCTTCAGCACTCTGGAGAGCTTCCTGGAAGTAAACTTTCTAAAACAATTTGTCTTTTGATTTCCTTACTGTGGGTACGAAGACTAATGTTAAATGTTGTTAATGTTGAATAATCCAGGAAATATCAAAAGGTGGGAGGAATGCAAAGAGTCACTATACCAAAAAGAATTGGTTGGCACAGAATAATTTCATGAAATAACATATGATTTGGAGGCAAGAGTGATGAGGGAGGAAGTGCAAGCTATCCTGAAAAAATTGACAAAAAACAGGGCCCCAGGAATTGATTGAATACCAGTTGACATATTACAGCAAGCAGATCTGCCCTGGACGTGCTCACCAGGTTGTGCCAAGAAATCTGGAGGACAACTACCTGGACAATTGACGAAGAGAGATCCATTATCCCCATTTAAAAAAAAAAAAAGTGACCCAATATGCAAAGAAAGTCCAGCTGAAGATAATCCTAAAACAACTGGAACAGTGCATCATCAGAGAACTACCACTTATGCAAGCTGAGAGTAGAAGAGGCCATGGCACTAGGGACATCATAGCCAACGTTAGATGGATCTTGGCCAAAAGCAAAGAGTTCAAGAGCAATGTGTATCTGTGTTTTATCCACTAAGCAAAGACGTTTGACTATATGGATCACAACAGATTGTGAAGAACCTTGAGTAGAATGGGAATCCCAGAACACTCACCTGTGCTTATGTAAAATCTATACTTGAACCAGGAAAGCAGTAGTCAGAATAGATGAGGGAAACAGTGCATGGTTCAGAGTCAGGAAAGATGTGTGTCAAGGCTGTATCATTGACTTTGAATGGATTAAAACTACTTTAGAATATTTTATTCCAATTGTTACATTTATTAAGCAATACTATTTTATAATATAGCATACATAGAAGCAAATTAACTGAGATTTGTGAAATAGAATTAGAAATTCCAGAGAGCTTGCACAGAGTAAGAATTTCACCTGGCCTGAAGTTTCCAGGTTTCTCAACAAAACCATATATTTACCACATGAGAAAGGCAACCTGCCAAAGCTATATGGTTCTAATGCTCTAATACACTGGCTAGAATAGTGTTGTTGTTGTTGTTGTGGTTATGTGCCGTCGAGTCGTTTGCGACGCATAGCGACCCTATGTACAACAGCCCTAAACCGTGCTCTATCCTGTGCCAATCTCTTTGCCTCTGACACACCCATCCCGATTACCCCAGTCACTGAATCAGTCCACCTCATAGAGGGTCTTCCCCTCCTGCACTGTCCCTCCACTCTGCCCAGCATGATGTCCCTCTCTAAAGACCTGTCTCTCCTTACAACATGTCCAAAATATGTCGGACGAAGCCCCAGAATCGTGTACTCAACCTATTTATACAACATAACGATGTAGACTCTGTGTAGATCTATCTGTGTTTCTCTGGATTTAGTAATTAAAGTTTGCTTTTTTTATTTAACCAGATACATACATTGTCTAACTCTTTCAAGGACTTAGGCTTAACTCTTTGCTTCTAAAGCACCAAATGCCACATTTGAATTATTTTCTTCTAATATTGCCGTATTGAACTCTCTGGACTCTCATGGAGAGAAAAATAATGTGAGATGTCATTTAATCTAGTGAAAGAATATCACTATATTCACTCTTTAAGGAAGTGTTGTAGATTGCCTGTTGAGTACATAATTTCTTTCTTATCTTATATTCATACAACTTTAAAATGGAGGTATGTAACTAACTTCAACAAGAGGTCTAGTTTTCTTTTTAAATCTGAACTGATATTGGTCTTTCTTGAACCAAACAAGTGAAAGGAAATAATGAGATTTCTTAGCACAGAATCATTGTGTAACAGGGATGGGCCAGAACAACACCGTGCTGAAAGAGAGGCTCAGGAATGCGAATTATTCCAATAAAGCCCAGATCTCTGGCATCATGGCCAGCTGAATGCCTTTACATGAAGAAGCCCAGATCTAACCCAGTCAACCCATAGGAACAAGTCAGTTGTTAAGTCACCATGTTTTAGAGTGTTTGCTACCCACAAAGAAGTAACTGAGAAAATAGGTCACTTATACCCAGATGAGTAGTTAAGCAGAGTAATGAAAATGTCAAATTGAAAGATTGAACTAATCAGGTAGAAAGAAAGAAAAGGGTGAAATACTTATGTATATAGACTAGGAAAGTTCTAGTTTTTTTCTGTGTTCCTGGGTAATAAAAATGGTTAATGCGCTCTTCCGCTAATTAAGAGAGTAACAGTCGAAGTGTACCAAAGCACTTTAAAAGAAATATGTGTGAAACTAATCTATAGCGACAAGCCTGAATCAAAGGCAGTGTTTTATGAAGTTTCTGTATGACACACATGATTAGCATAATTTCCTGATCACTGGAGTTTCAAATGCACTCATAGACTCTTGGGAAGAAAAGCCTGGAAAAATCAGTCACTGATAACTCTTTGGACGTATATGGAGTCATCATCATGAATTAAAATGAACTAGACAACATGAACCAGCAAGTTGGACACTTTTAGTGATGACTATTTTTTTTATTTTATACTGGTTTACTTATGAAGTCTGTATACATTGTTTTTCTCACTAGATCTTTACTCTTTATTTTTTTAAATACTCCCCACTTTTAATTCTTTTATTATATTTATTGAAATATAATTTTATTTCCATTGATTCAAATAATAAAACATTTTGCTTGTATTTTGTGTTTCTGTTTTTGCTTTTCTTTGGGGTTTTTTTTTTGTTTTGATTTCTAGTAATCCTTGTTTATTGTATGTTGAAAAGTATTTCTTTGCAACAGATAAGCAATGAAAAGAAAAACAGTGACAACATTGAAAAAAAAATTATCAA
Organism: Elephantulus edwardii; assembly: GCF_000299155.1. NCBI lineage: Eukaryota > Metazoa > Chordata > Mammalia > Macroscelidea > Macroscelididae > Elephantulus > Elephantulus edwardii. Next base: position 10,756,042 of record NW_006399848.1, on the reverse strand, counting down.
TCATTCAAAGGATAGTCTGGGAGTCAGTTTGGGGATTCATTTTGAAATTAGTTGGACAATGAACAAAAAAAAATATTCAGTGAAGAACTGATGCCTTTGGATTAGGACATTGATGAAGAATATTGAGCACACCATGAACTACTAAAAGAATAGGAAGCTCTGGTTGCTTCTTGAACCGCTGAGTGGGAACTCATCTATAGCTGACCCTCGTGGGATTTTGGAGGTAAACAATGTCATGGAGAATTTGTCCATCCTTCTGTTCGAGGCAGCCAGCGGAATCTAACTCCCTACCTTTGAGTTAGCAGTTCAATTCTTTACCCTCTAGGCTTAGAGCTCTACTCTGCTGGCTTTGTGTTGCTATTTTCACGTCTTGGTAACTAGAGTATAACACACAGCATGGGGCTTAGGGCAAGCCACCAGCAGCAACAGAAGAAAACTGAACACCCTATCTTCCCCTTTTTATTCAAGTACAAGTCCCAAATCTTTAGGACAAGCCCCAGCTTTCTCTTTCTGCTGTCTTAGTGGTAAGGGATTGTGTTGCCGTCCCAAAGGTGATAGGGACTCTGAGTGCACAAGCCGCTCCCCAGGAGAAACACTAGCAATCTCGTTCCACGTGATTGATTCTCTCTGAAAACTCACAAGAGGGTCCGTTCTTGGAAGAAATGTAGCCAGAGTACTCTTTAGAGGTACAGGTGGTGACACTTCATCTCACAAACTTCTGTTTCTGTTACCCAGAGAGTCTAACCTTGGAAAAGGACATCATACTTTTTAAAAAGTCAGCTTATAAAACGTCTCCTTTTTAATAGTAATTTATTTCTTGTAATGACATTGGCACAGGATAGAGAAGGGTTTAGGGCTGTTTTACACAGGGTCGCTCTGAGTTGCAAACGACTCGACGGCACATAACAACAACAACAACAACAATTATCAACATGCCTGACTTATGGGAGTCTAGAGGTATGAAGCTGTTCTACCAGCCCAAAGGCATGAGGTTTCAATCTACCAGCTATTCCAGGCGAGAAAGATGGACAATCCCCTCATACAATTTACTGCCTCTGAAAGACTTCGGGAGGGTTAGTTAGGGGCTAGTTACTCCTCGACAGTACATAGTAATAACACTTATTAGGATACACTTCTTACCTCTCATACTAGGATATACACTTCTTGTAAGTTGAGCTTGAAGCACCAGAAGAACTCCTTAAACATAGTTGGTGCTCAATAAAACTGGTGGAATGAATAAAGGAATTTAATTCCATGATCTCAGGAATTCTTTATTAATATGCACGTATAGTTTATAGCTAGGGAGCCTTGGTGGCCTACTGGCAAGAAGCTGTACTGCAATCAAAAGGGCTCACATTTCAAATCCACCAGCCGATTGCTGGAGAAGGATGGGCAATCTCCTCCCATGCAATTTACTGTCTCTGAAAACCCACTGGAGGGTCAGCTAGACGTAGTTTCTGACTCGACGGCACACAACAGGTTAATGTCTATATTAGGTGTAACAGAGCACGATTTCATTTTTTTTTCTTTTTTTATACAGTGAAAATGCATTCGTCTTCCTTCTCATTCCATCAGCTTGGCTCTTCATTGTGTATTTATGGCTTTCCAGACAGTAGGTTTAGACTATCATTTTAATGTGCTACAGTTTTCTTGTGCTAAATATGACAGCTTTAAGTATATTTACACTTCTCTTACTCACACTGTGGAGATACAACTTGGCAAGTAGTCATTCTCATAGCAATAAACAAAATGATAATTCCAAAATCTAGAAGGCAAACACTGATAGATGTTACACTATTTATTCAAACAAATTCTTTTTGTTGTATAGGAAATGAACTCTAGGGATTTGGCAAATTTTGGAAAGGTAGACAACTTAAATTGTAGGCTTTGGTCAAGTTAAATAAACTTTAATCCACTTTTCTAAGGACTCTGTGAAGATGTTCTCCATGTTTTTTAAGATGTATGATGACCACTTTGTGTTAAAAAACACACACACAAAAAATCCTCAAAAAATAAAAATGTAGGCTAGTAATACAAAAGTAATTAATACCTATCTGTGTTTCATTGACTACGCATAAGCATTTGATGGCATGGATCACAACAAATTGTAGCTAAACTTTAAAAGAATGGGAATTCCAAAGCACTTGATTTACTCAAGTGAAATCTATACTCGGACCAGGAAGCAGTCATTAGAACAGAGCAAGGAAACACTGCGTGGTTCAAAATCAGAAAAGAAATGGGTAAAGGATGAAACCTGTCTCCATACTTTTTCAGTCTGTATGAAAAACAGATCCTTTGGAAGATTGGACTTCATGAAGAGGAATGTGACCTCAGGATTGGAGGAAGACTTACCAACAACCTGTATTATGCAGATGACAACAATGCTGGTTGAAACTGAGGAAGACCTAAAGCATTTGTTGAAGAAGGTTGGAGACTGTAGTCTTCAATAGGAATTGAAGTTCAACATCAAGAAGACAAAGATTCTCACCACTGGGCCAATTGGCAGCGCCATGATAGATGGAGAAGATATTGAAGTTGTTAACAATTTAAGTTTGCTCTGTTCTACAATCAGCACTCTTGGCACCAGCCATCAGCAAATGAAAATATGAATTGCATTGGGAAAATCTGCTGTCAGGGACCTCTCAGAATGCTTTAAAGAGGAATGATGTCAGTCTAAAGACTAAGGTGCACCTGATTGAGGCCATGGTCTTCACAATTACTTGCTATGCATAAGGCATCTGAACAATGACTAAGGATGACAGAAGATGATAATAATGCCTTCGAGATGTGGTGTTGGAGAATATTGAACAACCAGGGACCACCAAGAGACCTAACAGGCAAGTTGCTCCTTAAAGGTGACAATTATGAAGCCCCGTCTCACCTAGTTTGTGCATGTGGCCAGAAGGGACCAGTCCTTGGAGAAGGATGTTTAGAAACATGGAAGTATAGCACATGAGAGAAAGACCCCAGATGAGGTGGATTGACACAGTAACTGGTACAATGGAGAAAGATGTTTCCGAGACTCAGACTGGCTCAAGATATAGTGGGTCTCATAGCTATTGTACTTAGCGTCACTATGAGTCACAGATGACTCGATGGCACATAACAACAACAACAAATTGCACAGGTTTCCTTATGACTTTATAACAAACTGATTAAAAGTGTTTCTATTGTTATTTGAACTCTATGAAACCAATGCAGGTGGTAGATAGGATGTCATGTTAGCAAACCAGGACTCCACAAGTAAAAGACCTGGGAAATATGGACTTGCTTTTTTTATCCTACACCTAATACAGCACCAGGTGGGTCATTCTTATTTAGTGGCACAGTATATCAGAAATGTCCAACAAATGTAATAATGAGATTATCTCAAAGACGTACTCCACATAAGGCTTATATTGGTTATCGAAAGGGTAATGAGGATGGAGATAGTGAGAGTTTTCTAACTTTGGTAGCTAGAATATTGTTATTGTTTATTGTTATGTGCTGTCAAGTCACTTTTGACTTAGAGCGACCCTACGCACAACAGCTCTGAACCCTGCTCTATTCTGTGCCAACCTTGTCATCTCTGACACACCTACTCCCATTACTCCAGTCACTGAGTTAATCCATCTCATCGAGGGTCTTCATCTCTTGTGCTGTCCCTTCACCCCACCCGCAAAACATAATGTCCCTCTCCAAGGACTGGTTCCTCCTTGAAACATGCCCAAAGTATGTCAGATGAGATTTAGAATCCTTGCATCCAAGGAGCAGCCTGGGATTATTATCTTCAATACATAAATTTTAAAAGAAATTATTTACAGGATTATTTGTTTATATCTAAAGGGAAAAGTCCTTCTAAGCACAAGTGTTGTAAAAGTAAAGATTGAGCAGGTGTGCGGGTAATGACATCTCATTCTACTGTTTCACTGCTTATTCGTTGATATTTGAAAATCAGGATAATGAGGCAAAAATAGTGTCTATTGTTATACAAATGTATCATTTCAGCACAATGAGACCAGCCTTACAAATCAAAATAACAATTAAGTTCTTTACAATCTTACCTGAATTATGTGGGAAGCCATTCTGTAGTACACAGTCATAGCCACCAATTTATACATATTTATTTGCAAGCAATAAAAATAGCCTCCGGTACAAAGCTCATTCAAAATGCTTTTGTTATCAAGTTCTATTTACTGGATGAACATAGAATTTTATTTAGGGTATCAAAATAGATTAGACACCATTTAAATATACCTCAGCTATCCAACTAGGTCGTGGTTTAGAGACTTGCTCACAACTGCTATCAAGTTGACAAGCAAAACATATGGTTTGCAAACAATTGTCATTTTATTTTCACATTTTCCATTATAAAAAAATGACAGTAGGAAGGCTAATTTGGGAAATTTTAAACTTCTTCTCAAGAGTTCACAAATATGTCATCTTCCTTTTCTGAATTTATTAAATTATATAATAAAGCACAATAAACTCAAGAAAACACAAAAAACTCAAGCATTGTGTTATTCTGTGGAAGCACTTGCCAGCTGTTGTGATTTTATTGAGTAATACATTATCAGTGTGATGGTGTATTTATGGTGATAAATTGAATGACTCACACACTGGTACATAATTAGAATGAGTATGTCCTGATGATATAGTAACTCAATAACCTCATAGCAGAGAGAAGAAAAGTACTTTAGAAACTCTGATTCCATATGGTTATTTTTTTAAGTATGTACTATATACCATTTATGTAGGGTAAACCATAAAGTTTCAACATAAAATTATTTTACTCTATGCTCTTATTTTACAACTGGAAATGATCAATAATTTTAAAAGAGAGAGAAAGAGAAACTGATTGTAGGAGGAGTGGCTCATTTCTTGCTTAGCTATATTTCTAATTTTCTAAGTCTGTTTCGTTATTTACAATTTTGTTTCCACACCTATAAAATGGAAGCGACCCTGGTTATATCAGGCTGCTATGATTCTAAAAGGAAATTAAATTCAGGTGTTTGTGAGGGCTTTATTTGGGAAGACCAAAGGAAGCATAATTTAGTGTCTTTGAGCTATAACATGGGTTTATTTTAGACTCTATAATGCTGGGTCACCTTAAGTAAATAAACTAGATTTTCGAGTGCCTAACTTGACCACCTATAAACCAGTATTACCCGTTAGATGTTTGTGCTGATTAACAGTAAAATACTTATAGTAAATCCTGTGAAATATTAGTGTTTAGTAAGTAAACAGACTATTTTAAAATGGTGGCACAATGTATCTTGATTCTGTCTGTGTAATCAACATTAAAATTGAAAAAAAAAAAGGGAGAGAGAGAGAGATATTCCATCCATCACAGAATATGATGATTAACATTTTGTAGATTTGGAAAAAATAAACAAAAAAACAAAGTGAATACATATACACATGTAAAGTATGTATTAAAAATTACACTGCACGCTTTTATGCAACATTTCACAATTTAATTCAACTTATAAGTTGAATTATACACTTGTTGGCAGTCAAAACTTAATAATTGAATTTTATTTTGGCATGGAATATGAGAGTAGATGAAATCTAGATCATCTTTCTCTTCAGTCAATGCAGTGTTGATGTTATTAGGTGCAGTTGAGTTGAGTATGACTGATAGTGACTCTATGAACAACAGATCTGAACCTGGTCCAATCCTTTGCTGTTGTTAAAACCTCTGACATACATACTCCAGACAGTTGTTGTCGTCACTGTGTCAATTGCCTGGCTGAGAGTCTTCCTCTGCTTTGCCTTCCTTCCACTATTCCAAGGATGATGTCTCTCTCAAGGTATTAGCCTCTCTTAGCAACATGCCCAAGGTACGGGAGATGAAGCTTGATCATTTTCACCTGCAAGGAGAATTTGAGCTTCACCTTCTCCAAGACATAGCTATTTGCTTTTTGAATGGTCCATGACATAGTTGACATTCTTCTCCAACATTACAATTCAAGGTCATCAGTTCTTCTGTCATCCTTATTCATTGTTCAGCTCTCAGATGCATAGCAAATGATCAGAAAGACCATGGCCTAAATCAGAAGCACCTTCTTCCTCAAACCAACATTTTTGCTCTTTAATTATTTGGGAGGTTCCTGACTGAACACTCCTGGTGCAATATGTCTCTTGATCACCTGACTGTTGGTACCAAATGATATTGGGGATCCACGTAAAATGAAATCATGGACAGTTTCAATCTTTTCTCCATCCATCATGATGTTGTGTATCAGTCCAGTGGTGGAAATATTTGTTTTCTTGAAGTTGAGATGAAATCCATATTGAAGGCTGTATTCTTTGATCTTCTGCAGTGAGCACTTCAGAGCCTACTCACTTTTAGAAGGAAGATTCTGTCATCTGCATAATGAAGGTTCTTGATTAGTCTTCCACCAATCTTGACACATTTTTTTCATAGAGTCTAGTGTCTTGTATCATTGACTCAGCATACAGATTAAATCAATACAGAGTAGGGACACAACCCTGATGCACACTCTTCTTAATTTTAAGCCATATAGTGTTTCTTTGCTGTGCTCACACAATAATCTCTTGGTTTCCTATAAGCACAAGTAAGTGTTCGGGGATTCTCGTTCTTCTCAGGGTCAGCCACAATGTATTACGATCCACACAGTCAAATGCTTTTGCATAGTCAATAAAGCATGACCAGATATTCCTCGGGTAGTCTTTTTTTCAGCCAGGATCCATGTAACATAAGCAACGATATCCTTGGTGCCACAGCCTCTTCTAAACCCAGATTGAATTCCTAGTAGTCCTCTGTCTATATATTGTTCTAACTTTTAAAAAATTATTTTCATAATTATTTTGCTTGCATATTATATTAATCATATTTTTCAATAATGTCTACACTCTATTTATTGGACCATCTTTCCTGTTGTTGTTGTTGTTGTTGTTATGTGCCGTCTAGTCACTTGAGACTCATAGCGACCCTATGTGCAACATCCCTAAACTCTGCTCTGTCCTGTGCCAATCTCACTGCCTCTGACACACCCACCCCGATTACCCCAGTCACTGAATCAATCCACTGCATAGAGGGTCTTCCCCTCTTGCGCCTGCCCTCCACCTTCCCAAGGATGGTGTCCCTCTCCAATGACTGGTCTCTCCTTACAACATGACCAAATTATGTCAGACGAAGCCTCAGAGCCCTTGCCTCCAAGGAGCAGCCCCTTTTAACCCTCTCCAGGATGAATCTGTTTGTTTTCTTAGCAGTCCGTGGTACCCTCAATACTCTTCTCCAACACCAAAGCTCAAAGTCATCAATGCTCCTTCTATCTTCCTTTGTCATTGTCCAACTCTCTGATGCATAACAAGTGATTGCAAAGACCATGGTTTGTATCAGACACACCTTAGTCTCCAGAGAGACACCATTGCTCTTGAATACTTTAGAGAAGTCCCTAACAGCAGACTTTCCCATCGCAATACGTTTTTTTATTTCCTGGCTATTGGTGCCAAGAGTGTTGATTGTGGAGCCGAGCAAACTAAAGCTGTGAACAATCTCTCCTGGGACTGGGTAAAAGTATGGATTATTTTTTAAGTCATTTGGCCATGCAGACTGGAAATCTGACTCCAGATTGCTTAACATATATGGTGAACGCAGCATCCATCACTTGATCATGTCAGTTGCTATTCTGTCAATTTCTTGGGCCTTGTTTGCCAATTCCTTCATTGCAGGTTGCATGTCTTCTTTCATTACCATAGGCTCTAGATTATATGGCATTTCCTGTTGTATTTTGAGACCAGGGTCAAGGAGTGAGTATATGAGTGCAATGGTGGCCACAGACCGTCAGCGGGTAAACAATTCAACAACAAGAGTAAAACACATATTCTTCTCAAGTCCACTTGGAATGTTCTCCACAACAGGTCTCTTGTTATATAATAAGCACGTCTCTGTGAATTTTAAAACACTGAAATAACTTTTCAGGTCATGTAGTAAACAACTAGAAAGCAGCGGAAAGGTCAAGGAAAATATCAAGTACATTAAACTAAATAACAAAGTATAATAAACGCTACTAAGTAATATTGTTGACATGTACTGTCAAGTAACTATCTCATAGCTGATGCTGTGGGTTTTGAGAGGCAGTAAATGCCACAGAAAAGGACGAGCCACTGGTGGCTTTGAACTTCATACCTTTGTGTTGGCAGTAAACTCCATAACAGTAAGTCACAAGAGCTCTCAAGTGGGTACTAGAACACCTAAAAAATAACTTTAAATATTTCACGGGGTTGCAGAGTTTAGTGGATGGAAGGAGGAATGAGAAAGATCTAAGTGAAAAGACACGGTAATGATAGGCAAGGTCCAATGGTGATTAATTTTACACGAGAATGATTGTATGGCACTTACTATGAGTGAAGAAACGTGTGAAACACAATGTATATGAAATTTGTAAGCAAACAGCTTTAAAAAAAAGAAAATATTTCTTAAAGCAACAATGAAAATGCAGCCTACTATTTGGGACACATACATTGACACAATTTTAACTTCTAGCAATAAACATTATAATTTTTTAAAAAACCAACAAAACAACTAAATCAACTCCTTAACCCAATTATCTCTGAAAATAATGCCAAGAGTAACAAGGAAAATCCACAGTTCTTGTAAGAAAAAAAAAATAACAGTAAGAGGTGAAATAAATGAAACAGAAAATCAATAAAAAGGCTCAACACTTGTGTGAATATACCACAATTTCCATTCCATTGTGGTTGGGCATTTGGGCTGTTTGCAAATTCTTGCTATTGTGAACAACACTGTTATGAATATTGCTTTACAAGTCACTGTGCAGCAGTTCTTATTTTCTGGGGGTATTTTCCAAGTGGAATAGCTGAGTCATAGGGAATTTCTATGTACAGCTTTTTGAGGAAATGCCAAACTGTCTTCCAAAGAAATTGAACCATTTTATAATCCCACGGACAATGAATAAGCGTTCCTATCTCACCACATCCTCTCTAAGTTTACCTGCCGCCCTGCAAAATTTGCCACTGCTACTGGAGTAAGGTAGCATCTCACTGTGGTTTTGATTGACATCTCTCGTATTGCCTGTGATTTAGAGCATTTCTTTATATGCAGCATGCAGGAGCAATGATTTTGTAAATTACTACCTAACATGGATGGGAAGGACTGGAGAGCATTATGCTGAGGGAGCTAACTCAGTGTCATAAAGACAAATACAGTGACCATTATCGTAGAACTAGTGTGAGGATACAAGGCAGGGCGGGGTAGGGGTGGTTAATCAAAGGGTCACACAGTCTGATGGGTGGAGGGAAGGGTGGGGAAAGAAAGAGAAAAGATCCAATGTGGAAAACAATGTGTGCGAATTTTATGAACTTTGCAGGTAAACCAGTATTTTAAAAAATACTCAACAAACTAAATGGTCTAGATCCAGATTAAATTTTTGCAATTCTTTATCAATGTATTGTTCTAACCATTAGACCACTAAATATCGATCGTTGTAGAGGGACTTCAGACCTTTTGTTCATGGGGTCGCTATGAGTCGTGCTTGACTCTAAGGTAATCGACAACACCAAACACAACAAGAAGTATATATTCCGAAGAAATAAGAACTCTGACAGAAATAGTTAGGGTCACGGAAATGACGTATGTAAACAAAAAGAAATGGAAGCAAGCAAGGTCCATTAATGAAAGAATCACTAAAGAAGTCATGATATACTTATGGGATTTAAGGAACAGGCAAGGTGAAATGTAGACTTAACAAGACTGGATGATAAAAGATTTTGATGAACAGTACATAATTATATCAAACACAATGTATCTGAATGTTTATAATACATTATACATGAATGAAACAGTGAATATGAAAAATACATTTTAAAAAATGATACAAAATTCATGAGAGCATGCATAGCATGATGAATCTAGAGGAAATTAAGTTGAGAAATAAGTCAGGCAGAAAAATCTTTGATATGAAATCACTTTTATGAGTTCTGATGGCCTAGTGGGTAAAGAGTTGTTCTGGTAATACAAAAGCTGGCAGTTTGAGCCCACCAACTGCTCTGTAGGAGAAATATGGCTGCTCTCCTCCTTTGTGATTTACAGCCTCTAAAGAATTCACCAGAGGGTGAGTATGAGGTGGTTCTGTTTGAACAATTCATAACAACAACACTAAAAGTTAAGGAAAGGATTACCAAAGAAAATGTGTGGATAGTTATCAGCCATGGAAGGAGAGATGGAGAGCGAGAGGGAGAGCAGGAGGAGAGACGAAGAGAGGGAGAGAGGAGCAAAGAGGGGAGAGG
>NW_006399848.1:10742194-10743582 GCF_000299155.1 Elephantulus edwardii | reverse complement strand
GTCCCTCCACCCTCCCAAGCATGATGTCCCTCTCCAAGGACCTGTCCCTCCTTGCAACATGCTCAAAGGATGATAGAAGAATTTATGCTTTTGAGTTGTGGTTCTGGAGAAGAGTCTTTAATATACCATGGATCACAAAGAAAACAAATAGATCTGTCTAGGAGAGGGTGAAATCAAGTTTCTCTTTGGACACTAGGATTTTGAAGCTCCGTCCCACATACTTTGGGATGTGGTCAGGAGAGACTGATCCTTGAAGAAGGACATCATGCTCAGAAGGGTGGACGGATAGCTCAGGAGAGGAAGACCCTGGTGGAGATGCATTGATACAGTAACTGGGGCAATGGGGATAGGTGTGTTACAGGCAGTGAGACTGGGTCAGTACAAGGCAGGGTACAGAGCTATTATACATAGGATCACTATGGGTCACAAGTGACTTGACAGCAGAAAAAAATCTGAAGTATAAATGATGAACAGAATATTTCAAAGGGTAGCTTGAGAAAACAAAACAAAATATAAAAAAATAGTTGAAGAGTTAAAGTCAGAAAATAAAGGGAATGATTCTCTTGGCATTTCTCATGCGCAAACTCTTGAGTTATCCAGAAAACATCAAAGGAATATGAAAGAAAGGCACAGAATAACTGTACCAAAAAGAATTGGCTTTCATGTAAGCATTCCATGAAGTAATCTATAGTCAAGAACTAATAGGAATAAAGGAAGAAGTCCAGGATGTACTGTAGCTCTTGGACAAATATAAGACCTCAGGTATTGATGGGATACCAACTGACATATTCCAACAGATAGAACCCTGGATGTATTTACCATATTGTGCAGAGAAATCTCGAAGACAGCTACCTGGACAACTGACTGGAAGAGATCTATATTTATTTGAATTATAAAAAAAGAGAAAAAATGCAACAATGAATGAATAGAAATCCAAAATTTTTCTAAATGTTCGCTAAAATTAATAAGATAAAAAAATGTAAAAAAGGAAATTCAATTGAATGTGGAAATTACTGAACAACTATCATTAATATTGTTGCTGTTGTTAAGTGCCATCAAGTCGCAGGAGATTCCTCGACGTTTGGGTGCCTTTCATCCTGTCTCCAGGTTCATAGGGTTTCCAAAGGCAAGCTATTATGGAAGTGGGTGCCACTTCTCCTTCCATTAATATTACATTCAAATAAAATTGTGCTGAAGAGTACTGGAAAGCGCACGGGCGCGTGCACACACACAGACACACACACAGACACACACACACATACACACACACACACACACAGAACAGAATAGCAAAGGAGAACCACCAAAAATTCAAGCTGGATTTAAAAGAGACCATACCATTACTAATTTCCACTGAGTTTTAATGAAAAGAACAGAATACCAGAAAG
>NW_006399848.1:10725823-10741098 GCF_000299155.1 Elephantulus edwardii | reverse complement strand
TCTGGGGAGTGGGTGGGGGACTGTATAAAAATGAAAGAGCTTTTTCCCCAAAGTAAAAAGAGATCTGGGAAGGGGGGGCAGGGAGGAAAATGTGCAACAATGAACGATTGGAAACCCAAGTTCTTAATAAACTTCCACTAAAATCTCAATAAAAAAAAAGAATGACACAGAACAGTGAAGATTCAGGTTGTAGTTCATAGAATCTCTGAGTCACAGCCAACTTGACAGCATATAACAACACAACAGAGACAATAATCTCACGTGTTTAGGTGTAATTTTCTTCCTTTAGTCACGCTCTGTAAATGCCGACTTGTGAGGCTGGATCAGGTTCTTTTGCTATTGATGTTAGGTGCTGTTAAGTCAAGTACAACTTATAGCAAGTACAACTCACAGCAATCTTATGAACAAAAGACTTGAAGCCTGTCCTCTCCTGTGCCATCCTCACAATCTCTGGCACGCTGCCACCCATTGCTGCAGTCACTCTCCCAACTTCCCAACTCACCTGGTTGAGACTATTCCTCTCTTTCACCATCTCTCCATCTTTCCAAGCGTGATGTCCTCTCCAAGAAATAGCCTCTTCTAGCAACATGCCCTGAGTTTGTGCGACAAAGTTTTAATATTTTTGCCTGTAATATTTAAGTAATATTTCTTATGCTAATGAAATGTGGTGAGGGTAAGATGAAACATTTATCTGGTGGATAAGATCTGTTCTGCATCGCATTTATTTTATAAGAAATGAAAGAATAGTGAAGTTCACGTAGAGCCAGGAAGATCCTTTGGATCAAGGGTCCCTGTGCTGAAAGCCTTGTTAGAGAAAGGTTAAAACTGTTACCAAGATACATGGGGGAGGGGGGGAATTATATATATAATGTTTTTTATGAAGCTCTGGTACTTTTCGTTAGAAGTAAAATTGCTGTTGCCTCAAAGTGACACATCTCTGGTGTTTTAAATCCAACAGTCGGGAGAAACCTGACTGTGCTTTACAGCCTCAGAAAACCTGCTGGAGGATCATTAATGAGGCAACTGTGACTCAAATGGAACGCGATTCGTTGAGTGAGCCTATAGTTATTTGTGTGCTCGAAGCTGTGTCATGCTCACCACAAGGGTAACTTTATGAGTGCCCTTAATTAGGACCTGAAGGGCTTGCTGCAGAAGGTCAAGGAGTGTAGTATTCAATATGGATCGAAGCTCAACATCAAGAAAACAAAGATTCTCACTGCTGGGCCAATTGGCAGCATCAGTACGGATGGTGAAGAGATTGAGATTGTTAACAGTTTCAGTTTAGTTGGCTCGACTGTCAACACTCTTGGTAACAGCAGCCAGGAAATCAAGAGATGAATTGCATTGGGAAAGTCAGCTGTGAGGGACCTCTCAAGAGCACTGAAGAGCAACGACATCAGGCTGGAGACTAAGGTGCACCTGATCTGGGCTATAGTCTTCCCAATTACGTGCTCTGCATAAAAGAGTTGCACAGTGACCAGGGATGATAGAAAGAGAATTGATGCCTTTGAGCTGTGGTGCTGGAGAAGAGTGTTGAATATACCATGGACTGCTAGGAGAACAAACAGGTTTGTCCTGGAGAAGGTGAAGCCGGAGTGCTCCTTGGAGTCAAGGATTCTGAAGCTTCGTCTGACATACTTTGGGCATGTTGCAAGGAGGGACTGGTCCTTGGAGAGGGACAGCATGTTTGGGAGAGAGGAGGGGCGGTGCAGGAGAGGAAAGCCCTCAATGATACGCATCCATTCTGTGAGTGGAGTGGTGGGAATGAGTATGTTTGAGATGGCTAGACTGGCACAAGATAGAGCGGCATTTAGGGCTCTAGTACAAAGAGTCGCTATGAGATGCAAGTGACTTGATGGCACAAAACAACAACAATAATTCTTTATATTGATGTGGACAATACTAAATTGATGAGAAGTATGTAGTGGTAATGGTTGTGTTTAAACTCGACCATGTTTCTCAGTGGCTTGGCAGTTCTGATGTAGCTTAGCCATTATATAATTACATAATGTTGACGTTATGTTATTATATTTCCAGCTTTGTCATCTGATGTATTGTAGTCCCTTCTATAATGAGACTTGCTTTGTAATCTGATATACTGTAGTCACTTCCATAATGAGGCTCACTGTGAGCAAGTCAGATGAAAGGTAGTTTTCTTGGGGTACCGCCTGCCTAAGTCTTTAAAAGTAAGCTACAGTAAAGTTCTCACTGGCTCAGGATTCTGCATCCAATTCATCATCACCTGTTATCCAGTTCTTGGAATGTCCTCCACATCCTCTAAACCAATAATTCACTTCATCATCTGCCAATCTTGCATTTGTCAGCATCTGCAGCACCAGGAGACAGGAGGACTTTTCAGATTCTCTTCAGGACTCTGCTCAACACTGTTCAAATGTTTAAATGTAAGAATATTCCACTTAACTAATACACATGGAACCAGCAGAATTAAATTGTAAAATGACAAATTTAAAACATCAGTTTCAAAGTGAAGCAATGTGTGAACTTGAACACTGAGAAAATTGTGCCTGTTCATTTACTACAGTTGAATAGAAAAAAAAGAGGTAAATGTGCTCTTTTATATTTATGGGGAGCTCTTGTGGCCTAGTGGTAGGAAACTGAGTTGCAATCCCAAAGGTATGTAGTTCAAATACGTCAGCTACATCATGGGAAAAGGAAGAGTAATCTCTTCCTGATACACACACACACACACACACACACACACACACACACACACACACATACAGATGATATAGATACAGATATGTTGTTGTTGTTGTTATGTGCCATCGAGTCGTTTGCGACTCACAGCAACCCTATGCACAACAGCCCTAAACCGTGCTCCGTCCTGTGCCAATCTCTCTGCCTCTGACACTCTCATCCCGATTATCCCAGTCACTGAATCAATCCACCTCATAGAGGGCCTTCCTCTTCTGCACTGTCCCTCCACTCTACACAGCACGATGTCCCTCTCCAAAGACCTGTCTCTCCTTACAACATGTCTAAAGTATGTCAGACGAAGCCCCAGAATCCTTGCCTCCAAGGAGCAGCCTGGTTTAAACCTCTCTAGGATGAATCTGTTTGCTTTCTTGGCAGTCCAGGGTACATACAATACTCTTCTCCAGCACCACAGCTCGAAGGCATCAGTTCTCCTTCTATCTTCCCTAGTCATTGTCCAGCTCTCTGATGCATAACAAATGATTGCAAAGACCATGGCCTGTATCAGGTGCACCTTCGTCTCCAAAGAGACACCGTTGCTCTTGAGTACTTTAGAGAGGTAGAAATAGATATATGCACATTTTATCACACACACACACACACACACACTCATTTATATATTGCTGTAGAAGATCAAAGACTGCTGCCTCCAATACAGATTGCTTTTGAAAATCAACAAAACAGGACTGAGCCAAAAGGCAATATCCTTATAGATGGAGAGCAGATTGAAATTGTTAATTATTTCATTTTACTTGGATCCATAGTCACCTCCCATAGTAACAGCAGTCAATCTCACCGTGTGTTTTATCTAAAGTGCTGAAAATAAAGAATATAATTTTGCAGGCTAAACTGTGCTTGATCCAAATCATGGCATTTTCAATTGCATCTGGAAGTTTGACAACAAACAGGGAAGTAAAAAGCATTGATGCTTTTGAATTATGATTTTGTACTGATTATTTTAATGCCAAAAGAATAAAGCTTGGAGGAACTACAGCAGAGGTAGCCTTGGAGACAAAGACGGTGAGCTTTGTTTTGTATACTTTGAGCATGTTGTCAGCGGGGCTAGTTCTTGGGGAGAAAAGATCATATTGGAAAAAAATGAACCATCTGAAAAGAAAGAAAATCATTACAACCAGGTGAAATGACTCAGCGATGACAATAATAGGCTTGAACGTGGTTGAGATTGTGAGGATGACATAGAAGGGATCAATGATCTAATCTGTTGTTCAAAGGATATGTATGAATCATAGTCAACTCAATAACACTTAACAACAGCAAATGTATATATCAAAATGTGTACAGATTAATGTTGAAATGGAAGCTAAAGATATCTCCTTAGCTTGAAGCAACTAACAGAAGAAAAATGGGGGAAAAAATACCCAACACAATCTTAATCATCTAAACCTTGTAACAATAAAAGATACACTAATATCTTCCTTAAAAAAACAAAGTGGCATAACAAAAATGAGGATACAAAGGGAAAAAAAGTGGAAAGGTAAATGTCAAAGCAAAAAATAGAAACACTTTTATCTTAGTTATTTCTATCATGGATAGATTTCAAAGCCATGATACAGTTTACAGTTTATAATTATGACAGTTACAAATTATGAACTTCCAAATTATTGCATGAATATTCTTCTTTTACATGACATAGAATAGAAAGCTCTCAAGAAATTTCAATTTCAGACCTTCCAAGAAAGAGATCAAAGAAAAGCAACACAGGCCCATTTATGTACAACATTCAACACGAATCTGACATCAGCTTATGAATTATGTACCATGTAAAAATTTCAATATATTGTTTTATTATGTTAGAGGAACTTAATTTGTAGCTATCCAGACGTCTGTTTTTGCCTTGAAAACAACTCCCAAATATTGTGACCTGTATATTTATAGTATGTGGAAAACTTCGTCCCTCTTGCACTGTATTTTTGATCATTGGAATGTTTGAGTCCAATGCTACTGTTATCGTGTAAGGTATGAGACATGTCTTTTAGCTCTGGAGCCGATTGGGAGTGTCATAATGGATGATGAAGAGATTGAGATTGTTCACAGTTTTGGTTTGCTTGGATACACAGTCAACACTCTTGGCACCAGCAGCCAGGAAATTAAAAGACAAGATGTATTGCGATGGGAAAGTCTGCAGTTAGAGACCTCTCTAAAGTGCTGAAGTGCAAAGATGTCAGTCTGGAGACTAAGGTGTGCCTGATACATTCCAAGGTCTTTGCAATCACTTGCTCTACATTGGAGAGCTGGACAATGACTAGGGATGATAGAAGGAGAATTGATGCCTTTGAGCTGTGGTGTTGGAGAAGAATACTGAATATACCATGGACTGCTAGGAAAACAAACAGGCTTGTCCTGGAGAGGATGAAGCCTGGCTGCTCTTTGGAGGCAAGGATTCTGAAGCTTCATCTGATATACTTTGGACATGTTGCAAGGAGGGACCTGTCCTTGGAGAGAGACGTCATGCTTGGGATGGTGGAGGGACAGCACAGGAGAGGAAGACCCTCTATGACATGTATTGATTCAGTGACTAGGATAATAGGGGCAGGTGTTTCAGAGATGGTGAGATTGGGACAGAATAGGGCAGAGTTTAGGGCTGTTGTACATAGGGTCGCTATGAGTCGCAGGCCACTCCACAGCACATAACAACAGCAACAACATATTATAACATATATTATCTTGTGAACACCTGGAAAACATACTCATCTATAGGTTGTAGAGATTCTCAGAGTCTCGGAACAGAAATAATTTCTACTTTCATTCATAAACTACTTAAAATAAATACCAATATAAAACTTAGATTCAACTTAGTTTGATTATATATTAACTATGTATTTAGAATTTGATGAACCTAACAATTTAGGTTAGCTCACATTAAGAATGACAATCGCTAGATTTCCTGCTGATTTTATTCTTTGACCATAATTCTGTAACTCATCTGGTGACACGTTCCAGAATTACTGCTCCTGGTAGATATAAATGGAAAAGAAAGTTCATGTCACTCATATTCACAAAAAGAAAGTGCATTTTCTAAGTCATTATCTGAGAGCTCCTTTGCCAAGAAAAATCCTTTTCATTATGTCAATGTCATTAAATTACAGGGAAAATTCTAAATTAAACATTGCTCTAACTTATTCTTATTTTCAAAGTCAAATTTATTCTCTCAAGGAAAGAGACAAATGTCAACACAATTTCTCTCTAATTTGCTTGACAATTTTATTTCTTAATTTTGAAATATTACTGTACTTCTGCTGGTGGAAAGGTGCCCAGTTTTGCTGTCTCCTTTCAGTGTTCATTTTTATTCTTTGTGTCTTTCTCACTTTTAAGGTGTCAACTTTATATTCTGTCCTAAACTCATGGTAACTTATCTTTCTAGAGGAGGTGCAGTGAAAATGGAGGGAGGTTTTAGGAGAAAAAGAACGAACTAACACGGTGATACTTTTCATATTTCTACTCTAGTAAAGATAATTCACATACATCACTCATAATTTTTTAGAGGAAAACTGTGTGACTAAACAACAGATGATACAGCTAGTAACCAAAATTTTTGTATTCTGTATTCACAAAATATTTATGGCCATTTTCTGCTTGCTTTTCTTACTTTCCAACAATATTCCCCCTCTTTCCATAGCAGAAGTTCAAATGTAGTAGGAAGTTAAATGTAGCATTATCATATTTTTTAAGCTCACACAAAATCAAATCAATTTCATTAGTTGAAAATAAAAAAGATGACATTTTGAAGAAAAGTTACAACTTGGTTACTCAGTTCTTTCTTATGTATCATAAATTCCTCCATCCTACAAAAACAGTATTTTGTTGAAGAAGAAATTACATCTGTACTTACAAATACTTATATTTTTATTTTTATCTTTAAAGTGATGTGAATTATCATGCCTAATTTTGTTATGTGCTTTTACTTTTATGTGTACTGTATACATTGTATATTATGTATACTGTATACATTATTTATCCCCTTTCTCAGTCTTCCCTCAACCCTGATATCAGTCCTGTTTTATAATAATGTCCTCCAGGGTCACCCATTTTTTTTTTTTTTTTTTGGTTTTCAGGTTTTTATTGGGGGTTGGAGGGGAGGGCCCATCCTCGGAGGTGCTCACAGTTTCTTCAGCCACTCCAGGCTGGGACCCAGGGGGTCCTGGGGGTGGTTGGGCACGTCAGGCATGTTCCCATCATCTCGGAGGGGCACTGGGTAGCTGTAGGGGGTGACCGCATTGATCATGGAGGCATACTTGGTGTAGGGGCTTAACGAGGGCAGAATTACAGCGAGCCCCGCGATGGTGAAGGACACGACCAGCACCGGCTCCTTGTCCCAGGCATTCTTGAGGAAGGCTGCGAGTCTAGTCGCCATTGTAGCCTCCCAGGGTCACCCATTTTATATAATATTTCATGAGTCCCTTGTTTTTCAATGCAGCATTGTCTTCTATTGTGTAAATATATCACAGATTCTCTATCCAGTTGTTTGTTGATGAGCACTTGGGTTGTTTCCAACTCTTTGATACTGTGAATGAACAAAGCCACAATATACATAGGTGTACATTTATCTGCTTGGCGGCAGTCATGGTCTCTTTAGGGTAAATTCCCAGTAGTGGAATTGCTGGGTCAAATGGTAAGTCTATTTACAACTTTTTGAGAGAAAGTGCCATATAGCCTTCCATAGCGGTTGCACAATTTTATATTCCCACCAATAGTGAATAAGGATTCCAGTTTCTCCACAATCTAGCCAGAATTTGATGTTTGCTGTTCTGTTAAATTTTGCTATTCTTACTGGGGAGAGATGATATCTCATAGTTGTTTTAATTTGCATCTCTCTTAGAGCTAGGGATTATGAACATTCCTCCATTTGTTTGTTGGCCATCTGAAAGTCTTCTTTGTTGAAGTGTCTGTTCGTATCCAGTGCCCATTTTTCAATTGGCTTATTTACCTTTATTTTGTTGTGATCCAGTATTTTATAAATTCTAGATATAAGTCCCTTCTCTGACATGTCATTAACAAATATTTTTTCCCAGTCTGTGGCTTCCCTTTTTACCCTGTTGGAGAAGTTTTTGTATGTGCATAGGTCCCATTCATCTATTTTATCCTCTCCTACTTGTAAATTTTTCAGACGCTTGGAAGACTGTTAATATTTTGGATTAGGACTTCTAGACTTCTTCCAATCTTTTCTTTAATAAAATTTATAGTCCTTGGTTTTAGTCTTAGGTCCATGATCAATTTTGAGGTGGTTTTTGTATATGAAGTGAGGTGTGGATCTTGATTGAGTTTTCTGCAAATAGTTTTCCAATTTTGCCAGCACCATTTGTTAAAAAGGCTGTCATTAGCCCACTTAATTGATTTCATCTCCTTGTCAAAAACCAGTTGACCATAGGCAGATGGGCTAATTTTTGGATTCTCGATTCTATTCCATTGGTCTATGTGTCATTGTACCTGTACCATGCTGTCTTGACCACCACAGAAACAAAAAAGACCTGGAGAAGTGGAAGAAAATCCCTTCCACACAGATAGGAAGACTCAATATTGCAAAAATAACAATACTACCAAAGGCAATTTACACGTTCAATGCAATACCAATACAAATACCAATTCCATTCTTCAACGAGATAAAAAAGGCAATTTCAAAATTCATTTGGAAAGGAAAGAGGCCTCAGATAAGCAAAGCACTCCTTAAAAAGAGAAACAAAGTAGGAGACATCTCACTCCCTGATATCTAAAAGCATTTTCTTAAGAAACATGAAAGTTCACTTGTATGTCTCCAGGACACTTACCCTCTACTCTTAATCTTTCATTGCTGTTAAGATATTTTCATTTTTATATTTTCTCCTTTTCTTTTTATTTCATGCAGGTTATTTATTAAGTGATGTTTGTGTTTGTTTGGTTGTTAGTTTTTGGGGTTTTTGTTTTTGTTTTTGTATTTATACCTCTTATAGGTTGTTGTTGTTATGTGCCATCAAGCGACACTATGTACAACAGCCCTAAACCCTGCTCTATCCTGTGCCTATCTCATTGCCTCTGACACACCCATCCCGATTACCCCAGTCACTGAATCAATCCACCTCATAGAGGGTCTTCTCCTCTTGTGCTGTCCCTCCACCCTCCCAAGCATGATGTCCCTCTCCAAGGACCTGTCCCTCCTTACAACATGTCCAAAGTATGTCAGACAAAGCCCCCGAATCCTTGCCTCCAAGGAGTAGCTTGGTTTGACCCTCTCCAGGATGAATCTCTTTGCTTCCTTGGCAGTCAATGGTGCATTTAATACTCTTCTCCAGCACCACAGCTCAAAGGCATCAATTCATCTTCTCTCCTCCCTAGTCACTGTCCATCTCTCTGATGCATAACAAATGATTGTAAAGACCATGGCCTGTATCAGGCATACCTTAGTCTCCATAGTGACACCATTGCTCTTCAGTACTTTGGAGAGGTCCCTAACAGTAGACTTTCCCATGGTAACACGTCTTTTAATTTCCTGGCTACTGGTGCTAAGAGTGTTGACCATGGAGCCAAGCAGACTAAAATTGTTGACAATCTCAATCTCTTCACCATCCATCCTGATGCTGCCAATTGGTCCAGTGGTGAGAATCTTTGTCTTCTTGACATTGTGCTTCAATCCATACTGAAGGCTGCAGTCTTTGACTCTCTGCAGCAAGTGCTCCTCAGTTTCAGCAAGCAGGGTTGTGTCATCTGCATGATGCAGACTGTTAATAGATCTTCCACCAATCCTGACACCACACTTCTCCTCATAGAGCTCAGCCTCTCGGATAATCTGTTCTGCATAAAGGCTGAAAAGGTATGGAGATAAGACACATCCCTGGCGTACACCTTTCCCAATTTTTAATCATGCAGTGTTTCTCTGCTCTGTTCTGACGACTGCCTTTTGGTCCAAGTATAGGTTTCACATTACCACGATCAAGTGTTCTGGGATTCCCATTCTTCTCAGAGTCAGGCACAGTTTGTTATGTACCTCTTATATAGTAGACTTAAAACCCATGTGCAGTTGTCCGTCTACTGTCTTTTTTGCCCAAATAACTCTTTCTACACTCCTTTCTTTACAGAGAGAGAAAGAGTATGAGAAACAACAAACTATGTATTCCAAATCCTTTTACCAGTTAGATTCTTCTTTGTCAATGAGAGACACTAGAGGATTGGGATGACTGGAACAGGTAAAGAAAGGTACAGGATCTTATTTCTTGTTTTTATGTGAAAACTGAGAAAACTCCTGTCTCTGCTTTCACTGTCACTTCTAAGAGGTGACTGTGAAATGCATGCTCTTTGAGAGTGGACAGAGTACTTCTTCATAGCATCAGATGCCACATGAGAGCTCTATGAGCACAAGTAACTATATTCTGATACACACCCATGTTTATTGCTGTGTTGTTCACAATGGCAAAGAGAAGGAAGCAACCCAAGTGCCCATCAACAAACGAATGGCTAGAGAAGCTGTGATATATTCACACAGTGGAATACTATGCAACATTGAAAAACAAGGAACTTGTAAAATATTATACAAAACGGGTGAATCTGGAGAACATTATGCTGAGTGAAATATCTCAGTCACAAAAGGACAAATAGTGCACAATGTCACTGTTATAAAACAGGATGACATGGGGGATGGGGAAACTAAGAAAATCGGGGATAAAAAAAAAAAGAAAAAGAAAATCGGGGATAAATAATGAACATTGCATTTAAATAGATGAGGGAAAGAACTGTCTAACAGAAATAAATGATTAGCTATTATTTGCATGACAACAGTCCAGAATAAGAGGTAGATACCAAAGTGGACTGGAGGGCAGGGCGTGGGAGGTAATTCTGCAATACTGAAAGAATATTTTTAAAGAGAAAAGCAAACTTGGCAGGGAGGGAAATGAACAACAATGAATAATTGAAAATCCAGATTTTCTATAAACTTTCATTAAGATGTCAAATAAAAGTACACAAGTAACTAGATTCTGATAATAGGATCTCTTTTCTTTCTATTTAAGCATTGGAAGTATAGTTGCAATTTTATTTACAGTCTCTTATGGTTTTTTGTCTGTTTTCAGCCTTTCAAAGTACTTTCAGTCAATTCCTTATTTAGTGTAATTTATTTGCAAAGCAGGCAGTACAAGAAATTAGAAGCTCACTTCAACTTTTTTAGTTCCCACTCTTTGCTCTTACTGATATCAGAAAAATATTTTTTCAGCTATTTGTTAATGTTACTTTTAATATATTAATGCTAAGTACTTGCTACTAATTTTTATAATTACTGTAGATAGATAGATAGATAGATAGATAGATAGATAGATAGATAGATTGATTGATTACAAGGAGTAGCACAGTCAGAAAACATCAAGGCATTATGGCAACTTTCAAGAAATTTCTATATGGTTACAAAAGCACGATAATTACCATTTTTGAAATATTGTTGTTGTTGTTTAGTGCTGTCTATTCGTAGTGGATTCATAGTGACCCTATGAATGAAAAGCCTGAGCACTGTTCACACATAAAGTTTCCGGAGGCAAGCCATTTCGGGAGTGGATGTCGCCCCTGCTTTTGTTTAATTTTTATCTTTTTCATATTTAAGAATATGGACATAGCAGTATTTTTCACTATTGCAAGAATAAGGAAACAGCCCAGATATACAACCACAAATTAATAGATTGAGAAATGATGGTACATTCACACAATGGAATACTACATAGCACGCAGGAACAATCATTTTGTAAATTACCTAACTAGGGAGGGACTGGAGAGCCTTTTGCTGAGTGAACTAACTCAGTACCACAGGGACAAATATTGTATAAAAGCAATATTGTAAAAAGAGTATAAGGATCTAAGGGGGAGGAGGGAGGAAGCAGAGGGATGAGGATGGGGGCGTTAATCATGGAGTTGTACAAGTTGATGAGGGGGTGAGGGAAACTGGAAGAATCTGATTTAGGAACAATGTACTCACGTTTTGTAAATAAACTACTATTAAAAAAAACCCCAAACCAAAATAATTTTTAAAAGAAGAATAAGGACACTAAAGCTTAGTGATCATGCAAAATAAATGCACTGCGTTTTTAAATGGTGGAGCATGCCTGTAAGCAAGGGTGAATTCACTACAAAAGGCATCCCCTTAACCACCCTTCAGAAATACTTGCTGTAAACTTTCAACTTTGCTCTTGCAAACAATAACTGGCCAAGAGACTGATAGCATTTCCTTAAACTTTTACTTTAAATTGTTACATCCCTCCTCTTTTACCAGACAGCTTATTTCACCTGTATTATGCCATGAATTCATAAGGAATTGGTCCCAGCATCTTAGGCTTCTTCCCATTGATTCTCATAACTTGTGCCTCTCTGATGGGAGCAGGCTGCCACTTGGTTTTCTTCTTTTTTCTGATCATTTTCCTTTACACGTTTCAGGAAGCTGTCTGTTTTTAGAGTGCTTCATATGCCCAATGTGTACTTTAATTCTCTTAGCAAAACAGATGCAACGCTTTTCAAATCTGTTTGTCATCCTTACATGGGGCCATTCTAATCTTCACAGAATTGTTCCAATTTTAGTAGATGTGCTGCCGAAGTGAGCACAAATTGTTTGTTGTCTTTAAAAAAATTTTGTTATACTAACATTTTAGAATAAAACTGAAGTTTCCAGCAAATATTTTCTATTATTGTTATGTGCCCTCAAGTCACTTGCGACCCTGAGACCCTATTGTAAAACAGTTCTGAAACCTGCCCTTTCCTGAGCAAGTCTCACACACCTACCTTCACTGTCCTAGTTACTATATCAATCCATCTCATGCAGGGGGCTTCCTCTCCTGCCCTCTCCCTCCACCCTTATAATCCTTCTTCAATCTTAGGCTTCAAAAGTAACTTGGTCTCAACCTCTTCATAGTATGTTCCAGACTCTTCTGTAGGACCACAACTCAAAGGCATCAATTTTAAATTTACTTAAATCCATTTTCAACACTGATGATATCAGTAGTCAGGAGATCAAGAGACATATTGCATTGAATATTCTATGAACTTACAAAAGAACAAATAGTTATAACTTAGAGAAACTTTATCCAGATTGCCCCTTGGAGTCCACAGTGACAGAGCTTCAACTCACATATTTTGGGCATGTTGTTAAGAGAAACTATTCCATGGCAAGGGGCACCGTGCTTTGAAATGTGGAGGTTAGGTAAAGAGAAGCCCTTAACAAGATAGATTGACACATGACTGGAGCAAAAAGGTCAAGTATTTCAGAAATGAAGAGATGGTACAATATAGGCCAGTGTTTAGATTCATTGTTTATAGGGTCTCTATGAGTCATACTCAACTCGATGGTCCCTAACAAAAACAAATGTATGCAAAAATAATATTCAAAACTCCTTTTTAAAAGAAAAACCTTGCCCTTAACAGAGATAAATTTCAATCCAAGTCGATGAAATGCAATGATAAACACTCAGTAGTAAAAAATAATCTTATAATCTATAGTAATTTATGCTTCAGGATAATAAACAAAATGTTTTAAAAGTATCAAAATGTTTCTGCTATGAATAATTTTCTATTGTTTGATATGCACATTTAGCCAACAAAATTCATATAAATACTATGAAAACTATGAATAATTTTAAGAAAACCTTTAATATGTGTATAATTGACATCAGTAAATCACTAACTTGAAGCTATTCTTAATTTATGTTTCAAAGTTCTGATTATGTTCTTAAAAAAGATCTTGCTATTTCTTCTGAAGACAAGGACTTTCTAATAAGAAAGTTAGTATTCTAACAAGACATTTGTCTTTGTTTAAGGTCATACTTACTTCTTTGAAGAGAGAACATGCTGACAATTTATGAAGCAAATGTCGTCTAACTACCCACAGAATAGGGCAAACTTATATTCCTTGTCAAAGTTACACTGAGAAATAGCAGGAAAAGACAACCGTACAGAGAATATATCTCTAGTAATCATTTCTCTTCCTTCACACAGAATATTAAGGTGTTAGTAGGAAGCAGGTTACTCCTCTGAATAGAAAATAAGTAATGAAGATGTTAAAATTATATATAAGCTACCATTTAAATTAATCTTAAAAGTAATCAAATTTTTTTAATTAATTTTAATGAAAGGCCAAAGTCTTGCTTTAAACATAGTGCTAAACCTTGCTTTAACCTTAGGCCTAAACCTAGCCCACCCAATGCGGACAGAGAGTGGGTGGAGCTCCCCGATTAAAACAAGCTTGGAAGCAGGAGTGGCATCCACTTTCATAATAGCTTGCCTCCGGAAACCCTATGAACCTGGAGAGAGGATGAGAGACAACCAAGCATTGAGGACTCTCCTTCACAGGGTCACTATGAGTCACCTGCGACGCGACGGCACTTAACAACAACAACAACAACAACAATGTGATTTCCACAACTTTAATGTATTACCTCCGGTTAATAGTACAAAGATTTGCTACAGGTTTGAATAATGTAATTTCCTCATGGGTCTGTAACTCCCAATCCATTATTAATTAATTAGTGTAAAAGTGATTAAAGCTGAAAGATACTCCCTGTCCAGTTCTCTTGACTTCACCTTTCTGTCCAGTGACAACAGTGCACAAAACTTTGAGAGAGCTTCAGTGATACAACCTCACCTAGCATTTGTACTGTATGTCTCTCACTTTTTAGAAACAAATCTTCTGATACCCTTCTTTTTAATTTTTTTTTAATAATAGCTTATTCACAAAATTTGAATACATTTACGAGAACAGATTCTTCCAGTTTCCCTCACCCTACCCCATCAAATTGTAAAACCCCAAGATTAATACGCCCTCCTCCGGCACAACCTCATCCTTCTGCTTCCACCTCCCCCTCCGTGGATCCATATACTCATTCTACAATAATAGTTTTATACAATATTTGTCCTTGTGAGATTAAGTTCACTCAGCAGAATGCTCTCCAGTCCCTCTCAAGTTAGGTAGTAATTGACAAAATCATTGTTCCTGTGTGATGTGTAACACTCCGTCGTGGGAACGTACCATCATTTCCCAATCCATTCATTTGTGGTTGGACACCTGGACTGTTTCCATGTTCTTGGGGTGGTAAGAAATGATTCTATGATCATTGGTATACAAGTATCATTGGTATAAAAGTCTCCGTTCGCGCCTCAGTTCTTATTTTCTCAGGGCATATTGGAATTTCTACTTAGTGTTTTTTGAGGAAGTGCCAAACTGACTTCCAGAATGGTTGCACCCTTTTACAATTCCATTAACAATGTATAAGAGTTCCTTTCTTGCCACAGCCTCTCCAATCTTTATTACTTGCTGCCTTGTTTACCTCTTTACCACTGTTACTGGAGTGAGATGGTACCTCATTGTGGTTTTGATTTGCGTATCTCTCTTATTGACAGTGATTTTGACCATTTCTTCTCCTCCTTGAATCGCTAATAAGTTTCAACGCAGTTCAGAAGTAGGGTTGGTAATGCCCATGGGGAACTGCCTTTTTGAGCAGTGGAGAATAGAAGGTAATAGTTACATAATTTTATAAATATAGAACAGTTTATCACTGACTCGCTGGTTCATTGCAGTTACTAAAATGATTTTATACACATATATAAAT
>NW_006399848.1:10716213-10725688 GCF_000299155.1 Elephantulus edwardii | reverse complement strand
CACATTACTAATGTCTAACCTCTTGTTTCACTTCCCAAAGTGACAAAATGGGATATTACATGGTTTAAGATCAAGAAAGGTACATGTTGATGTTGCATTCCTTCATCATGTCTATTCAATAGAGATGCTGATAATTGAGAAGCTGGACTATATAAAAAATGAGGCATCAGAATTAGAGGAAAACTCACTAACAATTGGTGATAAGCAGATCACACATCCTTTCTCACAAAAGGATCCAGTCTCTACAGGGTAAAACATTGAAAAAAAATATAGATGGCCATTGAAAGATAAGACTGCCAGTGAAATGGACTGATGCAGCAATTACTACAATAAGCTTAATCAGAGCAGAAATCCTGAGGATAGCATATAATATGGTAGGATTCCATTCTGTTTTAACACGGACTATGAAGGTGATGTATCATTTTTTCCGAGTTTTTGTCCTTTTGTTCATAGAATCACTGTAAGTTAGAACTGGCTGGAGGGTACTGAACTATTTGTAACCCTTTTCTCTAACTCTTAATTGTAAGACTTCCAGTCTGAGACATTTGAGTTTTTGTCCCCCAAATTCTATAAATGTACAGAAATTATGTTAGTTATAGAACAGAATTCAGGTCTTTTGTGCAAAGCTTACTCTGAGTCATATTTGACTCGACAACACCTTAATCACTGCGAAGTGAGACTAGTGCTGTTATATCTGGAGGAATATTCTTCCACTTTGCACATCACTCTTTGTCAATGTGCTGTACGACATAACCTGACTTTGTTGTGATGCTGAACCTTGTGCTGCCATGGGGATATCAAATACCAGAATTGTTTCTTGTTACAGACAGTGTTTGGGGGGAAACTCCCAGCTGTAAGATGAGTTTGGAAGCAGTAGTGGCATCCACTTCCTAAACCACATGCCTCTGGAAACTCTATGAACTTGGAGAAATGATGATAGTTATGGAAAGGCATTAGGTCTTTTGTTCATAGAGTCACTATGAGTCATGTTCAACTCGGTGGCAATCAACAACAAGGTATAAGGAAATGGGGGTGGGTGTGTCAGAGATAATAGAATTGGCACAGGACAGAGCAGGGTTTAGGGTTGTACCTAGGGTCGCTTTGAGTCGTAGGTGACTCGATGGCAAATAACAACTACAACTACAACAAGGTAGTAGTTGGGTAGATCCTCAAACATCTGGAGTTTCTTTGCCAGCAACCTACCAGTGGAAGCTGACTTATGTGTTCTCTGGAGTGCTGTAGACTTTCTTAAGTGTAAGGTGATAAAGTCTCAGGAGTATTACAATAAGCTACAAAAGTATGAAACTTTGTTATTTGATTACAAATAGCAGAAGAAAGAACTAACAAAAATACAATTGATACAATTTCATTTCTGAATTTAAAAATGCTCATGGTTCTTGCTCCATCCAGCTACACCACTAATACCGAGGATGATGTAGCCAGCAGAACAAGGTAAATTGAACATCTAAAGAGCACAGAGAAACATAATGACAAGTGCAAATGTGATGAGTAGCACAAAGCATAAAGTTACCACAATGAATATTTTAGCTAAAATGTAATTTTTATTACTCAACATGTTTAAGAAGAAGGTCAAGGACTGTACAGCCTTCAATATGGATTGAAGCTCAATGTCAAGAAGACAAAGATTGTCACCACTGGACCAACTGGCAGCACCAGGATGGATGATGAAGAGATTGAGATGGTTCACAGCTTTTAGTTTGCTTGGCTCCACAGTCAACACTCTTGGCACCAGCAGCCAGGAAATGAAAAGATATATTGTGATGAGAAATTCTGCTGTTATGGACCTCTCCAAAGTACTGAAGAGCAATGGTGTCACTCTGGAGACTAAGGTTCACCTGATACAGGCCATGGTCTTCTCAATCACTTGCTATGCATCAGAGAGCTGGAAAATGACTAGGGAGGATAGAAGGAGAATTGATGCTTTTGAGCTGAGGTGCTGGTGAAGAGTGTTGAATATACCATGGACTGCTAAGAGAACAGAAGCCAGGCTGCTCCTTGAATGCAAGGATTCTGAGGCTCCGTCTAACATACTTTGGACATGTTGTAAGGAGGGAGAGGTTCTTGGAGAAGGACATCATGCTTGGGAGGGTGGAGGGACAGCGCAGGAGAGGAAGACCCTCTATGAGGTGGATTGGTTCAGTGAATGGTGTAATGGAGATGGGAGTGTCAGAGATAGTGAGATTGGCACAGGACAGAGCAGAGTTTAGGGCTGTTGTACATAGGGTCACTATGAGTCGCAAGTAACTCGATGGTACATAACAACAACAGCAAGAACTTTTAACACTAAAATAAAAGCATGCAACTTTATTGTGGACAGAGGGGAAACCATCAGGCAAATATTTCTCATTTCTACTTTGCTTTCATTCTTTGGGTGGCCTTTTAAATGCTTTACAAGGTGACTTTTAAATCCTTTAGAACCTTATTGACCCTCTTAAAGTGATATCTTTCTTATGAAATGTATGAATTCCTATGAAATTTGATTTTTGTTTTCTAAGAAGTAGAAAGAAAAAAAAAGGTGCTATAATAAATTAGTCAAAATTACTTCCCTAGACATTTGATTGACTTTTATCACAGCGCTAGAAATAACCCCATTCGGATGAGATAAACTAACAAAGCATATAGATGCCTCTGGGAGGCCTGGTCAGTTTTGCCATTTCTTCAGGCTTACACTGAGAAAGGTAGAAAACTAAGGTCTCCCTGCCATCAGGGAAAAGACCCCAAACACTTTGTATAAATTGATTTCTAAAATCATCTTACTCATCTAGAACACAAAATTAAATTATTTAATCTTTGAAAAATAAGACATTAGGAAGATACAATGTCTCATTTCAGAAGCTTTTTATAGTCTTTTGCAGCTTCCTATGGAATTCATGTTAGCTACCTAACAAGTAAACTCCTGACGTACAACTCTTTAAGGTGATTATTGTAAATCAGCAGGGGAACTCACCCCGCCGCACAATACTGACAACCATTTAGATTGGCAGAGTTTCTCCACGCCCAGCATATGGCTACTGGGTTCACCATAGTCACCTCAATTGGATCAGCCAGAAGGTAGACACAGAACATAGAACTCAGGTGGGCGTTATCTAGGGGACAGACTGCTCTCATTCGTTCTCCTTTCTTTCCATTGTTTAGAACTCTGTCATATGCTCACAAAACAAGAAAATGTACTTTTATGCATGTCTATGAGAAAAGAGAAGTAGATTCTGGTGAACAACTAGTAATATCTGCCAGAGTAGTATATGGCATGCATAAAAATCAGATATTGCTTTGTTTTAAGTTCTCACCAAGCAACAATAAAAACAGTAACAAAAGCTTTCTTCAAACTCTAGGCTTCATAGTCCACAAATTATTAATTATTATATTAAAAATTGTACATATTCACTTGGCAATGTCATGCTTGGGACTCCAGAGTATAGAAATAAAAGCACACTTCAAAAATGACTACATTACAAATCTACTCATTGATTCAGCAATCACATTTCTGAGACCATGCTTTAGAAATAAAGCCAAAGTTTAAAGACTATTGCCTTATATGTGTACTCAGATAATACCTAAATACTTAAATGCAGTCTCAGTTATTTAACTCCTAGGCTGATCTACCAATAAATAGAATAGAATAAAATTAGCATGTTGGAAATACATACCATCAGAGATTTGTTCAGAATTCCTTCTGAAGCATTATGTGTTGCAAAAACAATAACAAAAAAACCTCAAATAATAGAGAACTAAATAAAAATAGAACTAGAAGGAAAATGAAGGCAAGAATATAACATAACCTGTCAATATTTAAGACTGTTTTCCATTGTAATGTAGGGATTTTATAGCATATTAATACGTGAAAATAAAATACACAAAAAAGTATCTATTACCTTTTTTTTTCAAATAAATAAAATACAGCCAACATTTCTAAGTTCAAAAGGGTGAGTGCACATGTTTTAAATAAACATGAGCTGGATGTGAAGAGAAGTATGATTGTTTATGTAGCCTTTTGCAATTGTCATTTATTCTGGGTAGGGTCAAGTGATTTCTGAGAGTAGTATAAACACAGTTACAAAAATCTATAAATTTTATTTATCTCTTTTTAATACCACTAATGTATGCAGTCATATCTGGGAAGAAAAACGGGAAAGTCAAGGATACCGTTCAACTTCAACTCTTTTCGTTATTTTTTTTTTTTTACTTCTTTGGACTAAAACATTGTGGCACCTCCCACTATAATTCTCCATTTTTGTCTAATAGGTTTCAGTGTTAAGAACCTAATTATTAAAATAATAATAAAAATTACAGTCAGGAAGATAAAATTTTACTTAAATGTAGGTGTTTATGCTGAATAGCATACAGTTGCCTGGAATTTGAAGACTGTATTTTTAGTGTGTTTCAGACATGAATTTATAATAATGGCTCATAAAACTAACAACTATGTCACAAATATTCAATTTACAAAAGCTTTTCAAAAAACCTAATGGATTAAAGGAGATATTTTAAACTTCCTTATCTGCAAAACCAAGAAAATGGTCTTCCTATTTTTCTAAAATCTTTTTTCATATTTAATTTTTTAATATTGTGATTTTAACAAAAATTTACTGAAAGCTTAGGTCTTCATTCGTTCATAGTTGCACAGTTTTCTCTCTCTCTCCTTCCCTTCCCCCTCTCCAGTCCACCTTGAAATGCACCTCCTGTTGCAGACAGTTGTCATAATTCTAAATTATGCATTCCTTGAGGACAGTTATTCCCCTCCTCGGTCCAGTTCGGTGTTCATTATCTATCCACTGTTTTTCTTATTTTCTCTGCAAACTCCCATGTCAGTCCTATTTTACAACAGTGGTGGTGTGCAGTATTTGTCCTTTTGTGTCTGAGGTATTTCACCTTCCAGGTTCACTCATATTGTGTAGCATTTTACGATTTCATTCTTTTCCAAGGCTATATAATATTACATTTTATGAATGTGCCACATTTTTTCCTGTCCATTTGTTTTATTATTATTATTAAAGTTTATTTATAAAATTCTAATACATTGTTTTCCATAACAGATTCTTCCAACTTTTTTCACCCCCAACCCATCATATTGTATAACCCATGATTAACTCCCTCTCCCCCTGCACATTCTCATCCCCCTGCTTCCAACTCCCCAGATCCTTATACTCATTCTACAATAATGGTTTTATACAGTATTTGTCCTTGTGGGACTGAGTTAGTTCACTCAGCATAATGCTCTCCAGTCCCTCTCATGTTAGGTAATAATTTACAAAATCATTGCTCCTGCGTGTTGGATAGTATTCCATTATGCGAACGTACTATAATTTCTCAATCTATTTGTTTGTTTTTGGACATATCCATTGGTTTCTTTCTTTTTTTTAAATTTTTATTATTTTTGTGTATACCATCAGATCTAATCTGACTGGTGGTACAGGAGGAGATTGTCCCTTCTTCTCCAGCAGAGCTTCGAACCGCTCTCCTCTGGGATTGCAGTGCGGCTTCTTACCGCTAGGCGACCAGAGTTTGCCTCCATTTGTTTATTGATGGACAGCTGGGCTGTTTCCTTATCTTTAGTATTGCGAATAAATTAGCAATAAACATGGATGTGCATACATTTGAGTCAGTCATAGTTCTGGTTTTTTTATATACTCCCAGCAGTGAAATTTCTGATCAAATAGTATTTCTGATTCCAACTTGCTGAGAAAGTACCAGATCACCTTCCACAGTGGTTATACCATTTTACGTTCCCAGCAGCACTGAATAAGAATTGCAATCACTCTACAACCTCGAATTTGTTGTTTGTTGCCCTGTTGAACTTTGCTATTGTTGTTGGAACGAGACCATCTCATAGTTCTTCTGATTTACATCTATCTGACAGCTAGGTATTTTGAACATTCCTTCATGTGTTTGTTTTCATTGTAAATTTCTTCTTTGGTCAAGTATCTAGTCTCATCTTGTGCCCATTTTGTGATTGGGTTATCTATCTTTTCTGTGTTGGGGTGATGAAGTAATTCTATAAATCTTAGATTTAGAGCCCCTAAGAGTCCCTTATCAGATAAGTCATTGTGAAAGTTTTGTTGTTT
Source organism: Elephantulus edwardii (assembly GCF_000299155.1). Classification (NCBI taxonomy): domain Eukaryota; kingdom Metazoa; phylum Chordata; class Mammalia; order Macroscelidea; family Macroscelididae; genus Elephantulus; species Elephantulus edwardii. Next base: position 10,719,605 of record NW_006399848.1, on the reverse strand, counting down.
TGTTCCTCCTCCACACTCCCTAGTCTGTGGGTTTCTTTTTCACCCTGTTGGGGAAGCTTTTTGATGTGTATAGTAATTTGATTCTTAGAAAGTCCCATTGATCTATTTTATTGTTTCCTGGTTGTATATTTTTCACTACTCTTGGAAGTCTGTTCAATCTGTAGGTTAGGGCTTCTAGTGTAGTTCCAAGCTTTTTTTACTGATGAATTTTGATTTGGTTTGGCTTTTGGTTTAACTCCTAGCTCCCTGATCTAGTTTGAGTTTTTTTTCATGCATGGTGTGTATGGTCTTGCTTAACATTGCTGCAGATGGATTTTCAATTATGCCAGGGCCATTTGTTAAAGAGGCTGTTGTTTCCCCATTTAACTGATTGTGTCTTCTTGTCAAAAATCAGTTGATTGTAGTAGATGAGTTCTCTTCTGGGTTTTCAGTTCTATTGATCTATGTGTCTGTTGCTGCACCAATAACCACATTGCCTTGAACACCACAGCTGTGTAGTAAGATCTGCAATCAGGGAATGTGATGCCTTCTACTTTGTTTCTTGTTTTCAGTAGCACCTTGATTATCCAAGCTCTTTTTCAATTCCAGATAAAATTGGACATTACATTGTCTATCTAGTTAAATAATTGACTTAGTAGCTGTTTGGGATTGTTTAAAATTTGTCAGTCTCTTTTTGTTTCTTTCAGTATTATTTTGTAATTTTCTCTTACAAGTCTTTTTTATCTTTAATTAGATTTATTTCCAAATATTTAATCTTGTGACTAATGCCATTGGTATTGTTTTTCGTAGCTCCATTTCTATATTACCTTGGTTACTGTAGAGGAATCCAGTTTATTTTTGTAAGTTAATCCTGTATGTTGATACTTTGCTGAATTGGTCAATTATGTCCAATCATGTTCTTGCTTACTCTTTAGGTTTTTCTAAGTATACTATTATATCATCTGCATATAGAGATAATTTTACCTCCTTTTGCCAATTTGGACACCTCTTATTCCCTTTTCTTTCCTTGTTGGTGTCCTTAAGGCTTCCTGTAAAATATTGAACTGGAGTGGTGATAATTGCATCCTTGCCTAATTCCCATTCCCAAGTGCAATGACTTTAATCTCTCTTCATTGAGAATATTCTTAGCTCTTGACTTTTCATGTATGTTGCTGTTATTGTTGATTGCCATTGCATCGAGCATGACTCATAGCAAACTATGAGCAAAAGGCCTGAAACCTTTCTATAAGTATTGTCATTTATCAAAGTTCATAGTGGTTCCAAAAGCATGTTGTTTAGGAAGTGGATGCCATTCCTGCTTCCAAATGTGTCTTAAACTTGGACTTCGCCAAACACTGTCTACCGTGTTTGTTTGTTTTTCATTCACAATCATGTCTCAGCTGATTGGATATGCAAGGTTTATCTAACAATAAGCTGTGGGCTGTAGTTAATTATGTTTGGGACAAGCATTCTTCTAACTAGTACAAACTTGTCTGTCAATTTGCTGTGCTGAGGTAACTTGGGGTTGCTCTGATGCTGAACTCTGTGTCACTGGGGTGTCAAATGCCATAATGGTTACCCATGGTGGGCAGTGTTTCCTGGTGTCCCCATATTGAGACAGGCTTGGAAGCAGAAGAAGTGTCATCCACTTCCTAAACAACATGCCTCTGGAAATTGTGAACATGGAGAATCGATGCTATTTATAGAACAGGTTTCAGGTCTTTTGTTCATAGGCTTGCTGTAAGTCATGCTTGACTTGACAGCACTTAAAAACAACATGGTTTTGTAGCAAGGTTATATCGTCTGCATATCATAGGTTGTCGATGAATCTTCCTCCAATCCTGATGCCTTTCTCCTCCTCATCATGTCCAGCGTCCCAAATGATCTGTTTCACATACAGACTCAACAGGTATGGAGAAAGAATGCATCCTTGACACAATCCTTTCCTAATTTTGAACGATGCAGTGATTCCTTGCTCTGTTCTGACAACTAACTTCTGGTCCAAGGATTAGTTTCACATCAGCACAGTCAAGTGTCCTGGGATTCTCATTCTTCTCAAGGTTAGCCACAATGTGTGATCTACACAGTCAAATGCATTTGTATAGTCAATGAAGCACGGATAAACATTCCATTGGTACTCTTGTCTTTTAGCCAAGATTCAACTGACATTTGCAATGATGTCTCTAGTACCATGGCCTTTTCTAAACCAGCTTTTATTTTTGGTAATTATCTGTTAATGTACACCTCTAGTAATTTTTGGATAATCTACAGCAGGATTTTGCTTAAAGATTTGCTCAACAACAGCCTGTGTTATGTAGATGATACAACCTTCTTTGTCAAGACTGAGGTGGACCTGAATTGCATAAAGGCAAGGACTGTCGTCATCAGTATGGATTGAAGCTTAATATCAAGAAGAAAAAGATCCTTATCACTGGGCCAATTGGCAGAAACATAATGGATAGAGAAGAAATTGAGGTTGTTAACAATTTCAGCTTACTCCACGCTCCACAGTCAACACTCTTGGCACCAGAAGTCAGTAAATCAAAAGACAGTTTGCATTGGGAAGGTGCTATTGTGGACCTTTCCAGAGTGCTGAAGAACAAAAATGTCAGTCTAAATACTGAAATGTGTCTGATGCAGGTCATGATGTTTGTAATTACTTGCTATGCATCTGAGAACTGACAGTACTGAAGTATGACAGAAGAAGAATGGATGCCTTTGAGTTGTGGTGCAAGAGAAGAGTATTAAACATACAATGGGCCATGAAGAGAAAAAACAAGTTTGCCCTGGAGAAGGTGAAAACAAGCTTCTCCTCGGAGGCAAGCATTGTAAAGTTCTGACTGGCATACTTTGAACATGTTGCTGGGAGAAACCAGTCCCTGAAGAAGAAAGGACATCATGCTTGGAAGGATGGAAGAAAAATACCAGAAAGGAAACCACGGAGGATATGAACTGACACAGTAACTGGAATAACAGGAGTAGGTGTTGTGGAGACTGAAATTGGCTCAGGGAGGACCACTTTAAGAGCTATTTTTTTTATTAGGTCACTATGATCGGCAGATAACTGATGACACATAACGACAATAACAATTATCTCTATTGATCACTTGATTTAATGTCTGTATAACTGTTGATATATCTAGCTATTGATCTGTTGTTGTTAAATGCTGTCGAGTCATAGACGACTCATAGCGACCGTATGGACAAAAGACCTAAACACTTGTATAACTTTCATCATTTCTCCAAGTTCATAGGGTTTCTGGAGGCAAGCTATTTTGGAAATGGATGCCTGCTTCCAAGCTTGTTTTAATCAGGAAGCTCCACCAAACACTGTCCACCATGGGTAACCATTCTTGCATTTGAGACATCAGTATCACAGTGTTTAGCATCACAGCAACCACGAGTTACCTCTG
>NW_006399848.1:10715142-10715833 GCF_000299155.1 Elephantulus edwardii | reverse complement strand
TTTCCAAAAAGCACATGAAGAAATGCTCAAAATCCATCATCCCTTCAAATCAAATAAGACAAGACAAGGAAAAAAGAATTCATTTAAAAGGACAAATTTGTATTCAAAACATTTTGTAGTTTCATATTCAAAGATGATTTTTTTTTGTTGCATAAAAATTTCAAAAGGTATCCTTTACAGTGTCAGAGAGTTATTAACAAAATGAAGTTGTCTTTCCTGAAAAAGTGAAAATATTACCAATTAACTCAATGATCCAGCACCTCTTTTCCAATTTCAATGTCAAGTGTGTATCCTTAGATGGCTGTTAAGCTGCACTCATTTCCTGACTTCTAGAAGATTTGAGGAACAAACTTTGCAATAAAACTTGCCCCACAGAATGACCTCATTAACTCTACCCACACAAATAGAGGTTCATTGCTTTGTTCTGATGTCAGGAAATTCTTTTTTTGTGTGCGGTAAGGCTTATAACATTGGTGTCATCACCTTGTCTTCTTTTACTTTAACTCTCATAAAATTTCCACATCATCTTGATTTTAATACTAAAATTAACTAATTCGATTTTCCATCCTTTATCATCACTTGAATCAAACCACACTGATGCTTATCAAACAAGAATGTAAACTCTGGGATAACTAGGTTTGAATCTATCATGTATTGATTTTACAAAATTTTGTTAATCATTATGGGACTT
>NW_006399848.1:10712965-10714466 GCF_000299155.1 Elephantulus edwardii | reverse complement strand
TGTTGACTGTGGAGCCAAGCAAACTAAAGCTGTGAACAATCTCAGTCTCTTCACAGGTAAGCTAAAACACATAAAGCCTCTTGAATACAAGAGTGGGTTGATAATAAACTCAGCTTATATTTTTATTCTTTTTGTTATCATTAACTCTATTATATTTTTCTATCTCTATAAACTGTGGCTAACTCTGAGAAGTAGGGGAATCTCAGAAACCTTGATTATGCTTGTGTGAAACCTATACTTGGGTAAGGAGGAAGTCATCAGAATGGAGCAAGGAAACATTGCATGGATCAAAATCAGAAAATATGTGTATTGGCAAGCTGTAATTGCTAACAATTTCAATCTCTTCTCCATCTATTATGGTGCTGCCAATTGGCCCAGTGGTGAGAACCTTTGTCATTGTTTTCTTTACAACTACCTCATAAACAGAGTCATAATCAACACTCCTAACACCAGCAGTCAGGAAATCAGAAGACAAATTGCACTGGGAAAATCTGCTGTTAGAGAGCTTTCCAGGCTATCGTCTTCACAATTACTTTTCATGCTTCAGATAGCTGGACAATGACTACAGATGATAGAAGAAGAATTGATACCTTCAAGTTGTGGGGCTGGAGAAGTCTTGAACATAGCATAGACTGCCAAGGAAACAAACAGGTCTGTCTTGGAGAGCATGAATCCCAAAGATACCTAGTTCTAATCCTCTAGCTATTTCGTGGGGAACCATGAGGAAGCTCCTCCCTTGTGATTTTTTGGTTTCTGAAAACTCACTGAAGGGTCAGCTATAAGTTGATTTTGATTCAATAGCACACAATAATAGATTACTTAAATAAACATATTTCAGATAATTTGACATAATAAATTTGATCATTAGAATTCGTGATTCCAACAGTTACATTGAGTTGGCTTCTTCAGTTTAGCCAGATATTTAAATCTATATGTGCTAAAAATATTGTTTTTGGTGTGTCTGTTACAACCTCACATGCATTGCCTCTTCACACTCCACTTAACCCTTTTCTCATTCTAAGTGTGAATATTATTTTATCTAAAAGTAAATTAGCATTCTTGTAAATATTTTATATTGTTCTGAAATTAGATTTTAAATATTACTTCAAGAATGAAAACTTGAAGCCATCTGCATTGTTATAAATAAATATTTTGAAATGTGCTTTTACTTCATAGGCATATTTTATATTTGTCACATAAGTTAGAGGATACACAACCCTTTCTCATACCTTCAATATGATGGCAGATATTATTAAGAGTATTTTATCAATCTTGTGAATAGTAGTGCCAGGGATATAATATTCTAGAGTAAGTAAAAAAAATCATTCAACATTGATATTATTGTTTTATAGAATTTAACTGTGTCTCCAAACATAAATATATTTTCTACAATTTTCCAAAGAACTTTTGTCTTTTTTTTAGATTTTATTTTAACAATTTAAATCAACATTTACAGAGATTTTGGATTTCCAAAAAGCACATGAAGAAATGCTCAAAATCC
>NW_006399848.1:10702534-10712700 GCF_000299155.1 Elephantulus edwardii | reverse complement strand
GCACACCCATGTTTATCACAGCTTTGTTCACAATAGCAAGGAGTTGGAAACAACCCAGGTGCCCATCAACAAACGAATGGATAGAGAAGCTGTGGCATCTTTGTCTTTTTATAATTTTATAACCTCAAATTTGTATTTCCTCTTATATTTAAATAACCAGCAATATATAAAAAAAGAAGGCAACACATTTAAGAAAAACTAGACCATCCACATTTTATCACTCTGCAAGCATATACACAACCAGATAAATCAAGGCTACATTCAGTTCAAAATCATGATCAAAATGGTGTCAAATTTGCCATCAGTTATATCAGTTATAACTTATGTACAACTTAGTGTTATGCCTATAAATATGAAGTAATAATTTATGTTTATTCTAAAATCTCTCTCAGGCCTCCCTTGGAGAACTTGCTTCACTGATAGCAAGTGAGTCTCATCCACATCTCCTGGGGCATTATTTCAGTGTGAAGATGCTTGACAGTAAGAGTAAAACTAAATTTCAATTGTTTTAACAATAGTTTGTCATCATCATCTGCCAATCTAGTTCATGCCTCCAACATGTTTTCACTTCTGAAAACCTAACAGGTGTTTAGTGATTTCTCATCATCTGTTACAAATCAGTACAGATGCCAACAGGAGATGTTCCATTCAGTAAATGGATATATATATATATATATATATATATATATATATATATTTTTTTTAATACTTTTAGCTACAACGCACCTGTTCAAGCAGTATCAGCTCTCAACCTGTTTTCTTAGTTGATCCTGGCTTTTCTCTTCGGACACCTGGCCCATCAGATCCACATCATTGTCTGCATAGAGCAGATTTATTATACACATATTATTGCACCTGCCTCAAATTATCTAAATCTGTCTCTGTCTGCCTCTTTGGCAGGCTTAATCCAACTGTGGAGGTAAAATCTGACCAGTGCTGAATCATATTTTTGCATTATGAGAGAATGACATTTCAATTAAAAAACCAAAAAAAAACCCAAAATCCAACTTGGATACGTAAATTCTATTTTAGCATTAAAAATAGTTTTAGGATGCAATTTTTGTCCTTAAATGTTTCCAATTCGAAAAATGACACAGATTTTAAGGGCTAGGAGATCATTGGAGAATGTACTCATTATATATTTTATGGAAAACTATGTCTCATTACCCTGGGGGATTCTAGAGAAGAAAAAGGCAAAGTTAAGTAACCTTTTGAAATGAAAGGGGCATTTTGTACTGTTCATGAAAACTTAAGTAATTTGATAATTGATTCTGAGGAGAGAAAATAAACTATAGCAATGATGTAATAAAGAAAAGAACTCCCAGTTAAGTTAGAAAAATGAAATTAATAGTAAATATATATTTTTGTTTTCCTTAGTGAGAAATTAAAAGTGCTGAAGACTTAAATCTCTAATTGTATTGTCAGGATGACTTTTGTCCTTCCTGAAAAACTATGGTGATTGAAATCAAACATTAAGCATAGATGCTTTAAGTTTTGTTGAAAGTAAAATAAAAAACTTCATTACTCAAAAATAAGCCAAATACCCAAAATTAATAGTTGTTGTTGTTATGTGCCGTCGAATCGCCTGCAACTCATAGCGACCTAATAATAATAATAATAGGTGTAATAATCCTTGAATACTTCTTTTGTCTGTTTACATAAAATAATTGAATAAAAATCAGTAGAATGTCAATTTCTAAAGAAGAGTAAGTATGGTGTTGTTTTTGAATCTCTTAAATTTCTTTTTTCCAGTTAGGGCAAGCAACTAAATAAGAAATAAAAGCAATAATGAGGAAGAGATAATCAACAAAAATAGGCATCCTCTTTGAACTCTAGAATATGCATGTATATTATCAAAACATCCATGATTGGGGGATTAATTCAGAGCTAGCTGCTCTGTGACAGAAACACAAATGACAAGTGACTTCTGAATAAATAATTCAATTAATCCAACATTTCAATACTATCTATCATCAATTTATGGTAAACCATAAAGTTCCAAATTGTCAGTGGATAAGATATGTTCAGTTGACCTTTGAATAATTGACAATAGTGAGAGAATTTTTTTTCTCTAGTGTGAATTGAGTATCCTCTAAAAATACATACACACAAAGAGAGAGACTGTGCATTTATATATTGTTGTTATAGCTTCATAAAGCTGTCTTGATGCTGTCTAAGCCTTTGTGGAGCTCAGAAATATTCAACAAATATTATTCCTAAAGAGTTAGCACCTTATTTTTAGAGAAAACTTTTGCAGAATGAACCAAATTTGAACATGGTAGGATCACTTGATGGAACAAAAAATTCAGATGATAGAGAACAGAAAAATATCTAAAGGAAGCAGATGTGAAGCATACAACACGGTTTTCAGTACTGGTTAAGAGCCTATGTAAAAAAGGCTAAAGATATAGTATTAGGTTCATCTTTGAAAGAAAGATAGGGCAATATATAAACAAGGCTTTAAATTACTTAATATAGTTTAAGACAGCAGACTAGGCAAACAAGAGGCAAAGACCCCTACCAGAAAAATACAAAACCAGAATAACAGATAGAGATGATGATCCTGAAACCCTACACTTCAGATGAAATGATAAAGAAGTAGTTAAAATACATACTGAAATTTAAAAAACTGAACGAAAACATCAGATTGAGCAATGGATTTTGAATGGACCTAAAAAAAAAAAAAAAAAAAAAAAACCCAAACAAACCCACTGCCATTTTGAACTTGATAAAACAATTTTCTGACCAGTATAAGAATTTAAGACTAAGGGAACTCTGTTGGCCTAGTGGCAAGGAGCTGCCCTGCAATCCTGAAGGTGCACAGTTTGAATCCACCAGATGCTTTACTGGAGAAGGAGGGGCAATCTACTCCTGTGCTAGTCAGATCTGATTCAATGGTACATATTTGCATTAAAAACAAATTAAAAAAATACCAAAAAACAAAACAAAAAGAACAAAGGACAGGCATATAGACCAATCAAATGGAATTGAGAACTGAGAAAATGACCCAACTATTTATGACCAACTGATATTCAACAAAGAAATCAAAGCTATTAAATGGGGAAATGATAACCTCTTCAACAAATAGTGCTGGTAAAACTGAACTTCCACCTGCAGAAAGCTCACACAGGATCCACATTCCACACCATACACAAAAATCAACTTAAGGTGGATCAGAAAGGGGTAAGTAAAGACCAAACCCATATCATTTGTAAGAGATAAACTGGGATCAAGCTTAGAAGCGTTAGTCCAAGTTATAAAGAGATTGTCAAATACAACCATAAATTCACAATCTAAAGAGGATAAAATTGACCTTCTAAAGACCATATGCATGTGTGCATCAAAACCTTTTTCCAACAAGGTGAAAAGAAAACCTACAGACTGGAAACAAACATTTGGTGATACCATCTCAGACAAGAGTCTTATAACAAAAGTTTACAGACTATTCCTGGGCCTTCACAAGAAAAAACCTGATAATTACAAAATGGGAAAAAGACATGGAAAGAATTTTCAGGGGAAGATATTAGAATGGCAAACAGACACATGAAGAAATGCTCCAAATCACTGGCAATCAGAGAGATGCAACTAAAAACCACAATGAGGTATCATCTCACTTCAGTAACAGTGGCAAAGTTTAACAGGGAAGCAAGTAGTAAATGTTGAAGGATGCAGTGAGACAGGAACTCTTTTACACTGTTGGTGAGATTGTAAAATGATACAACCATCCTGGAAGGCAGTTTGATGCTTCCTCAAAAAGCTGGTTATAGAAATTCCATATGACCCAACTATTCCTCTACTTGGAATATACCCTGAGAATATGAGAACTGAGGCACAAATGGAGATTTATACACCAATGTTCATAGCAGCATTATTCACCATTGCAAGAACATGGAAACAGCCCAAATGTCCAACCACAAATGAATGGATTGAAAAATTATGGTACAGTCACACAATAGAATATTATGTATGCAGTACTCAGGAGCAATAACTTTGTAAATTACTGCCTAACTTGGGAGGGACTGGAGAGCCTTATGCTGAGTGAACTCAGTCCCATAAGGATAAATATTGTATAAGACCATTATTGTAGAATGAGTATAAGGATACAGGAGGGGTGGGAGAGGCTGGAAGCAGAGGGATAAGGATGTGCAGGAGGAGAGGAGGATTAATCATGGGGTTGTACAATTTGATGGGTGGGGGTGGTGAGGAAAATGTAAAGAATTTGTTCTGGAGAAAAATGTATTAAAATTTTGTAAACAAACTAGTAGAAGAAAAAATATCAGCAACTTTTTAACATATGCAATTTCCTGAATCAGACACACCTTAGTGTTTAAACTGACATCATTGCTCCTTAGTATTTTGCAGAGGTCCTTGATAGCAGCCTCCCCCAGTGCAACATATCTTTTAATTTCCTGACTGCTAGAACCAAGGATATCAATTGTGGAGCCAACTAAGACTAAATCATTGACAATTTCGTTCTTTTTCCATCTAGCTTGATGCTTCCTAGTGGCCCAGTGGTGAGAATTTTTCCTTCTTAGTTTCAGTCCAAAATAATTTGATGAGACAATCAAAATACCAGGGGTTGTAGAAATCTGCATTCTAGGAAGGTAAAAATTATTTCTCACTAGAATCATATTTGTATTTTCATGTCTTTTTGGACTCGTGTGTTTTCAGATCTTCCTGTACCTCATTTTTATTTTTTAATAAAATGGTTAAACTACTTTGTTTTATCTACAGTGATCAGAAGAATGCTTGGCATGTAATTGTGATGTAATTGTTCAAAAGAAAAGAAAGAAGGTGATAGGAAAGGGCTTTCACATTCAATGCAATTATCTATCATAGATTACTGGAGTAATTTGAAAATCCTATTTATTGATGGTCACTTCTCTATAGTAAATATACTGTTGTTGTGTGCTGTCCAGTGTTTGTGATTCATAGTGACCCTATGTACAACTGCCCTAAACCCTGCTCTAAACCTTGGCAATCTCACTACCTTCAACACGCCTATCCCAGTTATCCCAGAGACAGAATCAATTTATCTCATTGAAGGTCTTCCTCTCCTGTGCCGTACTTCATTGTCCAACTCTCTGAAGCATAGCAAGTAAAAGCAAAGACTATGGTCTGCATCAGGAGCACCTTAGTCTCCAGACTGACATCGTTGCTCCTCAGTACCTTAGAGAGGTCTCTGACAGCAGGGCTCTCCCATGCAATTCATCTTTTCATTTTCTGGCTGCTGCCAATTGACCCAGTGGTGAGAATCTTTGTTTTCTTGATGTTGAGTTTCAATTGTATTGAAGGCTGCAGTCCTTGACATTCTGCAGCAAGCGCTTCAGGTCCTCCTCATTTTCAGCAAGCAGGGTTGTGTCATCACCATGATGTTGATTATTGAAGCCTAAAGTTGAAAACTCTAAACCCCAAGGGTTAGAGTTTTTAAATTCCACATCCTTCTTTGCCATCACTTCCCCCCCCCTCTTCTTTATTGTAACTTTCTATCATAATGTTTCTTTTTTAAGTTCCTTCTTGTGGTTGTTTTTGTTGTTCATTGCTTTCAGTAGAGCAGGACTCTTGGTGACCCTGCCAACAAAAACCCTGAATTTCCTCTACAAAGATCAACATTGATCAAAGTTCATAGATCTTGTCGTTAGAAAGGGAAATATTATGAACCAGTGTTTTGATATATGAAGTGACAATATCTTTATAGAATACAATCCTTTTGCCAGGTAAAACTCATTCATCAGAACAGGTTTACGCCTCTCTTTCCTGACCTTTTTTGTAATTTTCATCAGTAATTTCTCCATTCCTTGTAACTATTTGCCATGATTCAATATAAAATTCTTACTTTTTCAGTCCTTCACTTGTTTTTATGAAATCACATTGCTTAACTATTAGATCTAGTTTTCATTACACACTCTGTCTTCTTGATGTGTCCGGTCTGAAGTTCCTACTTATTTCTAAGACATATTTATTTGAAAACTCACTTGTACTTTGAATCAAATATGACAAGAACATAATTCCCACTCAATTTCATTTCACTGGAAATGTACCAGAAGACAACATGGTTAAAAAGCATATCTTTAACAGTTTGTTCACTTTCTTCCTGTGTGAGAAGACAAATACTTTTGTGCATAACCTGAGTTAAAGTATAAAAGAACTTACTTAATTTGTTTTTCAGAGTTACATGGCCTAGTGGGAAGAGGCCACTGCAATCTCAAAGACATGCTCTCTGGGAGAAGGATGAGGAAGCTCTCGTCCTGTGATTAACTGCCCCTGAAAACCCACTGGACAGTCAGCCTTAGGACTGTTCTGACTCTATGCTACACAACAACAATATATGTGGCATCAGGATTGGTGGAAGGTTCATCACCAAGCTGTGTTATGCAGATGATACAACCCTGCTTGCTGAAACTGAGGACCTGAAGCACTTGCTGTAGAAGGTTAAGGACTGCAGCCTTCAATATGGATTGAGGCTCAATGTCAAGAAGACAAAGATTCTCACCACTGGCAGCATCCATGTGGATGGTGAAGAGATTGAGATAGTTAACATTCTTAGTTTGCTTGGCTCCACAGTTGACACTCTTGATACCAGCAACCTGGAAATCAAGAGGCAAATTGCATTGGGAAAGTCAGCTGTCAGGAACCTCTCCAGAGTACTGAAGAGCAACGAAATCTGGCTGGAGACTAAGGTGTCCCTGATCTGGGTTATAGTCTTCGCAATTGTGTGCTATGTATCAGAGAGCTGGACAGTGACTAGAGCTGATAGAAAGATAATTGATGCCTTTGAGCTGTGGTGCTGGAGATGAGTGTTGAATATACCATGACTGCTAGTACAACAAGCAAGTATGTCCTGGAGAGGGTGAAGCCAGGCTGATCCTTGGAGGCAAGGATTTTGAAGCTTCCTCTGACATACTTTGGGCTTGTTGAAAGGAGGGACCAGTCCTTGGAGAGGGACATCGTGTTTATGAGAATGGAGGGATGGTGCAGGAGAGAAAGACCCTCTATGAGAGGGTTACGTTCCGTGACTTGGGCAGTGAGAGTAGGTATGTCAGAGACAATAAGGTTGGCACAGGATAGAGCAGGGTTCGGAGCCATTGCACATCACGTCACTATGAGTTGCAAGTGACTTGACAGCACATAACAACAAGAAACCACAAACATGATTAATATTTAGTTAACTTTAAGTAAAAAGAGAACTATTACACGAGTTCTATTTTACTGGTTTTACAAAATTGAGGGTTTTTTATAATGCTGTTCTTTGCATATAAAAATAGCTAAGAATCCATCATCAGCTTATACTATAAGAAAATGTGTCCATTTCATTTCTCCTGAGTGTTAAATTAATTTAAAAAATTGTATTTTCTTTTATAAAAGCTATGAAGCATCTATTAAACACCTATACTATACAAAGAAACATCTTGGTAAGGATACAAAAGTGGCCAAAATGCAGTATCATAAAGTCATCATCAATTGGGTATATGGATAGAAAAATGCCACTGAATCAATTCAACCTCATAATCACCTAATTCACACTGAACTAGACATTGTCTGATTGCTTAACACTCATTTTGCTGCCATAATTCCATTCTTGTGGCTTGCCACTTCTAATTTACCAAACTTGTTGTTGTTGTTGTTGTTGTTGTTGTTGTTAGGTGCCATCAAGTTGACTCTGACTCATAATTGACTCTATGTACAACAGCTCTGAACCCTGCTCTATCCTGAGCCAATTACATCGTCTATGTTATACCTATCCCCCATTATCCCAGTCACTGAGTCTATCCATCTCATTCATGGTCTTCCTCTCTTGTGCTGTTCCTCCACTCTTCCAAGCATAATGTCCCTCCTTGCAACATTCCCAAAGTAAGCCAGACAGAACCAAGCATAATGTCCCTCCTTGCAACATTCCCAAAGTGAGCCAGACAGAACTTCAGAGTCGTTGCATCCAAGGAGGAGCCTGATTTTACCCTCTCCAAGGCAAACTCATTTGTTCTTTTACCAGTCAATGGTATATTCAGTACTCTACTCCAACAACACAACCTAAAGGCATCAATTCTTTTTATATAATCCTTAGTCGTTCTCCAGCTCTATGATCCCTAGAAAGTAATTGTAAAGACTATGGCCTGGTCAGGTGCACCTTGGCCTCTAGACTGACATCTTTGCTCTTCAACTCTGGACAAGTTCCCAACAGCAGATTTTCTCAGGACAATTCATCTTAAAATTTCCTGGCTGCTGGTTCCAAGAGTGTTGATTGTGGAGCAGAGTAAGCTGAAGCTGTTAACAATCTCAATCTCTATTCTTTCTATCTTGCTGCTGCTGCAATTGGCCCACTGGTGAAGAAAATCTTGTTTTCTTGATAGTGAGCTTCAATCATATTGAAGGCTGTAGTCCTTGACCTCCTGCATCCAATGCTTCAGGTCCTCCGTCCTCCTCAGTCTTCAGCAAGCAAGGTTATGTCATCTGCATAATGTAGGCCTTTGATAACTCTTCCTCCAATCCAGATGCCACATTCCTCCTCATAGATCCCAGCCTCCAAGATCTGTTCCTTAGAACAAAGTAATTTGACTTAAAGTAAGTTAAGAAATACATTAGGAAAATTATTTAACTGGATTGAAAATGTCTCATTTCTAGTCTATTTAGTCACTCAAAGATTTTGCTATTATTTGCTTATTTGTTTTCTTCATATTTTTTTTCTATTTTAACTCCTTCTGCCCCCAATGCCATGCTAGTTGCTAAGAATGTAAGCTGAGAAGCGAAACCATTCTCCATCGATGTTTTTGAACTGTCACGTTGGTCAAGCGTATTGAGTATATGCATTATCAACGCAAAGGAACCTGGTTCTAATCTACCAACTGCTTCGCACAGAAAGATGAGCAATCTCTTCTTCTGAATTACAGCCTTTACGTATCTGCCATTAAAAAAACAAAACAAAACCCAAACCAACCGTATTTTCCATTTAAACACTGAGAGTTTCCCAATTTGGGATTGCTCTGATGTTATATACATAAACAATGAATGAGTAGCATATGCCTGTGGCAACACTTCTGAGAGTTAGTGGGAGAAAGAAAACCAATGAAAATTAATTTCATACTATTTACTATATCTTGGATCATAGAGTCTGTTTCTAGCTGAGGAGTTTCATGTAGGCTGATGGTAGGAAAAGCTATCCTTAGAAAAAGATATCTTGTTTGGAAAAGTGGAGGGTCATGGGAAGAGAGGAATACCTTCAATGAGATGGATTAACTTAGTGACTGCAGCAATGAGCTCAAATGTATCAGAGATGCTTAACACGGCCCATGATAGGACAGGATTCAAGTCTGCTTTTCATAGAGTTTCTAGGAGTCATTCTCTACTTGACCTCAACTAACAACAACAAAGGCAAACTCATTTAACCTTTGCCCTGGAAATGACATAATCTTCATTATCCTAGTCTTCTTCTCAGAGTCAACCATAGTTTGTTATGATCTACACAGTCAAATGCCTTTGCATAGTCAGTGAAACACAGATAGACATTCCTCTGGTATTCCCTGCTTTCAGCCAAGATCCATCTAACATCAGCTACAATATCTCTAGCACCACGACCCCTTCTAAACCCAGCCTGGACTTCTGGTAGCTCTCTGTTGATGTGCTGTTCCAGTCGTTTTTGGATAATGACTCATAACAACAACAACATCCTAGTCTAGAAACTCATCTTCTTTGCTTTATAAAGACAGATAATTGCTATCTATTATACTTTCTGTTATATAAACACTCTTGATATATCTGCAGAATAAGATTCGCAGGATTATCATAAAACATACAGTGGCTCAAAGATATGTTTCTGGGTCTAATGCACTTCCACTATAGTAACAAATGAAAGAATACTTTAATATTTTCTATTTTTTGCTGTTTTACAGGTTACTTCAATACAAATATTAGACTGATGCCCTTAATATCATATACCCAAGAAAACATAATTATCTAACTTGTTTTCATTATTAAGAATCTTTGAATTGGAACTGACTTCTTGATGATCTTCCAGTGAGTTTATGGAGACAGTCAATTTCACAGGAGGAGATTGCCCATCTTTCTCTGATGGAGTAGCTGGTAGATTAAAACTGCGTACCTTTAGATTAGCAGCAGAACTCCTTACCGTTGAGCCACCAGCAAATGCTACGCCATTATTTTTCTTAATGCTT
>NW_006399848.1:10700357-10701329 GCF_000299155.1 Elephantulus edwardii | reverse complement strand
TGAACCTGAAATCAAGATGCATTAATAAAATGTGTGACTGAAATGCAAAATTTGGGAATTGAGAAGAAAGATCAGAAGTTGGAAAATATGGACTTCTTGACAGAATGGAAGCGATAGCTCATATGATAGAATTCTATATAACCAATGATCTATTCATTGCCAATACTTTTTATACAAAGTATAAACACAGGCTACACATATGTATTTCACCTGATGACATGCATACGCATATGATTGTTTACATCTGTGGAAAAAAATCACTAGAGCAGCTCAATATCAGCTGTTAAAACTAGGCCAGGTAGTGATTGTGGAAAAGATCACCAACTATTCATATTCAAGTTCAAGCTGAAGCTAAAGAAAATTAAATCAAATACACAGGAAGAAAAATCTGACTTTGAGTCTATCCTACTCAAATTTCCAAACCATCCCGGGAAAAGGTTTGAGGTCTTGAACACTAAAGAGAGAAGACAGGATGAGCTGTGGGAGGAAAGAAGAACTACCATCTATGGGGGATGCAAAGGTCATTACAAAGACAGAGGAGGACAAAAAGCCCAAGATGAATGTCAGACGACACTCTGAATATTGCACTAGAGCACCGAGAGGCTGGAGCAAAGGGGAAAAAAATTACAAATCAAGAAATTAAGGAGCTGGACAGCAGATTTCAAAGGACAGTGTGAGAAGACAAAGTAAAGTATTATGATTCATGTGCAAAGAGTCAGTACTGAGATAATCAGGTGGGCTCAACTCGCTCAGCATTTCATAAGCTAAAGGAACTGAAGGACACATTCAAGCTTGGCATTGCAATACTTAAGGATAATTTGGGAAGAATATTAAACAATCTGTGCAGTATTAAATGGAGATGGAAGGAGTATTCGGAGTCACTGTACCGGAAGGAATTGGCTGACACAGAAGAATTTCAAGAAACAATGTATGAGCAAGAGCCTGTGATGATGAAGGAAGGAGTTCAAGCTG
>NW_006399848.1:10695040-10699437 GCF_000299155.1 Elephantulus edwardii | reverse complement strand
TGGATTGAAACTCAACATCAAGTAAACAAAGATTCTCACCATTGGGCCATTTGGCAGAATCACAAAATAGCTTGCCTCCGGAAACTATGAACATGGAGAAATGATGAAAGTTATGCAAGTGTTCAGGTCTTTCGTTCATACTACGTGTTGTCTATGGCACAATGACATTTAACAACAATAACAAAACATAGAGAGAGCTCTCTTGGCCTAGTGGATAGAAAGTGATGCTACCAAGCCAAGGATGGGTGATTTTAATCTGTGACCCTCAGGCCTGGTTGTAACTGGTTTCGTCAAACATTCTTCTAAGTGGTATAGCACTGGTCTTTCCATTTGCTGTACAGAGGTAACTCGTGGTTGCTGTGATGCTGAACACTGTGACACTGATGTGTCAAATGAGAGAATGGTCACCCATGGTGGACAGTGTTTGGTGGAGCTCCTTGGTTAAAACAGGCTTGGACGCAGGAGTGGCATCCACCTCGGCAATAGCTTGCCTCCAGAAACACTATGAACCTGGAGGAAGAATAAAAGTTATCCAAGTGTTCATTCAGGTCTTTTGCTCATAGGATCACTATGAGTCGTTTACGACTCAACAGCACTTAACAATTTAACAACAACAACAACATGATAGATGGTGAAGAGATTGAGATTGTTAAAAGTTTTTGTTTGCTTATCTCCACAATCACCACTCTTGGCACCACAACCAGAAAATCAAAAGACAAATTGGAATTGGGAAAATACACTGGTAAGGGATCGCTCCAGAATACTGAAGAGCAAAGATGTCAGTCTGGAGACAAAGGTGCACCTGATCCAGGCCGGAGTCTTCGCAATTACTTGTTATGCTTCAGAGAGCTAGACAATGACTAGAGATGGTAAACGGAAAATATATACCTTTGAGCTGTGGTGTTGGAGAAGAATATTGAACATACCATGAGCTGCTAGAAATATCGACCCTACGTACAACATTATTCTAGCCTGTGACGCCGTAACTTTCTCTGGCACACCTACCTCCATTATCCCAGTTACTGAATCAATCCATCTCGTTGAAAGTCTTCCTCTCTCGTGTTGTCCTTTCACCCTCCTGAGCATGACGTCCCTCTCCAAGGACTGGTCCCTCCTTGCAACATGCCCAAAGTATGTCAGATGGAGCTTCAGAATCCTTGACTCCAAGGTGCAGCCTGGTTTCACCCTCTATAGGAAGAATCTATTTGGGGTTTTTTCCCTCAAAGTAGATTCGGCCTCAGTGAAAGTTGAAAAAAGAGTAAGAAAGATTGAAGAGCTAGGGACTTTGAATTGTAGTGTTGGTGAAGATTTTTTAATACCTAATGTATTGTTGGAGTGGGGGGAGTGGGAAATTAAAAAACAAACCCAGCAAACAAAGCAAAAACAAAAATAATCAAATCTGCCTTGCAGGAATTGCAGCTGAATTCTCCTTAAAGGCAAGAATGGTGAAATTTAGTCTCACAAACTTTGATCATACTGTCAGGTGCTGCAAATCATTGAAATTAACATCATGCTGGGAGGAAAAGGTAGGAATAGAGAAAGATCCTTTAAGAGATGATTGACACAGTAACTACTATAATGGACTTGATTATGAAGGAAACAGTAAGAAAGGTTCATAATAGAATACCTTTCCAATCTGTTGTTCATTGGGTTGATAAGAGTCACAGTCAACTGTATGGTACATAACATGGAAATGAATAAAAAGTGATAAAAGTGAGTCCATGTGGATAAGGGTAAAATTGTCCTCCATAAGGTGGTTCAGTAACAGATTTTTTTTGAAAATAAGTAATTATATCTTTCTTTCAAAGAACATCTGAGTATACTAAACCTCCAATGTTTTGTTACATGACTATCTTAATTGTATTCATGATTCAATGTCTCTTTTTTTCTCCTATAACTTATCCAACATTTGACATATCAGTGTCACAATGTTTAGCATCACAGCAACCACTACCACTACCTCTGTACAGCAAATGGACAAATCAGTGCTATACCACTTAGAAGAATATTTGACCAAAAACAATTAAAACCAGGCCAGCAGGCCACAGGCCCAAGGGGCCAAATGTGTTTTTAAATAGGAAGCCACATTACATCTGTCACACCCATTGAGTCTACATTATACCCTAATCCTCACCAGAACCAGCAAACAAGCTTATATAGTACAGTTCTGTTTCTATAACATCGGACTGCCTTGAGTTGGAATTGGCTTTATGACTATAATGTTTCGGATTGTCTGAAATTCATTATGAGAAAGTCAAATTGTCTCAACCACCTGTGTTAGATGTGTTAGAGCTCACATCATACTTGAATAGTTTTTGTAAATTTGTTCAGTCCTTGCAATCATTAAAGCAAAGTGAATTACTAAATTCCAACTATACTGACGAACAAAAGAGAGAGTTTCTTGGGTTTCAAACTGAGTATCAATCTGGACAAGTGTTAATTCATTAAGGCACAAGTTCTTCTGATGACACCCCCACTTTCTCTTATGAATCTTATTTAATACTACACACAATTTACTTCTAAAATTATTTTATGTGACAACAGTTTTTTTGGTTTGTTTTTTTTTCTTCAAATTTTGTTGTGTATTTTTATGTGTGTATGAGGTTAAATTAAATGCCACATACAGCACAGGTCCACAGCTTAAAGAGGTCAGGAAGGAATTAGTACTTAAATTGGTCATTTCAGCATACTAATTAAAAAGGTTGACTTCATTTGCAACCTTTTGTCAAAACAAGTTCTGTTATTTCCTTTGACACCCCAGGAAATCTTTCAATTAACTACCACCTACAAACTTAGAGATTATTAGAAAATTAATGAACATTGTTGTCTTTTTTTCTGTTTCTCTGTCTCTCAAGTTTCTTCTCCTTCACTCTTTTATGTTCTTCTTTTGTTCCCAAAACGTCTAAAAATATAAAGTGTAAGATTATATCAAACATCTGAGTAAATTATTTCAAGTGTCTTATCAACCAGTATCTATATAACATTGAAACATAAGAGATATTTACTTTATAAACTCATTATTCCAAGAAGAGAAATTGAAGTAAGTTTGTACTATTTTTCACTATTAATAGTACATCATTATTTATATCTGCTGTCTTTACATGCAAATATAATGTGTTGTTGTTGTTACGTGCCATTGAGTAGCTTGCAATTCGTGGTGACCCTGTTTACAGCAGCCCTGTTCTATCCTGTGCCAACTTAACTGTCTCCAACACACCTACACTTATTAACCCACTCACTGTATCAATCCATCTCAGCAATGGTCTCCTTCACTTTCTTTATCCCTCTTGCAAACACTATGTAACTCTTGACAAGAACTGGTCTCTCCTTGAAACAGTATGTCAGACAAAGACTCAGAACCCTTGCCTCCAAGAAGAAGGCTGGTTTCACCCTCTCTAGGATATTAAGCACTCTTCCCAAGCACCATGGCTCAAAGGCACCAATTCTCTATCATCCCTAGACATTGTCCAGCTCTCTGATGCATAGCAAGCAATTGTGAAGACTATGGTCTGGATCAGGTGAACATTAGTCTCCAGACTAAAGTCATTGCTCTTCAGTACCCTAGAGAGGTCCTTGACAGCAGACTTTCCCAATGCAATCTGTCTCTTAATATCCTGGCTGCTGGTACAAATAGTGTTGATTGTGGAGCCAAGTAAACTAAAGCTATTAACAGTCTCTACACCACCCATCATGATGCTGCTAATTGGTCCGTTGGTGAGAATCTTTGTTTTCTTGATGTTGAGCTGCAATTTATGTTGAAAGCTGCAATCCTTATCCTTCTGAAGCAAGTGCTTCAGGTCCTCCTCAGTTTCAGCAAGCAGAGTTGTGTCATCTGCATAATTCAAGTTATTGATGAATCTTCCTCCAATCCTGATGCCACATTCCTCCTCATACAGCCCAGCTTCCTAGATGATCTGTTCTGCATATAGATTTAAAAGATATGGAAACAGAATACATCCCTGGCATACACCCTTCCCAATTTTGAAATATCAGTGTTTCCTTGCTCTGTTCTGACAACTGCCTCCTGGTCTAAGTATAGGTTTCACATAAGCACAATCAGAAGTTCTGGGATTCATATTCTTCTCAGAATGTAACATATAAGTATATAAAATTTTTCATAAAAATATCTTCCAGCATCTGTTGTGAATATTTCTAAGAGCAATAGCAATCAAAATAATGATTATTTTCCACCCCTTTTATATTCAACCTCCTAATGATAAAAGGTTTTTTTCAGACATATATATCAGAATATTTTATGCTACTATAATTATCTTTTTTACTTTCTTAATGTTGACTGAAGGAAGGCCCTCTATGAGGTGGATTGATTCAGTGACTGGTATAATCGGGATGGGAGTGTCAGAGACAGTGCGATTGGCACAGGACAGAGCGGAGTTTAG
>NW_006399848.1:10685679-10694940 GCF_000299155.1 Elephantulus edwardii | reverse complement strand
TAGGGTCGCTATGAGTCGCAAGCAACTCGACGGCACATAACAACAACAACAACAATTTTGACTTAGAGGTTAGAAGTTTTAAATATTGGTAATGTGTACTTCATCATTAAAAAAAAAAAAATCATCAGTGGTTCATGTATTTAAAGCCCCAGCTAAAAAATGTTTGTCTAACTCAAAGTCACAATAGTTTTCCTCTTTCTTCTCAGATATATAATTATTTGAACTTTTGTGTTTATATGCAAGATCCAAATTTATATAACTTTTGTGTATGATATATAGGACTAATGTTTACTTTTTTCTGTTATAGAAATCTAGCTTTTCAGTACAAGTGTCTCAAAATATTTGTAAACAAAAAAATTCCTTAAATTTATTTAGCATCATATTCCTTTCAGAAAACCATTTTAAATCAGTGTTTTGAACAACAAAAATATTAATCCTAATGGGATTGGTATTCATATGCATTTCAAAGAAAAATAAAACTTTGTATAGAATATTTTTGGAATTATATTAAAAATAGGGTCAAAATTTTCATTACGGTTAGTTGTGATAATTCAATTTACGTGTTACTTGCCTATGTACTTGTTAAAATAATATTCTAAGCTATTGGTGGCCTACTGGCAAAATGCTACTCTAGTTGATTTTGCAAAATATTTGCATATTTTTATATCTTTGGACCTCAGCCAATCTTTCAATAATCTTAAGAAGAAAAAGAGAGTTTTTCAACAGTCTATGTAGATCCAGCTAAAAAGAAGTTTTGAATATTTAATCATGGGCCATCAAACCATCTTGTAGCTTGAGATATCTTTAATTCACTGTGTGGTTGTTGACACAAAAAGTTGAATATGTCTTCATAGGCTCTCAGAGAGCTGGACAATGACTAAAATGTTAGGAGAATTGATGCCTTTGAGCTGTGGTGCTGGAGAAGAGTATTGAACAAACCATGGACTGCTAGGAGAAGAACCAAGTTCTTCTTGGAGGTGGTGAAGCCAGGCTGCTCCTTGGAGGCAAAGTTTCTGAAGCTCCATCTGACATACTTTGGACATATTGTAAGGAAGGATCAGTCCTTGGAGAGGGATGTCATGCCTGGGAAGGTGGAGGGACAGTGAAGGAGAGGAAGACCTCGATGAGATGGATTGATTCCGTGACTGGGGTAATGGGGGTGGGTGTGTCAGAGACAGCGCGATGGCACAGGATAGAGCAGGGTTTAGGGCTGTTGTACATAGGGTCGCTATGAATGGCAGGCGACTCGAGGGCATATAACAACAACAACAACAATTGTGTATGCTGAGGTTAAAGAAAACATGAAATAGTTGTTAAAATGAAGTACTTATAACTATCAGCTGTGGCATGCATCTAAATATGTGGCTGTCATTGTGTACCATGGAGTCACAACAGACGTATAGTTGGCTCCTGGAGTGGGGGTTGGGTTCAGAGGCAGTTAATCACACAGGAGGATATTACCCCTCCCACAATCCATCTACTAAATAGTCTAGTGATTTCCATCCTTTACATTTTTTTCCACATCTTCTTTCCTTTTCCTCTTTTTAACAAAAGTTTGGACATAGTATCAGTTATACTTCTGTTTTTACAATAGAAATCTCATACAGTGTCTGTTTATTCAACATGATGCTTTCCAGTTCCTCCCATGTTATATAGTATCTTACAAAATCACTATTCCTTGGCCCATTATTTCTTTGGATATAACACATAATGAAGAAATGTGTGCTAAGGTAACAAATGGTGAACTTTAATGTTTACATTTCTGGGTCTGTTTGACCTAATAGCAAGTGGTTTGGTAAAATAATATTCTAGGTCTTTCTAGGAAGTAAAATTATGTTAATAAAACTGTTGATATTACATGAGCCACTACTTAAATGGCCCCCAGAAATTAACTGTTAGTCTTTAGAGAAAGAGAGAGAAAGTTTCTCTTGGGTGTGTGATGTCTCTATAATATAAATAATCATTTTACCCAACCTTCTTCACTCTCTTCGATTTTCCTGCCATATGCCCTGTAGATATTGGACACGAATCTGTGATAATTAATACCCAGTGCCTGACACAGATTGTTCTACTTTTTAATGCTATAAGCAATCATAGGTGGTGTTGGTATGTACGAGTGTATAAGTCAGTCAGGATCAGTCAAGTATCCTTCTAGTGAAAATACTTTAACTTCCTCTGAAATAAGGAGATTTAATGCCTAGCAGTATTATTATGAATGTAAGCATGCATTTATTAAGGATGTATAGGAGAAATGCTCTCCAATTTTAATAATAATTCCTAGCTATAAAGCACGCAAATTGGGACATTTGAATAATATTTTCTCTTATCAAGTTTTAATTTCTTCCTTAGTCTTATTTCTGTTTAGGTGATATTTACCATCATATACAACCTTTTAAGCAATATGAATATTATTAGATGAGTCACGTTTTCTGTCAGAGGCTACATAACCTTACTTTACTCACCAATTATCACTTTCAACTGTACAGAGATAAAATATAAATGTATGCCTCTCAGGAAATTACAATCTCCTTTAGTCCAGTAAAGTCATATACATATTCCATCCATTAATTAAAAGTGAGAGATCTACAAGTGAGATGATAAAGAATTAGAAATTATAATTTGGATTTAAATAATTTTATTCCTATATTCACAAGAAGACAAAGATTCTTACCACTAGATCAATTGCTAGCATCAGGATGGATGGTGAAGAGACTGAGATTATTCACAGCTTTACTTTGCTCAGCTCCACAGTCAACACTCTTGGCACCAGCAGCCAGGAAATAAAAAAAACGTATTGCTATGGGAAAGTCTGCGGTTATGGACCTCTCTAAAGTACTCAAGAGCAAAGGTGTCTCTCTGGAGACTAAGATGCGCCTGATAAAGGCCACGGTCTTTGCAATCACTTGTTATGCATCAGAAAGTTGGACAATGACTAGGGAAGATAGGAGGAGAATTGATGCCTTTGAGCTGTGGTGCTGGAGAAAAGTATTGAATGTACCCTGGACTGCCAAGAAAACAAACAGATTCATCCTGGAGAGGGTTAAACCAGGCTGCTCCTTGGAGGCAAGGATTCTGGGGCTTCGTCTGACATATTTTGGACATGTTGTAAGGAGGGTCCTTGGAAAGGGACATCATGCTTGGTAAGGTGGAGGGACAGCACAGGAGGGGAAGGCCCTCTATGAGGTGGATTGATTCAATGACTGGGGTAATCAGGATGGGTGTGTCAGAGGCAGTGAGATTGGCACAGGATAGAGCAGAGTTTAGGGCTGTTGTACATAGGGTCACTACGAGTCACAAACAACTCAGCGGCACATAACAACAACAGCAATATTCACTATAATCTTCTTTTGTTTCTAACTCACATAAGAAAATGTCATAAACTCAGTTACTACATATAAACCCAGGAATGGCAAATTAAGGAAGAATAGTGTCCTACAAAAAGGCCTGTTAGACTCATCAATGAAGAGATAGCCCTCTCTTTTTGAGCAGCTCCAACTGCATCCCTGAGACATGATGGTGAAGGTCGAGTGAACGGAGCTGGCCACATCAGGTGCCTCGTCACCAGGGCTGCGTTTAAGTCTGGTAAAATGGGTACTATTACCATCAATGAACCCTTCATTGGGAAAGCCATGACTATCTTTCAAGAGTGAGATCCCACCAAAATCATGTGGGATGATGTTGGTGCTAAATATATTGTGGTGTCCACTTGCTTCTTCACAAGCTTAGAGAAGTCAAGGGGTCACTTGAAGGGTGTTGCTAACTGGGCACCTTCTGTTGATGTCCAATGTTTGTGATGGGTGTGACCCATGAGAAGGATGACAACGCTTTCCAGATTGTCAGCAATGCGTCTTGCATTAGCAACTGTTTGGCTGCCCTGTCCAAAGCCATGTTTGATGATCTATCATGACAACCTCGTCATCACAGGACTCATGGCCATGGTCCATGCCGTCACTTCCACCTAGAAGATTTCTGAAAAGCTGTGATATGATAACTGTGGAGCTTCCCAGAACCTTATTCCTGCATCTACTGGTGCTGCCAATGCTGGTGACAAGGTCATCCCTGAGCTGAATGGGAAACTTACTGAAATGGCTTTCCATGGCACTACCTCAGCTGTGTCTGTTTTGAGTCTGACCTGCCATCTGGAGAAAGCTGCCAATTACAATGACATCAAGAAAGTAGTAAAGGCACCACAAGGGCCCTTAAAGGGCATCTGGGGATACAGTGAACACCAGGTTGGCTCTTGGGATTTCAACAGTGATACTTACTCTTCTAGTTTGGATGCTAGGACTGACACTTCTCTGAATGACCACTTTGTCAAACTTACTTTCTGTTATGGCAGTGAATTTGGCAATATGGTGGTCAAACTGGTGGTTCATATGTTCTTCAAAGAATGAAAGTCCCTTCGAATACCAGCCCTAGCAATAGTATTAGAACAGAGAGAGACTCTCAGCTGCTGGGGCATTCTTACCCTATCTCTATACTCCACATACTAGAATTTCACATCCTTGGCAGTTTCCATTCAGTACCCTTGAGAAAGGGGAGGGGCTTAGAGAGCCCATCTTGACGTGTATAATCAATAAAATACACTGTGCTCAGCCTTCTTCCCCCCCTAAAAAAGGAATAGCTGTCAATACAATTATTATTCAAATGTGCACACCAATCACGAAAGCCATAGATGAAGAACTTGACAATTTCTGCTATTTTTTTTCAGTCTGCAATTGATTGAACATTAATCAAGATAGATTAATAATTATTAGTGACTGAAATGTAAGCCAATTAAGAAAGACAGTTGGAAAATACAGCCATGATGATAGAAATTAGACAAGAGGTCTAATTACAAATTTTGAATAACCAGTGATTTAATCCTGGGCAATACCATTTTAAGAAAAGCAAACAACTATGATTCATAAGGACTACTTCCAGTGAACTACATAGGAGTTAGAATAAGCCCTTGTTTTTGTGTACCATAGCTTACCTTCCAGCTGGTTTTCAGAGGGAGTTAATTGAACAGGAGATTAGCCATCCTTCTCCCATGGAGTAGCTAGTGGATTCGAACCATGTGCCTTCAGAATTACAGCACAGATTCTTACAACTAAGCTCCCAAAGCCCCCTGCATTTGGAGCTTTAAGCATTCCTTTTCATATTCTACAACTTCCAATTTTCCTGAATTCATACTTCTTATACGTCCTGTTTCAATAGTAATGAATGTTCACAAATATTTCATCTCATTTGTTTAATTCTTCCTCTTTTACTCATTGGAGTAAACTTTTTTATACTCAATATCAGTTCTAAAAATAAGGCAGGCACTGACTGTGAAACATAACATGAAATACTCATGTATGAGTTTAAAATGATGGTGAAGAAAACAAAGACAAAAATCCAGGCAAAGACAGAAAAGAAAAATAAATTGTTGTTGTTGTTGTTGTTAGGTGCCGTTGAGCACTGTTCATAGAGTTCCCAGAGGCAAGCCATTTTGGAAGTGGATGCCACTCCTGCTTCCAAGCTTGTTTTAATCAGGGAGCTCCACCAAACACTGTCCACCATGGGTAACCATTATCATATTTGACACATCAGTGTCACAGTGTTTGGCCTCACAGCAACCATGAGTTACCTCTGTACAGCAAATGGACAGACTAGGGTAGTATGACCTAAAAGAATGTTTGCCAAAAACAATTTGAACCAGGCCTGAGTGCTACAGATTAAAATCATGGGCTTGGTAGCATAACTTTCTGTCCACTAGGCCAATCTAACTAACAAATAAATCCATAAATAAATAAAAGACTGAGAAGAGACTCTGAAACTTGTACTAGAATGCAGAGTGATCAAACAAAAGTCAGACATGTTGAAGTGAAGACATGAACAAAATATTTCAAAGAGAAACTCAACAAGACAAAAGTTTTATAAATGGGCAAAGAGCTGTTGCTAAAAAACCAAAAGGGGAAAAAATGTTCAAAAAGAGAAAATTAAAAATGAAAAGAAAAACATGCTCAACATTTCTAAAGTTGAAAGAGAACTAAAAATAAAAATTGACAAAGTATGGACAATACTTATGAATTTTAAAATGATGATAATTCTCTGTTAAGTATCCATGGCCTCTTCCCGCGGTTTTTCCAGGGTACCTTTGAAAGACACCTCTTCATTATTGTCTGAGGTGACTTCCCCTTGTGCGCCACTCCCAAGCTTCCCTTGGACTGAGGCTCAATGTCAAGAAGACAAAGATTCTCACCACTGGACCAATTGGCAGCGTCAGGATGGCTGGCGAAGAGATTGAGATTGTTCACAGCTTCAGTTTGCTCGGCTCCACAGTCATCACTCTTGGCACCAGCAGTCAGGAAATCAAAAAGTGTATTGCGATGGGAAAGTCTGCTGTTAGGGACCTCTCTAAAGTACTCAGGAGCAACAGTGTCTCTCTGGAGACTAAGGTGCACCTGATACAGGCCATGGTATTTGCAATCGCTTGTTATGCATCAGAGAGTTGGACAATGACTAGGGAGGACAGAAGGAGAGTGGATGCTTTTGAGCTGTGGTGCTGGAGAAGAGTACTGAATGTACCATGGACTGCCAGGAAAACAAACAGATTCATCTTGGAGAGGATTAAACCAAGCTACTCCTTGAGGCAAGGATTCTGGGGCTTTGTCTGACATACTTTGGACATGTTGCCAGGAGGGACGGGTCCTTGGAGAGGGACATCATGCTTGGGAGGGTGGAGGGACAGCGCAGGAGGGGAAGACCCTCTATGAGGTGGATTGATTCGGTGACTGGGGTAATCGGGATGGGTGTGTCAGAGGCAGTGCGGTTGGCGCAGGATAGAGCAGGGTTTAGGGCTGTTGTGCATAGGGTCGCTATGAGTTGCAAACGACTTGACGGCACATATCAACAACAAGTATCCATGGAGACAATACAATAACATTTATAATATATTAATAATGATGAATTATTTGCTTGATCACTGTTGTTTATCATATTACAAATGCTTAACACTAGTTCTATGAAGGTTCAAACATAGCATATTAATGTTCTCTTTTTGCTTGGATAGGAAAGTGTGTGTGTGTGTGTGTGTGAGAGAGAGAGAGAGAGAGAGAGAGAGAATATGTAAACTTAGCTTTTGTTTGCTTTGTTGTGTAGAAAAGGGGAATTTTGGTCAAGTATATATTTTTGGAATCTGCAGTGGAATTTACTCCCTAAACAACATGCCTCCAGAAATCCTATGAACTGTGATATATGTTGATAGTTGTAGAGGGGCTTCAGGCCTTTTGTTCATAGTATCACTATGAGTCATGCTTGACTCAAAGGCTGTCAGCACAACAACATATATTTTTGCATTTAGGATTCCATCAGAATAGATCCTCTTCTATTGACTTATCTCAAAATAGTGTCCAGAAAGTGATTCTTTCTTTTCTTCTTTAATTGATGTGAGGACAAATAATTTTTAGTAAAACATTTAATAATGGCTGTATTGTTGTTGCCCTTAATAATGTAAATTGTTGTCATTATATGCTGTCAAGTCATCTGCCACTCATAGTGACCCTTTATACAAAAGCTCTGAAGCCTGCACTCTCTTGATCCAGTCTCGTTGACTCTAACCCACCTAATACCATTACCCCAGTTTACTGTGTCAAGTTATCTCATCTGGGATCTTCCTCTCCTGCGTTATTCTCCCATCTTTCCAAGTATGATGTCCTTCTCCAAGGACCAGTCCCTCCTGACCACATGCCCAGAATATGTGAGATAGAGCTTCAAACTTCTAGCCTTTAAGTAGAGATTTGTTTTCAACCTCTCCAAGTTAGGCCTGTTTGTTCGCTTGTTGGTCCATGGTATGCTCAAGACTCTTCTCCAGCACCACAATGTAAAGGAATTGATTCTTCTTCTGTCACCTTTGTCATCGTCCAGCTCTCTGATGCATAGCAAGTTGTTGCAAAGACACTGGCTGGAATCAAGTTCACCTTAGTCTCTAGACTGACATCTTTTTCTCTCAGTATTTTGGAGAGGTGCGATTTTCCCAGTGCGATGTGTCTTTTGATTTCCTGACTACTGTTGCTGAACGTATTGATTGGGGAACAAAGCACTCCAAACTGTTAAAAAGCTCAGTCTCTTCTCCATCCATCATGGTGCTGCCAGTTTTCCAAGTGGTGAGAATCTTTGTCTTCACGACGTTAAATCCATATTGAGTATTACCGTTCTTAACCTTCGGCAGCTTCAAGTCTTCTTCATTTTCAGCAAACAAAGTTATGTAGTGTGCATAATGCAGGTGGTTGATGAGTCTTCTGCAAATCCTAATGCCACATTCCCCTTCTTAAAGTCCAGCCTCCCAAATTATCTGTTCCATATATAGACTGAAAAGGTGTATAGAAGACACATCCCTGATGCACTCATTTCCTGATTTTGAACCAGGAAAGACAAAGTATTATAATGAAATGTTCATGGAACTGAAGTCAGAAAATCAAAAGGGCTGAACTCACATGGAATTTCTTAAATAGAAGGAACTAAATAACAAATTCAAGACATGACTTGCAAAACTTAAGAATGCTATGAGCAGAATATGGAATAATCCAGGAAGCAGTAAAAGAAGATGGAAGGCGTACACAGTCAATTGACTACACTGAAAAATTTCAAGAAACAATAATCAAGAAGCAATGGTGATGAAGGAGGAGGTGCAGAATTGCTCTGAAAGACTTGGCAAAAATAAAGCCCCAGGAATTAATGGAATACTAATTGATATATTTCAACAAATCAACACTGCTCTGGACGTGCTCACCAGATTGTGTCAAGGAATCTGGAGGACAACTACCTGACCAACTGACTGGAAGAGATTCATATTTATTCCCATTCCAAAAAAGGTGACCTAACAGAGTCTGAAAATTATTGAACAAAATCACTAATATCACACACAGCAAAATCCTGCTTAAGATTTTTGAAAAATGACTAGAATAGTACATCAACAGAAAACTACTAGAAATACAAGCTTGGTTCACAAGAGGTCGTGGCACTATACACATTATCTCTAATGTCTTGGCCAGGATCTTGGCTGACAGAAAAATGTACCAGAGAAGTGTGTACAAATTATGCAAAGGCATTTGACTACATGGATCATAAGAAATTGTGGCTAACCTTGAGGAGAATGGGAATCCCAGAACATTTGATTGTGCTCATGTGAACCATGTACTAGGAGCAGGAGGTGAAAAAAGGAAGGAAGAGGAAGGGAGGAAGGGAAAGGAGGAAGAGAGGGAGGAAGGGAAGGAGTGAGGGAGAGAGGGAGGAAGG
>NW_006399848.1:10680387-10685400 GCF_000299155.1 Elephantulus edwardii | reverse complement strand
GAAGAAAGAGGGTAAAAAGAAAAAAGAAGAACCAAACTGAAACTTTCTTCTGCAATCTTCCTCAAAATTTGTTTGTTTTGTGCATAGTAGGAAATAATTAAAGTGGAAGAGTCCCATTGAAAATTATATTTAGTGAATCAAAAATACTTAGCACAAAGCTGAAAGCAAAGTGGCCTCCTGACCCACTCACATTATCCAGCACATAAAGTATTAAGTGATGACGTTCACTCACAAAGCTTCCTATCGTTTGTCTGCTGGTTCAAAATATTAAGGAGACTTTGGACTTGTTCTTTCCCCAAGACATCGCCGCAGCCAGTCTGGATTGTGAACTGTGACTATTAACAACCATACAAATGAAAAGACAAACTCCATTTCAGCTTAGACAGTTTCGTGGGAGAGCAGTAAAAAATCCCACTCTGGCACTGAGGCAAAAACAGCAGTTGAAGAGCAAAGAGCACCCCTTTTCTGTGGAGTTTAAATGAAATCCAGGTTTGTTTCAGCAGAGACTTAATAAAGTCACTACGAATGGGATGTTTTCCCTTAGCTGATCATTCCACGTGCTTTTGCAGTGTCGAAGCCTATTTAGTAATTTTGTACATTCAAGAAAACTTTATCAGTGATAACCTATCCCTACTCATTGAACCAGTGGCCTGTATTATTTGTGTCTTGTGCTGCAGTTATTAAATGTGCATGTTTATGAGGAAACCACACGGATATTGCTATAACTGACTTTCATATTTTTGCAAGCATGTTAGTATTTACTGTTTCACTTTTTCAATCACAACTGCCAAGCCCACTGCCCCATGTTTAGCTAAATCTACGAGCCTGAAGGAGCTCCTTCTGTCAGTAATTAAGGAAAAGTCTGCCTCTGGTAGAATTACATCACAAAGCAGATTTAGCAGCTACTCAGCACAGTGGTATTTTATAGGTAGGGTATTTTATAGGTAGGAGCTGTTAATAGATGTTCCTTTTAGTCACCCTAGACAGGGGACAAAAAGAAAGGAAAAGAGGGAAAATATGTGAATAATAAATCAAATAATGTCTATTTTCTTTAACTGTAGGGGGTTTTTTGTGTCTGCTTGGGTCAATTGAGACCTGCTTCCTTTAATTATTATAAACCGCAATAGCAAATATTTTGCTGTATATATTTTTGCTACAGATTGAAAAGGAGGAGAGACATGGAAACAGACCTCTTAACTAAGAAATATTTTGTCACTGGAAAGTATATCCACTTGCTGCTTTTGTTAGGTGTTGTTGAGTGGACTACGACTCAGCAACTGCATGAATCATCTCTCTGAACCTTGCTCTGTTCTATGCCATTCTCATCATTGCAGACACACTAGAGTCTATCACCATATCAATCCATCACGTTGAGGGTCCTTTTCTTCTCTGTCTTGCTGTACCTCTATCTTTCCAAGCATTATGTCCATTTCCAAGGAATAACATTGTCTAGCTACATGGCCAAAGTATGAAAGACAAAAAGTCTCCATCCTTGTCTCCAAGGTGCACGTTTTCAAGGCACGTTTGTTAGTACTGTTGGCAGTCTTAGATTACAGTAAAATCAGAACTAGGATTCTTTTCACATTCTGGCTTTATTGGTCCTCATTGAGCAATCCAGTAAGAACATGTAAATCACGGTCTTTACAATCAAGACATCGACACAGGAGCTATAATGGTGGCCTCGTGTACAAGTGATTGCAGGATGGTGTAGGAACGGGCACTGTTTTTATTTCTTGTACATAAAGTTGCTATGAGTAGGGGCCAACATGATAGCACTTAACAACAGTAACAATTACAGGAAAGAATAATTAAATCAACAAGTGTTTATTTAATAAACAATAGAAAAGTATTAGCAAAAAAATTTAGTCAATATGATGCAAGTCTTCCAAGCCTCTGTTGATGTGCTGTTCTAGTCATTTTTGCAAACTTTTTAGCTAAATCTTGCTTGCATGGGATATTAATGATATTGTTCAGTAACTTCTACTCGGTCAGGTCACCTTTCTGTGGAGTGGGAACGAATATGTGTTTCTTCCAGTGAGCCAAGTGATTGTCCTCCAGATTTTGGCACAATTTGGTGAGCACATCCCGGATGATGTCTGTTGAAATAAGTCAGTTGGTATGCATTCAATTCCAGGGGCCTTGTTTTCTGCTAATTCCTCCAGAGATACATGAACTTCTTCCTTTATCCCCACAAGCTCTTGCTCATACATTGCTTCATGAAATTTTTCTGTGTCAGCCAATTCCTTCTGGTACAGAAACTCTATATATTTCTTCCATATTTTTTTAATGCTGCCTGGATCATTTACTATTCTGCCCAAAACATCCTTAAGTATTGCAACATGAGGTTAGAATTTGTTCTTCAGGTCTTTTCACTTAAGAAATGTCAAGCAACTTTGGCCCCTTTGATTTTCTGACTTCAGCTCTTTGCACATTTCATTATAATAATTTACTTTGTCTTCAAACACTACCCTTTAAAATCGTTTGTTCACCTCCTCAATTTCTTGAATTCTTCCCTTTGCTTTGGATTCTCAGCACTCTCGTGAAATATACAGAGTCTCATGTGACATTAATCTTGGTCTTTGCTTCTTCCTCTGTCTTTATAATGACTAGGGATATTATAGCTAATGTTAGGTGGACCTTGGCTGAAAGCAGAGAGTACCAGAAAAATGTCTATCTGTATTTCAAAATACTGTAATAAAATTGCACATATGCTGTTGTTAAATTTTTAGTAAGTACCAGAGAGTCAACTACAAATTCTAGATTGTTGCCTTATCTTTCATCAACCTCATGGTCTTCAACATGTTCAAGCCCATTGTTACAATCATTGTACCAATCCTACTCCACGAGAATTTTCTTCTCAGCTTCTGATCTCCTCTTCCCAGCATGACATAATTTTCCAAAGATTGGTCCCTCGTGATAACATGTTGAAAGTATGTGAACCAAAGTTTCACCATCCTTATTTCTAAGGAGCAATCTGTTTGTACTTCCTCCAAGACACACTTGCTTGTTATATCAGCAGTCTAAGGAATATTCAATGTTCTTCATCAAAACCACAAATCTTCTAAGCAATTCTTCTACAATCTTCTTTATCCATTTCCCAACTTTCAAACTGATATAAAACACTTGAAAGTACTACAGCTTGGACCAAGTATATTTTAGTCTTTAAAATAACATCCTTGGTCTTTATTTTCTTATGGAGATCCTGTACAGTGTACGGACCCAAAGCAACAGTTTTGTGTTCTGTTGTCCAGTTTCTTGATTGCTGCTATCATAGGTATTTGTGTGGACTCAAAGAAAATGAAATTATTGGCAACTTCAAACTTTTTTACTGTATCATGATGTTTTCTATTGGTCCACAGTAATGACATTGAATTATGCAGGAAGCATCAAAAGAATAGGTAAAGGATACACCCCATCCCTCTAACAACAACAAGAAAATTGGTCAGCACTGAGTTATTTCAGGAAATAACGTATGGTAACAACCAATGGTAATGAAAGAAGAAGTTCAAACTGACCTGGCAAAAAAATAAAGTTCCAGAAATTGATAAATATGTTTCAACAAACCTCACTGTTTGATGCCAAGGAGTTTGGAACAACATTGAATCATACTTCTTTATTTATGCTCTTTGTTTAAATTCATATAAGAGAGATTAATTTTTTCATTTTTGAAGCATTTCTATTTAAAACTCTTGAGTTTAAGAAACTGTTAATTTAGTGTTTGATTCCTGTTCTGTTTTAGGATTAATCAAGTTTATTTTAACAACTTAATTCCCCATCCTTTGCAGTCTTCTCGTTTTTAGTCTTCTGGAATAAATATTTTGTAGATAAGTGATAAACTCAAGGGAAAGATAGAAATATTTCACACCTGTATCACTGGGAATAAAGCAGGCATTCTTTGCACACATGCTATTATTTTTAGTGTGTGGCCTTACACCGATGCTTCTTCTGAGATTACCTTTTTAATGAACCATAAATAAAAATAGTTACATAAACTGAAGTCAGGACATTTTAAAAGTCCCAAAGCAACTGTAAGACACTTTTTTCCCCTCTTTTCACATTAGAAAATACTTATATTTACTGGTCTTGTAATATGATTCACCAAACTTGGAGGTTTAAGTAAAAAGTACTGTATATATTTTGCTCTTATGAATTAAATACTACTGTATATTGTAAAAAGAAACTGATAGCTTAGTGAGGTAAGTGTTGGGTTACTCCTGAAAGGCTGGCAGTTGACCCCAAATGATCATACTATGGGAGGAAGAAGAGGCACTCTGCTCCTCCAATGTGATGAAGAATTATGCTGTCAATGCAAAGGTATGCAGTTCAAATCCACCAGGTACTCCGCAGAAGAAAAATTGCTAATCTTCTTCTCTGCTTGTGAGATTTACAACCTTGAAAACTCACTAGAGGTTTTGCATCATTTTTAATTCAATGGCAATGAGTTTGGGTTATTTTTTTTAATGCAACTTGAAGAAAACTTTCATTCCTTAAAAAATCTCACAAGCAGAGACTGTCCCTTCAAGAGCCTCTAACACTGTCTCCTAAGGACAAATACTGCATAAGACTATTACTGTAACAATGGAAGGATAACTAGTAAAACACTAATGGGAACTCAAAGTGGGGAGGACTGAATACACAGGGTTGCACAGTTTGATGGGTGGGACGAGGGAGGGAAAGTAAACAGGAAGGACCTGGACACAGGGTCATGATAGACAAGGTCCAATGGCAATTTACTATCTAAAACATAATACTTGAGAATGGTTGTATGAAACACAGTGTGAACGGAGAATAGTTTGAAACACAATGCATATTAATTTTGTAAGCAAACCAATTCTAAATAAGTAAAATAAAGCTTTGTTATTGTTGTCGTTTTTGTTGTGTGCCCTCGAGCCGCCTGCAACTCATAGCAACCCTATGTACAAGAGCCCAAAACCCTGCTCTATCCTGTGACAATCTTATTGCCTCTGACACGCCTGTCCCCATTACCCCAGTGACAGAATCAATTCTTCTCAT
>NW_006399848.1:10678940-10680142 GCF_000299155.1 Elephantulus edwardii | reverse complement strand
TCATCCTTAGTCATTGTCCAGCTTTCTGATGAATAGCAGGTAATGGCAAAGACCATGGACTGTACAAAGCTAAAAAAAGGAAAAGAAGCCTCTAGGGGATTCAGAAAATTGATGAGTCACACAACTCCTTTAAGACTGGTCAGCCAGATAACAAACTTGACCTTTGAGGAATGATGACGACTTTAGTTGTTGAACAATTAAGAGGAAGGCATTCTAAAATTGAAATAATCTGAGCAAATTAAAACATAAAGTGTGTGACATCCTGGCAAAGCCATACTAGAAATATATTGTCATTATTTATTTTACTGTCATTACAAACCCAAATTCATTGTCATCAACACACTTTCAACAGAGAATTTTCAAAGACTGAGAGGAAATGAGGCTTGATAAAATAATATGAGCACACAATTGATTTTTATTTATGTGGTTTATGACAATTAACAAAACTACTTTTCGTAGTGTTCTATAATGTGTTTCTAACAAGAGAGTGACAGTATCAGATATGTCTATTTGTAACTAAAATAATTTATGTGTAATGTTTTCCACGGCAAATATAAGTACATAGTTAAAGCAGTATTGAGGGTCAACTTTCATAATGACTTTTATGAACACTTAAGTATTCCAAGAGTCTAATTAAATATTCAGACCCCACCACACACATGTGCTTGATCAGATTGTGTATTAGCAACTTTACCATGCCAATTAACTTTGGCATTTAATAAGATATAAATTAAGACATAGTTTATTCTCTGAATGATTGTAACAGTCTACTGAGTTTCATCAATCATGAAACAGCTCATGCTGGTTCTAAATAAAGAAGAAAAATATTTTTAAAAGGGTGGAGAAAGAGAAGGAGGGACTAATTTTAAATGGATATTAACGTGTCAGTAACAGTGTATATAGAATTTATGAGCTAGATGATAAAATTGATGTTGCTAAATATGGGTAATAATACATAGTTTTTAATGATTAAACTCCTTGATGATTGCTAGCTGGATAAAAAAAATGTTCAAAATATTGAATTAGTGCACTTAAAATGAAACTCTGCATCTAATAAGATAATTTCATTCTTTAATAATTTGTTCTTATATGTTCAACATTGGTTTCATAAATGTCTTTTTATTTAAATGACTTTTTAAAAAATTGTTCCTGAGGTGAATACATGTCACATGACATGTGTTATGTCAAGGATTTGTCCAAAG
>NW_006399848.1:10676372-10677329 GCF_000299155.1 Elephantulus edwardii | reverse complement strand
GGATCATTTAACGTTCTGCCGAAAGCATCCTTGATTATGGCAACTCGAGGTTTGAATTTGTTCTTCAGTTCCTTGAGCTTAAGATATGCTGAGCGAGTTCGGCTATTTTGATTTTCTGACTCCAACTCCTAATCTGTTTTATTTTGCTACACAGATGGGTAGTGATATATAAATTGAGCTTGTCTACTCACAATGACCAAGGAGGATAGAAGGAGGTTAACAAGACAGTAAGTAAAATCACAGAAAATTAGACTGAGGTTCAAATAGAGACTTGTACATAGCATAATATGGAAACAGCCCAGATGTCCAACCACAATTGAATGGATTGAGAAATTATGGTACATTCACACGGTGGAATAATGATTTTCTAAATCACTACCTAATTTGAGAGGGACTGGAGAGCATTATGCTGAGTGAACTAACTCAGTCCAATAAGGACAAATACTGTGTAAAAATCATTATTGTAGAATGAGCAAGGATCTAAAGAGGAGGACGGAAACAGAGGGGTGAGGATGGGTGGCGGGGGGATGTGTGTTAAACATAAGGTCACACAATGTAATGGGTTTGGGAGTTGAAGGAAATGAGAAAGATCCCGATGTAAAAAACAATGTTTTTGATCTTTGTAAATAAATCAGTATAATATTATTTTTAAAAGGTAAAAAAAAGAAATAGGTGCTCCAACAACATGCATAAAGTATATGAGATAAAAGTTCATCATCCATGCCTCCAAGAAGCAGTGTGATTGCATATTTTCCATGACATAAATGGTTTATTCTTTTGGTAGTCCATAATCAGTAATCTTCTCAAGCACCACAACTCAAATGTATTCATTCTTCCTCTGTCGTCTTTTTTCATTGCCTAGCTCTCAAATGCACAGCAAGTGATTAGAAAAAGCATGGCTCAAATCAGGCACACATTAATTAGTCTTTAAACGGAAATCATTGCTTTTGAGGACTT
>NW_006399848.1:10673907-10674602 GCF_000299155.1 Elephantulus edwardii | reverse complement strand
CACCCTGCAGCATAATTCTAATCTGTACACCTGAGTTCAGCAGGAATCTGATTATATGCTAATACGACTATCAACAATAGAACTTGCCTGGAGGATCTAACTAAATTAAACAGTGAAGTAACTTTGATTTCTAAATAAGGTAGAGTGTGTCACATAATGAATTTCTGAAAATATGATTCTAAAGTCATTACATATTTATTGTTTTGAAACAACCAAATGTGTGTTCACTTACAAATCCAGACCAAACATTTGTTCACTTATATTCTTGGAATATATTATTTTAAAATTTTATCTAAATCCTATCCTTTTCTTAATCCCATAATAAATCAATGTTTTCTTGGATTGGAAAATTGCCATGATTATTCTAGTGTGTGACTATTCTCTTGCAATGGGCCAATAAAGTTTACTTTGTCAGACAATAAAATTGTCCCTGAGGGTGACAGGACGGTTGGAATAAAGAAAGAAAGAGAAAGATATAGAGAAATAGGAAGAGACATACGAGACAAAAAAATTGTGAGAGAGATTGAAATGATGCTAGATACGCCATCTTAACTCATAATTCAGAAAAGATGTCGTAAATAATAATGTAAAAATAAGGATCATAAAAGTAAAATCAAATAATGGATTATAGAATGGTACTTCATTTTTTTAAAAATACAATGAATCACATTTTAAAATTACCAATAGATACAGGC
>NW_006399848.1:10667203-10672487 GCF_000299155.1 Elephantulus edwardii | reverse complement strand
TCCTCCATGGGTAACCAACCATTACCACGTTTGGCACATCAGAGTCACCGTGTTCAGCATCACAGCAACCATGAGTTACCTCTGTATAGCAACACACAGACCAGTGCTATACCACCTAGAAGAATGTTTGACAGGAAAACAATTTGAACCCAGGCTGAGGGCCACAAATTAAAATCATCCACCTTCGGCTTGGTAGCATAACTTTCTATCCACTAGGCCAACGTAGCTCTCTCTCTTTCATTGTTGTTATTGTTTGGTGCCATTAAGGCATAGACGACTCATAATGACCTTATGAACAAAAGGCCTGAGCATTGTTCATAGGGTTTCCAGAGGCAAGCCATTTATGCACGTGCATTGTGTTTTGTATAATCTTCCATTTTCATTGCATTTTGTTCATATAGTATGGGGTCCCCCCTCTTATAACCATCTAACTAATAACTACATTTATGAAGCGCTGATGAACAAGTGAACTGGATAAAAAACTGACCTTAAACATTTAGACTTTTTCATACACAAATGATCAGATTTTGTAGAAGGTAACTGTAGAAAATCATTGAAATGTTACGTGATGTTGAGTCAAAACTCACAGCTGATGCTACACATGGTTTTCAGAGGCTGTAAAATTTCAGAGGCTGCTGATTCTTCTTCCACAGGGGAGTTGGTGGATTCACATCACTTGTCTTTGGGTTCTTAGTACATTTCTTTACCTACGAGGCGATCAAAACTCCCTTTTACAGTTTTAAAGTATGCAAAAGAAATCTAAAGATGCACAAAACTTTATGCATATAAAAACAAACCTGAAATAAATAGAATTTTGAAATAAAATAAATTTATAAATCAAGATGCTGACATGCTTCATGTAATCTGTAAATGTAAAAAATTAATAAAATATTAATAAATCAGGGTTGGGCTTTTTTTTCCTTTAAAGTAACTTAAGTTAGTTATAAATTCCCTATGGGATTGAAAAAAGAAGATATAAATTATTTTGTAAATAATATAGGTTTTTCCCTTTCAGATTTTTTATACTATAACACTGATTAACTAAAACAATTTTACACTGGAATAAGCATTGAGAACTAACTGGATTGATGGTAAAGAATTAACCTAGAAACATATCCACATATTTTAAAAAGTTATATATAACAGAAGTTGTTTTAAAAATTATGAGAAGATGTTCTATTTAATAAATAATTATGAGAAGATTGTTCTGCCCACAAAATGTCCCTCGAAGGATATCCAATCACATGTATGAAAATTCAAGAGCATTTATTAAATTCCACATGTGGAGACTTTCTCCTTCCTTAGGAAGATGGCGAGGGAAAAAGCCCCGAGTCCCCCTGTGCAATCGTTTTTATGGCTTTCCTGGGCGCCACTGTCAGGGTGGGGAGATTGAGGTTGGTGGGTTGGGGGATCAGTCATGTGGGTCAGTTTTTGATGGGCTGGCTACTTTGTCTGTCTTTACTCTTTTTGAGTCACTAGACACTAGTTAATTCTTTACTTTGCAAGAACAGATAAGACTTGACTTGGGGCATTTGTGTTTGCCTTACGCTAAGAATTTTTATGGCCCACTTCTGCTTCTGGTATTAATGGGGGTTTATAAAAAATGGGGTTTATTCTGTCCCCTCAAATATTGCATGACTATTACAGTCAAAAGACAGAGAGAGAAATTTAAAAAGGATAGACTGCTGGCTTCCTTTTCATATTTATCTAATATTTGCTGACTAAATATTTCACTTTTATATTCACTTTGAAATCGATTGAAAATTACAGTGCATTCATTTCTCGAACTTTATTAAGTTTTGTGCTCTTTACAATATATTGTCCATTAAAAAAACGTATGAAGATCAAAGCGGAGGGGGCGGACAGAGGAGGTGAAAATGGGTAGAGGGTGGGGTGGGTAACCATAAGGTCACACAATTTGATGGGGAGTAAGGGATGGGGAAAGGAAATGGGAAAGATCTGGTGTGAAAAACAATGTATACAAATTTGTATGTAAACCAGTATAAAAATTAACATTTTCTTTTTTAAAAAAAGTAAGATGTATATTTACTACACAGAGCATTTGTTAACTATTGTGTTTTAAGAATTACCTGTTTTTCATGTTGCCAGGAGTTTGATCTCCAGGTGGTGAACATAAATGATAGCTGATTTTCCTATATTTTGTATTAAGACTGTAAAACAGTATACATTGCTTCTTTATTAAATCAAGTAGCTAACATTTCCATTAATCATTGTTTAGTAATAATTGTTCGCACAATTCAGCACATGTGTGCATGAGAGAATAAATAGTTCTATTTCTTTTTGTCTCTATTTCTTTTTAATCTACTGTCTGTTTTTCCAAATAAAACTACATTGTCACATTCTAAAGATTTAATCTCCCTTAAAATTTGAGTGATAACAATGCCCTTCTCAACTTCGAAGTTTGAGAAGGAAATAGAATAGGTAAGTGTAGATGCTTGTCTCTTGAGTTTAAATTTACAATTGCTCAGACTGGGGCTACATCTTGGAGAATTGCAGGGTGGAGTTTTGGGAAGCAAATCAGCTGTGATTCTGCCATCTGGAAGTTTTAATTCCCTGCAGCTAGACACTTTTTAAAAGCTGCTCGTCCCTTATGGTAAACTTAGCATTTCTGCTGTCCCGGCAACTATGCATTTGGTGTTCAGGCTGCCTCTGGCTATTAAGTTATTCTTGTCAGATTACCTCCTTTCCCAGACAGACTGGAGCCCAGGGAGTGAGGCTGAGCCCGGGTGCAGCACGCAGAGAGCCAGAGCCAAGGTCACGTGGAGGTGGACAATTACACTCACAGGTTGCAAGTCTTGGAGATGCGTGGAACAAATGGAAATTTACATCCTGAGAGTAAACCACAATGAAGAGCGCCAAAACTTTACAGTACGATTTCATGTATAAAGAAAGAGGTGGCAGAGAATTGAAGAGAGCAGAAATTTAAAAATCTAGTTACTTGACAGCGGAATTAAGACAGGAGGATACGTGAAAACAAATATAGAAGTCTACAGGAGTAGAAGACAAACAAAATGTTTTCTTTAAAAGAATACCTTTGGGCAACCATGACCTCAGGCATGGAGAAAAAGTTAACTATGTAGTCTAATTACATGGTCCCTACAACCATATTGGAAAAATTTTTACTTGAGAGATGTGTGAAAACTGTCCAATAATCGTGTTGTGTCTTTATTCTGCTTATGAGAATTGATGTCTCAATACAATAAAAATTTGCAAATATCCAAATATAAGCCCCAGATTAATAAAGGAATTTTTATACTACTTTTGGCATTTCTTTTTTTTTTTTTAATGATTTGCTTACAAAGTTAGTGGACATTATGTTTCACACCATTCTTCATTCATATTGTGTTTCATATAATCATTCTTATGCATTATACTTCATAAAATTAATCACCATTGGACCTTGCCCAACACTATATGGTTTCATTAAGTTCCCTGCTTTAAAATAATTATTCATTTTATGTTGTCATTTTAGGTTGAATGTTTTCAACCATGAATAGGCAGTTAGGCTATATTATTTTTTTTAAAAAAGGCCAACCAAAAAACCCCAACAACAAAAAATTAAAGGAAACTCAAAATACCACAAACCTAAAACATCTACAACAGAGAATTGAATAATAATTCATATACACCGTCAATTAAAGATATAAAAGATCTTTGAACTTGGAGAAATATGCTTTCATTCATGTTTCTTACATCAATTTGAACTCTTTTTTTAAAAAAAAAATTTATGTGTGTGTGTACCATCAAATCAGATCTGACTGGTGCAGGAGGAGATTGCCCCTCCTTCTCCAGCAGAACATCTATCTGATTAATTCGAACCACGTCCGAGAGGCTGGGCTCTATGAGTAGAAGCGTGGTGTTAGGATTGGTGGAAGATCTATCAACAATCTGTGTTATGCAGATGACACAACCCTGCTTGCTGAAACTGAGGAGGACCTCATGCACTTACTGCAGAGGTCAAGGACTGCAGCCTTCAGTATGGACTGAAACTCAATGTCAGGAAGACAAAAATTCTCACCACTGGGCCAATCGGTAGCATCAGGAT
The DNA here is from genome assembly GCF_000299155.1 of Elephantulus edwardii. Classification (NCBI taxonomy): domain Eukaryota; kingdom Metazoa; phylum Chordata; class Mammalia; order Macroscelidea; family Macroscelididae; genus Elephantulus; species Elephantulus edwardii. The sequence goes on along the minus strand of NW_006399848.1, from coordinate 10,668,421 downwards.
GGATGGCGAAGAGATTTAGATTGTTCACAGCTTCAGTTTGCTCAGCTCCACGGTCAACACTCTTGGCACCAGCAGCCAGGAAATCAAAAAACGTATTGCGATGGGAAAGTCTGCAGTTAGGGACCTCTCTAAAGTACTCAAGAGCAATGGTTTCTCTCTGGAGGCTAAGGTCTGCCTGATACAGGCCATGGTCTTTGCAATCACTTGTTATGCATCAGAGAGTTGGACAATGACTAGGGAGGATAGAAGGAGAATTGATGCCTTTGAGCTGTGGTGCTGGAGAAGAGTATTGAATGTACCCTGGACTGCCAAGAAAACAAATAGATTCATCCTAGAGAGGGTTAAACCAGGCTACTCTTTGGAGGCAAGGATTCTAGGGCTTCGTCTGACATACTTTGGACATGTAAGGAGAGACAGGTCCTTGGAGAGGGACATCATGCTGGGAAGAGTAGAGGGACAGTACACTTGGGGAAGACACTCTATGAGGTGGATTGATTCAGTGACTGGGGTAATTGGGATGGGTGTGTCAGAGGCAATGTGATTGGCACAGGATAGAGCAGGGTTTAGGGCTGTTGTACATAGGGTCGCTATGAGTCGCAAACGACTAGATGGCACATAACAACAACAACAAACCCCTGGGATTGCAGTGCAATTTCTTGCCACTAGAACACCAGAGCTCCCTCAATTTGAATTCTTACCTGCAAACAACATGTACCAGCTCTGGCTAATATAAGTAGAAAAATTATTTTAAAGGAAACAAATCTGATATCTCACAAAACTTGGATACAGTTGTAGAAATAAATGTGGAAGTTAAATAATCAAGAGGAACACCAAAAGTTATGCCATAAAAGTAAAACACAAACATTCCATTAGTAATGCCCCTTGTCTTAAGGAACTGTGGAGTCGAGCATGACTCATAGCAGTGCTATAAACAACAGAGCTGAGCCTTGTCTTATCTTGTGCCATGTTCACACTTCCTGACACACTAGAATTCACTCTGTCACGACATCAATCCACTTCATTGAGGGTCTTCCACTCCTTTGCGCACTCACCACCCTTCCCTGCATCATGACACTCTCCAAGCAATGTTGTGGTTGTTGTTGTTGTTGTTATGTGCCGTCGAGTCGCTTGCGACTCATAGTGACCCTATGTACAACAGCCCTAAACTCCACTCTGTCCTGTGCCAATCGCACTGTCTCTGACACTCCAATCCCAATT
>NW_006399848.1:10663568-10665678 GCF_000299155.1 Elephantulus edwardii | reverse complement strand
CTGACGATTATCCAAAAACGACTGGAACAGCACATCAACAGAGAACTACCAGAAGTCCAGGCTGGGTTTAGAAGGGGTCATGGTACTAGAGATATTGTAGGTGATGTTAGATGGATCTTGGCTGAAAGCAGGGAATACCAGAGGAATGTCTCCAAGGAATAGCCCTTCCTAACAGCATGCCCAAATTATGTGAGATAAAGCCTCATCATTCTTTCTTTTGAAGAGCAGCTACACCCTCTCCAAGATTTATTTGTTCTTTGGACCATCCATGAAATGTTCAATGTTCTCCTCCAACAGCATAGCTCTAAGGCATCATTTTTCCTTCTGTCATCCTTATTCATTATCAGACTCTGAGATTCATAGCAAATGATCAGAAAGACTATGGCCTGAATCAGATACACCTTAGTCCTCAAACTGACATCATTACTCCTCAATATTTTAGAGAGGCCCCTAATTGTAGATTTTTCCAGTTCAATGTGTCTCCTTGTTTCTTATTGAAAAGCTGGTTGTGAACACTAATTTGGTGTGAAGATTAATTTGCTATTGTGGTGTTGTTGTTGTTATTGTTAAGTGCAGTCTAGCGACCCTGTGAACAAAAGTCCTGAACACTTGTATAACTTTCATCGTTTCTTTAAGTTCATAGAGTTTCCAGAGGCAAATTATTTCCGAAGTGGATGCCACTCCTGTTTCCATGTCTGTTTTAATCTGGGATTAAAACACTGTTTGCCATGGGTAACCATTATCACAGTTAATTTTAGAGTTAAAAACTCAAATTTGCTATTATAGTTACAAACTAAACTGACAGTTTGTTTGTTATGTTTGGGGAGAACTCTGTTCTAAGTGGGACAGCACTTGTCTGTTAGTTTTGAGCAATATACCATATTGAGCTAACTTGGTGTTTCAAATGCCATAAGAGTTACTCATATTGGAAGGTTTTAGTAGAGCTCCAATATTAAAAACAGACTAAGAAGCAGGATTGACCATACACATGCTAAGTAACAGGCCTTTGGAAATGTTATAAACCTTAGAGGAACAAAGACAGTTACAGTAGATTTGTGGTAAAGCCCCGATTTGAAGTCAGCTGAAATGAAGAAAAACAATGACAAGCATTGTTTAGTAATTGGAACATGGAATGTACGCAGCTTGAATGTTGGAAAACTTGCAATTGTTCTAAAGGAAATGGAATGTATGAGTATCAACACATTAGGGATTAGTGATGAGATAGTATCTTTGATGATTAGTGAAAGCATTGGCCACTTTGAATCAAATGTGGTATACTATATTGTCTATGATATACTATCATGGTAGTGATAAACAGAAGAAGAATAGTATTGCATTCATAGCCAAAAAGTCAATTTCAAGTTCTATCCTGAAATATAATGTTGTAAATGATAAGACACTATACATAGCTATACAAGGAAGACTATTTAAGACAACTATTATTCAAATATATGTTCCTACATCTAGAGCCATAGAGGAGGAAATTGAGAAATTTTACCAAATCTTGCATTCCAAAATTGGCTAGCATGCAATCAAGATGCATTAATGATAATTGGTGACTGGAATGCAAAAGTTGGAAATGGTGGAGAAGGAATGTTGTTGTTGCTTGTCATAGTGTGGAACGTGACTCATGGTGACCCGATAAACAAAAGGCCTGAAGCCCCTCTACAACAATAAACATTTATCAAAGTTCACAGAGCCCAACTCAATCACAAAATGGCACAGAAAATGAACACACACTTCACCAAAGAAGACATTCACATGAAGAAATGTTCAGAATCCCTAGCTATCAGATAGATGCAAAACAAATCCACTCTGAGATATTGTCTCACCTCAGTAACAACAGGAAATTTCAATAGGGCAGCAAACAATAAACACTGGCGAGATGGTGAAGAGATTGGAACTATTATTCACTGCTCCTAGGAATATAAAATCATACAATCACGAGGGAAAGCTATCTAGCACTTTTTCAAAAAGTTGGAAATAGAAAGGTCATTTGACCCAGCAATTCCACTACCGGAAATATACCCTAGAGGAACCAGAGCCCTGACTCAGGTAGATGTTCACATATAAACGTTTCTCGCTGCATTATTCACAATAGCAAAGAGAT
>NW_006399848.1:10652706-10662433 GCF_000299155.1 Elephantulus edwardii | reverse complement strand
ACCTAATCATTATTATTTATATGATTAAATTCCATGAAAGCATAGGTTTATAAAAGAAAATAACTTTATATGTGCAATTATACAATGTAATGGAGCCATATTATATCATTTCATTAACCCCTAGTGCCACTTTGATTCATATTAAGCATATAAGATAGAATACAACTGCTTCATAGAGTTTCCAAGGATGCAATCTTTACAGAAACAGACGATCAAATTTTTATCCTTTGAAGTGACTGACACTTTGGACTATGAGCTTCTCAGTTAAAGTTGATTAATTTACCCTCTCCAGATTGTACATTTCTGGCTGTATTTGCCAGTGTCTTTATACCATAGACTAGGCCGTCTAAGCTTGATCTCAATTTGCCTCCGGTAAACTTCACAGGTTTTGGCTTTACTCCCAGGTCTCTAATCCACCTTGTGCTGATTTTTGTGTACAGAGTGATAATGTGTGTGGTTCCTTATCCAGCTTTCTGCAAATAGCAGTCCAGTTTTGCCAGCACCATTTGTTGAGGAGGTTTTCATTTCCTCATTTGATAGATTTTATATCCTTTTTGAATATAAGTTGACCATAGATAGCTGGGCCCATTTCTGGGTTCTCAGTTCAGTTCTCTTGATCTATGTGCCTGTCATTGTTACCAGTACCATAATGTTTTGGTTACTACTGCTGTGTAGTAGGTTTTGAGGTTAGGGGAGTGCGATGCCTCCCTCTTCATTTTTGCTTTTCAGAAGTGCTCTGCTGATTCAGGATCTCTTTCCTCTTCAAATAAACCTGACAATTTCCCTTTCAATCCCTTGAAAATGGAATTTGGTAACTGTATTGGGATTGTGTTGAATATGTAGATTGCTTTGGTAGAGGACAAAATTGATGAATGGGACCTTCTAAAGATTAAATTCCTGTGTACATAAAAATTTTTTCAACCAAGTGAAAAGAAAACTTAGTGACTGGGGAAAAAATATTTGGCAATATCATTTCAGACAAGAGTCTCGTATCAAAAATTTACAGAATCCTATATTGGCCAACAGATAGTCATATGAAGAAATGCTCTAAATCAAAGAAATAAAACAAAAATGCAGAAGAAATAGACTGATGGGTAGTTGCAAGAACTGGTACTGAAAAGTTACAAATGATGGTGATAGAGAGTTAAAATCACAAATAAGGTGGTATAAATTTTTTTCAAATTATCACAAGATAGAGAGGCAACATAAAAATTCAATCTAGAATATCAAGACTTATATTGCAAAAATTTTCACCAAGATATAGGTGCAAAAAATCAAGATAGAAGATATAGAAAAAAGAATAAACAAGAAAGAAGACAAGAACCTCAGAAGAATTTACAATAAGTAAAAAGAGAAGGTAAAAATAAAATAAATATTAGAATCATGTGCAATGATATAAAATGAAACAAAATACACACAATTGGAATTCCAGAATGTGAAGTGGGGGGAAAACACTAAGAAAATTGTGGAAAATAGAAGGAAATTAGTAGGCATCAAAAACAGAAAAAAAAAAAAAGAGGAATTATTTATAAAGACAAAGCATAGTCAAATTCTCCCAAATCAAAGAAACTAATAGTATACTAAAAGTAGCATGAGAAAAACAAGAGTCACAAAGGAGAACCAATTAGATTAATTTCTCACTTCTCAACAGAAAAAAAGAAAGCAAGAATCCAGTGGGATTGTATATACAGAAGGATAAAAATATCAATAGCCAACCACAGACAGCTTTTTATCCAGAAAAGCTATCCATTAAATATGAGGGAGAAAATCAGGTCATTTACACAAAAGCAAGAAGTTAAAGAATTAATGGAAATAAGACCAACCCTACAAGAAATACAAAAAATGAGATGGATGATATTTGTGGAAAGAATCATTGGAGAAGCTCAAGGTCAGCTATGAAAACTAAGACAGGTGCTGATTGTGAAAAAGGCCATTAACTACTCATATGCAAACTTAAACTAAAGCTAAAAAAAATATACCATGGACTGCTAGGAGAACAAACAGGTTTGTCCTGGAGAAGGTGAAGCCGGGGTGCTCCTTGGAGTCAAGGATTCTGAAGCTTTGTCTGACATACTTTGGGCATGATGCAAGGAGGGACTGGTCCTTGGAGAGGGATATCATGTTTGGGAGAGTGGAGGGGCGGCGCAGGAGGGGAAGACCTTCAATGAGATGGATCAAGTCTGTGACTGGAGTGCTGGGAATGAGTGTGTTTGAGACAGTGAGGTTGGCACAGGATAGAAAGGTGTTTAGGGCTCTTGAACATAGGGTCACTATGAGTAGTACATAGGGTCACTATGAGTAGCAATCAACAAAGAAAATGAAATCAAATCAACAAAACCAACGTTTGACTTCAAGTCTGACCAGCCTGAATTAAAAAACAGTATCAAGAACAAGTTAGAGGCCTTGAACACTAGTGAATGAAGAGCAGATGAGTTGTGGGAGGATAGCAAGAATATCAGCCATGAAGAATGCAAAATTTCCTTGCAAACACAGAGGAGGAAGCAAAGATGAATATGGTTGTCCAAAGAAACTCTGAATATTACACTCGAGTGCCAAAAAGCGTATAGGGAAGAAATCATCAAGGTAAGGAGCTGAACGAAAGATTTCAAAGGGCAGTACAGGAAGAAAAAGCAAAGCATTTAATTGAAATGTACAAAAATCTGAAGTCAAAAAATCAAAAGAGATGGCTCACTTAACACGTCTTAAACTGAAAAAACTGAAAAACAAATTCAAGCCTAAAATTGCAATACTTAAGGATGCTGTGGCCTGGTACATCACACAATGAAATACTACATAGCATAAAAAAAACAACAAACTCATAAAACGTTACACAACTTGGGGGGCCTGGAGGACATTATGGGGAGTGAAATATCTCAATCACAAAAGGATAAACACCACATAAGACTGTTGTTGTTGTTGTTGTTAAGTGCCATCAATTCGTAGGCAACTCATAGCGACCCTATGAATGAAAGTCCTAGACACCTGTATAACTTTCATCCTGTCTTCAGGTTCATAGAGTGTCTTGAGCCAAGCTATTTCAGAATTGGATGCCACTCCTGCTTCCAAGCTTGTTTTAATTGGGGAGCTCCACCAAACACTATCCACCATGGGTAACCATTATCACATTTGACACGTCAGGGTCACAGTGTTCAGCTTCACAGCAACCATGAGTTACCTCTGTATGGCAAGTGGACAGACCGGGGCTCAGTGAGGGCAGCAGTTGGGCTCAAATATTGTCAGTGATTGTGAGGAAGGCACAGGGCAGGACAGGGTTCCGATCTGTTGTTCATAGCGTCATTATGGATCATACTTGACTCGATAGCATCTAACAACAACAACAACAGAAACTGAAACTCAATGAATGAATGGAAATCAAAAATCTGTAAATTTCCATTAAAATTAATAATAATTTTACAAAAGGATGGGGAAGACCATTGTAGACCACACTGCGATGGCCACAGAGTATCAAGGGGGCCAGCGGAGGGGGCTGTGGTCCAGTGCACTAGGTAAACGGAGTTTGGGGGGGGCACACAGAAAATATGCGTGCATGCAGAGAGGAAGGCTTCTCGGTGGCAGAAATTTAGCTTCCAAAGAGGACAGGGGTGGCCACTGGACAGGGAGTCCAGTACAAAAAGCACTGGAGTTCAAAAGATTTTTATTTTGGAATCTTGAGGTTTAGTACCTAGGGGGTCAGTAAGGAATAGGTTCCTTTGCTTAAAAACATAGACTTCTTAGCTACATTTATGACTACACAAATGATGCAATATACATGTCTTACAGAAAAAAGACGTTCAAACAGTACTGAAGTGTGTAATTAAAAACAGACAATCCCTCTTTCCCAAGTAAGTGTACACTTTATTAATATTCTACACATAAGCATACTAGCGCACGATTTATTTTACAAGAATTGAATCTGCGGGTGGCAAGTGAACCAGAGGATGTGAACCCCGATGCTGGTAGTAGGTGGTCCCCACACTGTTTCACCCTCCTGGGCCTCAAGACCCTGGTTCTCGTCACCGGGGCATCCTAAATGTCACCCACAGTCACAGGTGAAGAAATTCTAAAATCTCCTCAAAATGTAGGGGTCAGCATCAGAGATGACAACTTGATTCTGAAGCAGAACTCGAGTTTTTCAGTAAGATTATTTTTCAACAGATTGCCAAATGTCTGAATTGGAGAATGGGTTAAAGTGGCCTGATTGTCAGTATATTACTGATACCAAATGCAACTTTTCTGCAGTCTACCTAGATATTTTTGAAGACGTTAAGTTACGTGTTAGAACAAAAAAAGGAAACAAAACTTCTCTCCCTGCTCAAATTGGTCTTCCAAGTGTACATTTAGAAGCGGAAGACAAGGCAATAATAATCACCATCTCTCGTCCTGGTACAGAAGGTAGCCTCATGTGGAATCAGGAAAGAACAAGCTTTACATACAGCTTAGCTATCTGGAAAAACTCTTCCAGTTTAGACGAAAGAACTGAACATGTTTACCCCAGAGGAAAAAAAATTACAAACTCTTACCAGAGACTACATATTGTTTAAAAGTTAGGGCAAGTCTGCGTTTGCAGGAAAAAAGTTGGTATCTATAGTTCAGTGTATTGTATAAATACCACAGTGGAAAATAAACTACCTTCACTGGGAAATATTGAAGTTGAAGTAAAAAAATCAGATTTATGTTCTTAAATGGAATTACATACATGAAAATTTCACCTTTCAAGGCCAGTGGTTCCTTGGTTATTTAAAAAAAAATACTCTTGGGACTCATCCGGATAAATGAGAACAAATATATTGCTGTGAAAAATGTCACAACTACCCTGTGTGTCTTTCCATATTTTTTCCCCCAAAACGGAATATACTTTCTGCATGGACAAGCATCTAATGGAAATAACACATCTCTTTGATTTGAAGAGAAAAAAACTTTGACACCAAAATGCAAAATACTGTACTTCTCCATCCATTAGTATGAAAGCCATTAATAATTCACTGTATGTTTGTACTGGTGCTCTGAAAGAGACTGGGAGCAAGTCTGTAAACCATTATTATCCAGTAACTTATGAAATTACATTCTGGAAAAACACGTCAAATGCCAAGGTTAAAATCCTACAGAAGAAAACCGATGTTCTTATTCCTAATTTGGAACCATTGACTATATATTGCATCAAAGCTAGAACACTTAACAAGGATGAACAATCGAATGAAAGCAGTCATTTTAGTGATACTGTGTGCGAGAAAACCAAACCAGTATTTTTTGGAGCAGTCACGGAAGAATCTGCTCCTTTCTACATCTGAAGAAAAAATTGAAAGATGTGTCATAGTTGAACATAGGAATACTCTTAATACAGTAGAAGAAACTCATCAAACTGATAATGATGAAAAAAAATTACAACTCCCAAACCAGTCAGAATTCGGGAAACTATTCTATTGAAGATGAGAAGAGTGGCAGTAAAACAAGTGAAGAATTTCTACAGCAGGAAATCCAAAACATCAAATCTTCAGTCTTCTTTATACGTCATCCAACTTGCCCATTTATAGAAAAATATCATTTCTTGAGTCAAGAACTCTTTAAATTTCAAAGTGGCATTCCTGCTCTCTAAGACATATTATTTGTACCTTACTTACAAACACCCCTCCCCCGTGTACACTTGAAATGATACTTAGATTATTTATAAAAGTTAACATGGGGTTCAAAAGCAGGCAGGGAGGGTTTCAAGGATGAGTCTGGTCTTCATACCTTTTCAATCTATATGCAGAACAGATCATTCTGGAAGGTGGGCTTTGTGACTAGGAATGTGACATCAGGATTGAAGAAAGATTCATCAAAAACCTACCTTATGCAGATGGAAAACCTTGCTTGCTGAAACTGGGGAGAACCTGAAGCGCTTGCTGCACAAGGTCAAGGACAGTTTTCAATAAAGATTGAAGCACAACATCAAGAAGACAAAGATTCTCACCACTGGGCCAATTGGCAGCATCATGATAGATGGAAAAGAGATTGAGGTTGTTTGCAGTTACAGCTTGCTTGGCTCCACAATCAACACTCTTGGCACCAGCAGTCAGGAAATCAAAAGACATATTGCATTGGGAAAATCTGCTGTCAGGAAGTTTAAGAGAGTACTAAGAAGCAACAATGTCATTCTAGAGACTAAGGTACACCTGATCCCAGCCACCATGGTCTTCACAATTACTTGTTATGCATCAGAGAACCGGACAATGACTAAGGATAATAGAGAAGAATTGATGCCTTTGAGTTGTGGTGCTGGAGAAGAGTTTTGAACATACCATGGGCAGTGAAGGAAACAAATATGTCTGTCTTGGAGAGCGTGAAGCCACGTTTCTCTTTGGAGTCTATGATTTTGAAGCTCTGTCTCATATACTTTGGGCATGTGGCCAGGAGGAACCAATCCTTAGAGAAAGACATCGTGTTTGGAAGGGAGGAGGGACAGCACAGGAGAGGAAGAACCTAGATGAAATGGATTGTTAAAGTAAGTAGGGCAATGCTGGTAGGTGTCTCAAGAGTCAGAGAAACTGCCTCAGGACAGGGCAGGCTTCAGACCTATTGTACATTGGGTCTCTATGAGTCACACACAACTTGACGGCATTGACAAACAAGAACATTTTAAATGTTGTCTAAACAGCAATTTACATATATTTTAGTATTTAAGGGATTTCTCTGTCTATTCAATTATTTTTATTTTTTTACAGAGTATTTCAGTCCCAGTTTGGTTTACCCCGTGGATGTGGACCTGTTGATATGGAAGAAATGAAAGTACCTGTAATATTGCATCTTGATACAACACGTCTGAAAGCTGTATAATGAATAAAAACGACAGAAGAATTGATGCCTGAGTTGTGGTTTTGGAGAGGAGTTTGAATATTCTATAGATTGCTAAATTAGCAAACAGGTATGTCTTGGAAAAGTCTAGTTCAGAGGGCTTCTTTGTGCAAAATGGTAAAACAGTTCATATACACTTTGGGCATATTGTTAAGAGATATTCTTCCTTGGAGAGAGATATCAAGCTTGAAAAGGTGGAAGGTCTACGGAAAAGAGAAAGACCCTCAACGAGATGGACTGAGGTAGTGACCACCGCAATGGTGGCATTTTATCAGAGATGATGAGGGTGGCCCAGGATAGGACAGGATTCAGTTTTGTTGTGTATATGATCTCTATGAGCTGCACTCAACTCAATGACACCTAACAGCATAATATTCTCCATCAACACTACAATTCAAACGCGTTAATTTTCTTGCCTTGCCTCTCCTTATCATTCATAGTAAGCAACTAAAACCATGCCTGAATCAGGTATGCCTTAATCATAAAAGTGACATCCCTGTGTTTAAAAAAAACCTTACAGAGGTCTTTCGAAGCAGATTTGCCTGAAGCCATGTGCCATTTGACTTTTTAATACTGTTTCTGCATACACTGTGCTGAAACAAGTAAAATGAAATCTTTCTCAACTTTCATTTTTTAATAATTGATTCATCGTGATGTTGTTTATTTGTTGTTTATTAGTAAAGTGGAAAGAATTACCATGTCTTTCCATTCAGGAATAACTAACACTAAAGGTTGTAGTCATTGATATTCATCAGCTAACTGCTTCAAGTCCTCCTAATTTTCAGCAAGCATTGTCAAGTCATCTGAACATTGAAGATTGCTACTGAGTTTTCATACTAATTCTTTTCCATATAATCTGAGTTCTCTGGCTATATATTCAGCATGCAGATTGTATAAGGAAGGTGAATGGTTCTAATTCAGAACCAGAAAGCATTTTCTTGTTCTATTTCAATGAGTGACTCTTCATTTATGTACAAGTTCTACATGGACAAATTCAATGTTCTGGAATTCTCATTATTTGTACTGTTATTGAAAAAAATGTGTTCTATACAGTTGAATGCATTGTCATGTGAATAAAACAGAGATGTTCCTTTTTTTAGGGAGCTCTTCAAATTATTGAAGAGCAGTGATTTTAGTTTGGGGAATAAGGCATGTCTGATTCAGGCCATGGTCTTTCCAATTCCTTGCTATTCATCTGAGATCTGGACAATGGAAAAAGATGACAGAAAAAGAATTGATGTCTTTGAGTGGTGGTGTTCAAGAGGAGCACTGAACATTCCACGGTAGGCCAAGAGAACAAACAGACATATCTCCGAGATGGCACAAACGGAGTGCTCTTTGGAGGCAAAAATGTTGAGGCTTCACCTCACGTATTTTGGTCATGTTTGTAGGAGGGGGTATTCTTTGGAGAGAGAAATGATCCTGGAAAGGGTGGAGGGTTGGTAAAGGAGAGGGAGAGCCTCAACCTGGTCGGTTGGCACAGTGACTACCACAATAGGCTTTTGTGTGTCAGGACATATGAGGATGGTGCAGGATGGAACAGCTGTCGTATCTTTTGTTCATAGGGTTGCTATGGGTCTTGCTAGATTAGACGTACCAACAACAACAACATTCCTTTTTTTCTAGTACTCTCTGATTTTAGATAAGATCTATCTGGCATCAGTAATTATGGATAACCATTACCCATATCCATTTCTCAATCCAGCTTAAAAATTAGAAGTCCTAGGTAAAGTGGAGAAATCGCTAGAAACACAAGCATATTCTGAATTGTTTCTAAAAAAAGAAGAGCTTCAAGAGTCATTTAAGAAGGGAAGATATTGCTTCAATAATAATAAAAAAACCCCATCAGATCAAAGACAACTTTTAGACAAAGACTTCTGGACCACAGGGATTCTCTGGGCAATTTAAAGAAGAATTAACTTAAAACTTGATAAAATTTATCATGAAATATTAGAGAAGGTAGCAAGCATCTCCTAAGAAATTGATGTCAAAGTTAGATGGCAAAACCATAGCAGAAAAAAAAAGGAAATAGTATGATAAAAGCAAAATCTTGAGAAAAACAAAAATAAATTGAATTTAACAGATTACTAAAAAATTATATGTATAATACTATATATATATATTGCACGTCTGGGTAGAATTTATCTGCAGAAGATCAAAACTATAGCCCTCAGTATGGATTGTATCTCAGTACCAAGGAAATAAAGACCCTCACCAGTAGCCTACTATATAACATCATGATTGGTGGAGAAAAGATCGAAACAGTCAATGATTTCATCCTACTTGGATGCACAATTAACATCCTTGATATCAAAAGTCAAGAAATCAAAAGCCGTGTTAAATCTCTTCTCAAGGATATCTCCAACATGCCAAAGAGTAATGATGTTAGTTTTAAAGACAAAATTGTACCTACTGCAAGTCATATTTTGTGGTTTTTATTTCTTTAGTTACTTGCAATGCACCTGAAAGTTTTAAAATTTCTAAGGATAAGAGAAAAACAAGTAACATCTTTGAGTTGTGTTGTTGGAGTAGAGTACCATCTATCCTATGGGCTTTCAAAAATGTAAACAAATATGTCTTAGATAAAGGGCAACTTTGTCTCCTTGGAGACAAAATCGTGAATATTTGAAATATTTTGAGCATGTTTTGAGAAGAGGTCAGTCTTTGAAAAAAGAGATTATTCTTGACAAGGTGAAGGGTAAGCCAAAGAGAAGAAGACCATTGTTTTTGTTGCTATGTTCTATTGAGTCACCCACAACTCATAACAACCCTATGTACAGCAGCTCTGATGTCCTGAGCCAATCTCACACATTCTGACACACCAACCCCCATTGACCCAGTTACTGTATCAGGCCATCTCATCTGGGGTCTTCTGCTCCTACATTGTCCCTCCATC
>NW_006399848.1:10642054-10651101 GCF_000299155.1 Elephantulus edwardii | reverse complement strand
ATTTCATATGTTCCATTGTTCAGAGCTTTGTTAAGATTCATAGTAGACTTCACAGTAGTACATAACAACCCTAGTAAGAACAATAAGTCTCACTATCTATGAACTTTGGTAAATGTCTTTAATTGTTGAGGGGCTTCAGGCCTTTTGTTCATAGGGTCGCTATGAGTCATGCTTGACTCAAAGGCAATCAACAACAACAATGGATAATTTATTATTTCTGTGATATTTGCCTCTTTGTAACTTTTTATATACATTAGATTCCAAATCAAGTACAAAATTAAATAATTGAAAATTATTTAATATAATATACTATTGTAAGATTAAATAGAAAACTATAACGATAAATATGCATCCCAGTGTTCATCCTTCCAAAGATATTATAAATGGAGATTAAATTACTACTTTGTTATATTGACATATTTTCAGAAAGATGTACGTGGAATGCAGATGTATTAGAAAGTGATGATTAAACATATACAAAACAGATATTATCCCATGTGGATCACACTCCTCTATAAATGGGAATAACATTAAGATGTATTTGGGAGATATACTGTGATAATAAAAGAAATACAAGAAAAACACTCAAAAACTGCCTGGTAAAAATATTATCAATGTCATAGTTTGTTTCATAATTTTTTTTTATTTTTTTTGTTGTGTTATTATTTTTTTTATGTTTACCGGCAAATCAGATCCTACTGGTATAGGAGGAGATTTCCCTCTCCTTCTCCAGGAGAGCATCTGGTGGATTTGAACCACATACCTCTGGGATTGCAGTGCAGTGTCTTGCCACTAGGCCACCAGAGCTCCCTCTCATAATTTATTTTAATGTTTATAAGAAGCATGATAAGTTATCCAAAATAGTAAGCAATAAAATTGTGTCTTTTTTATACAGGATACATTATTACACATGCATTTAATTACATTCCCTGGTCATCATGAAGTGAAGCTATGAAGATCATCATTTCATATGATTTTAATAGTTACTTGTAGATATAAACTTTTTAATTTATGGGATTTTAAATTGTTCTTTGCTTCCTTTAGATGCAAAAAAAAAAATAAATTGGTGAAAAATTCTTTTACCAGTGCTACGTCCAAAGGGATCCTCTCATAAATAATTTAAGAATATGTGCCACATATACTGCAAAAAAAGAAAAAGGAGTTAAGGAGAATGGAAACGTTATGTCATTTTCTGAAGCTTAAACACCCTCAATTTCATGACTATTTGAGCATAAAAAATGCTTACAAATATTTAGAGTTTCAAGTTAATAGATTCTATTCAAGGATATAAATTGAATTGAGAACCTAAAAATATACTAGAAGTGAAAAAAAGAATCCTATGTGAATATTAACTTCTAAATTCAGATTATTGAGTAATCAGAAACTTGAGGATGGACAATTTTTTTCAAAAGGGAGCATATTTAATCATCAAAAGCCAGCTTACAACCGTATTTCTAGTCAACACTTACTAAATTAATGGCAAAATACTTGTTGCTCAAATCACTGGTACAGAATAAGCACAAAATATATATATACAGATAATCATCACTAAACTATGGCCAAGAAATAGAGCAAAGAAAATTATATGTAAAGGAAATGAAATTAAAGTTAAGAAATTAATTGATACAGGGAATGTGCTAAGAAAATACTGTGAAGAGTTACCCAAAAGAATGTCACCATTACATAACATCTCCCAATAATCAAAGGACAGATAGTTTGTCTAAGGAGAAAAAAAATTAAAAACACTAGTGAAGCTATGGGGAATGACGACTCTTTTTATTACCAGTGAGAATGCAAAATAACATGGTCATTATGCAGTGAAAACACTGTAGTGGCTTCTCAGAAAACTAAAACAAATTGTATTATTCCTGTTGTTTGTGGTCAGGTCACATCAAGTCAGTTCTAATTTACAACGACATCATGTACAACGTAATGAATGCCTGCAGAACTTAGTACCCTCCTCAAAATCTTGGTTTTGTTTAAATGTGGTAGTCACTGTGCTGGTCTATGTTGCTGGAAATCCTCCTTTTTGCCCCTTGATCTACTTTCCCCAGCCTACTTGTCCTTCTCCCTACTGGGACTCGCTATTCCTGATAACATTAGTAATATGTGAGATGGACTCTCACTCTCCAGGCTTCTAAGGAGGATCCTGGCTTTATTTCTTCTGGAACAGATCTGTTTTTCCTTTTGGCATCAGTAAGTACTCTTCCCAAATACCCATTTGTCTTGCTTCCTCACTGTCCAGTTTTCACATGCATAGGAAGCTATTGAAAATGCCATGACTTGGGTCTGGCACACGTTTTATTTTAAAGTAACATCTTTCCTAGTTAGCACTTTAAAGAGGTTCGTAGAGAGCTTTTCTTCTTGCAATTTATCATGTGGCTTCTTGACTACTACTTCTATAGATGTTGAGGTGGATCACAGGAAAATGAAAGCTGAGTACTTCAATCTTTTCTAATTCATCATGTTATTCTCCAATTATCACCCGATGTTAATAACTTCTTTGAAGATGAGGCGTAATCCATACTGAAGACGAGAATCATTCGATGCATCAGTAAGTGCTGTATCTCTCTTTTGTCTTCTACAGGATAGATTGTGCCACTCCAACTCACCATCTGGAGCTCAGATGGCAGCAGAACTGAAGCACCCAGACGCCACACCCCAGGCGCTTCCCGAGGCCCAGCCCCTGCTCCAGGCTGCAC
The DNA here is from genome assembly GCF_000299155.1 of Elephantulus edwardii. Lineage (NCBI taxonomy): Eukaryota > Metazoa > Chordata > Mammalia > Macroscelidea > Macroscelididae > Elephantulus > Elephantulus edwardii. Next base: position 10,648,399 of record NW_006399848.1, on the reverse strand, counting down.
ACCCAGACCTCTTGACGCCTGGCTTGTGCCCCACTTCCTACAGTCAAATGATTCCACTATAGATTCCCTACCATATATATCTATATATACACTGAGATTTATATATCTATATATACACTGAGATATATGTATATATACACTCATATATACATGATATCTATCTCTATATAAGCTGAGATAGATAGATAGATAGATAGATAGATAGATAGATAGATAGATAGATAGATAGAAAGATAGATAGAAATCTCAGTGAACTCCATATCAAATAGACTCCAAAAGAAAAACACAAAGGCATATCATAGTTGAATTTGCCAGAGGCAAAGATAAGGAGAAAATTCTGAAAGTAACTAGGGAAAAACAAAGAGTAACATATAAGTGACAGCAAACAAGACTAAATGCAAATTTCTCAGGAGAAACCAAACCAGCAAGGAGACATTGGAATGACATATATCAAACACTCAAAGAACACACACACACACACACACACACACAGCGAGCAAAACGAAATGACAAAGTTAGAATTGAACAAAAGAATCAAAAGTGTAGCTTGTGAAGACAAAGCAAATTATTAAATGAAATGTGCAAAGAACTTGAGTCAGAAAAGCAAACAGGAAGAACTTAATCAACATTTCTTAAGCTTAGAGAATAGAATAATTTCAAGCCTCAGGTTGCAATACTAAAAAGTGCTATGACTAAAATCTTGAAAGATCTAGGAAATATCTAAAGAAGATGGAAGAAATAGATTGAGTCACTGTACCAAAGGAATTTCCTGACATAGAGCTATCTAAAGAAGTGTCATATGAATAAGAATCAGTAGTAATAAAGGAAGAAGTTCAAGCATTTCTGAACGAATTGGCAAAATAATTAAGACCAGAATGATTGATGGAATATCAACTGACATACTTCAATAAACAGATGCAGTCTTGAATGTGTTCGTTCACCAAGAGTATCAAGAAATTTGGAGGACAGCAGCCACCCTGCCAATTAAATGGATGAAGTTCATGTATGTTCCCAAACTCCACAACGGTTATCCAACAGAATGTAGAAATTACTGAACAATGTCACTAATATCACATGCAAAGTAAATCATACTGAAGATTGTCCAAAAATGACTGGAACGGTACATCAGCAGAGAACTATCAGAAATAAAGTGGGTTTAGAAGAGGCTGTGGTACTGGGGATATCATCATTGATGTCAAATGGATCTTGGCTGAAAGCAGAATGTACTAGAAGGATATATATTTATGTTTTTTTTTATATTTATGTTTTATACACTAGGAATTGGAGTGCGTGTATCATAACAAATTGTGGCTAACATTAAGGAGATGAGAATCCCAGAATATTTGAGTGTGCTTATGGGAAACCTATGCCAAGACAAAGAAGCTGTTGTCCATACAGAGCAAGGAAACACTGCATGGCTCAAAATCAAGAAAGAATTGCATCAGGGATGTATCCTTTCTCCACATTTTTTCAATTTGCATACTGAGCAGATCATTTAGGCTTCACTTTATGAAGAAGAACGTGGCATCAATACAATAGGGAATATACACACAGAACTCACCTGATGGTTCATACATTGATTACATCTGTGGAAAGAATGTTTGGAGATCAATATCAGCTATGAAAACACAAACAGATGCTCGCCGTGGAACAGATTATCAACTATTCATAAGAAAGCTCAAGTTGAAGGTAAAGAAAATGAAAAGGAATCCAAAAGAACCAAAATCTGACCTTGAGTCCCTGTCACCTGAATTTCAAATCAATCTCGGGAACAGATTTGAGAACTTGAACACCAATGAACAAAGACCAGCCAGACAAGCTAGGGAAGAATATAAAGATTATAATCCATGAAGAATGCAAAAACTCATGGCAAAGACAGAGAAGGAAAAGATAGTGATGGATGCCAAAGGAGATGCTTAATATTACACTAGAGTGCAGGGAAGACAAAGCAAAGGGAAGGAATAGTGAAATTAAGGAGCTGAAAGGAAGATTTCAAAGGGCAGCACAGGAAGACAAAGTATTATAATGAAATGTGCAAACAGTTGGAGTCAGGAAGTTAGTTAAAAGACATGAACTCACTCAGCATTTCTTAAGCTGAATCAAATTAAGAACAAATTCAAGTCCTAAGTACCTATACTTAAGGATTCTATGAAGAGAATATTGAATTAACCCAGGAAGCATCAAAAGAATTATTACCTACTTGGGAGGGACTGGAAAATAAAATTGTTTAATTGTTCTTCAGGTATTGGGTATTAAAATGATTTTTTAATAAAATAATAGTATGACTAGGAATGACAGAAGGAGAATTGATGTTTTTGAGCTATGGACTGCTAGGAAAACAAACACGTTTGTACAAGAGAGAGTGAAACCAGGCTGTTCCTTGGAGGCAAGATTTGAAGCTTTGTCTGACATGCTTTGGGCATGTTGCCAGGAGGAGCTAGTCCTTGAAGAGGGACATCAAATTGGGAGGTTGGAGGGACAGCTCAAGAAAGAAAGATCCTGAGTGAGGTGGACTGACTCAGTGACTGGGATAATGAGGGTAAGTGTATCAGAGATGAGAACGCAGGCTCAGGAGACAACCGGTTTCAGAGCTGTTGTACAAACGATCTCTATGAGTCACAAGTGACTCAATGGCACATCATAACAACAACATTAATAGTAAGGAAAAACCAAACAACTGGCTCTGATATTCCTCTAAGTGAGTTTGAGTCTTAGATTACTGTATTAATGAAAGATAGTAAAATTGTAGATGAAATGATATTTGTAGAATAAAGTAATATTTTAAACCATACTACTATATGAAAGTCCAGGTTAATTATTGTACACTTTGATATTTTGTAGAATTCAGTAGCTATAGAAACCTACGTTATTATTAACAAATATTAGAAATTCTTTAAAATTTAAAACAGAGCAGATTTTGCATAATAGTAATAATTTAACCTGGGAATACATCTAAAATTTGTGTATTATTTTTTTGCATATTTATTTTAAAATTAGCGAGTAGGACATACAAGTAATGCAGGCAAGGCATCATAAAAGTTGGATTAAAAAGCTCTTATATTTCCCTCAGTCTAGGAAGTTGCTATGGATAGGATATTGAATGATCCAGGAAGTAGTAAAAGAAGATAGAAGGAGGATAAAGAGTCACTACACCAAAAAGTATTGGCTGACATAGAAGAATTTCAAGAAACCACATATGGTCAAGAGGCAATCGTGACAAAGGAGGAAGTTCAGGCTGCTCTGAAGGACTTGACAAACGATAAAGCCCCAAGAATTCATGGAATACCAACTGACATTTTTCAATAAACAGATGCAACCCTGGACGTGCTTACCAGGTTGTGCCAAGAAATCTGTAGGACAACTACCTGGCCAACTACTGGAAGAGATCTGTATTTATTCCTATTTCCAAGGAAAAGGTGACTTGACAGAGTGTGGAAATTATCGTGCTATATCACTCATAAGAAACACAAGCAAAATGCTGGTGACGATTATCCAGAAATGACTGGAACACTAAATTGACAGAGAACTACCAGGAATAAAAACTGGGTTTAGAAGAGGCCATGGCACTAGAGATATTATTGTCAGTGTCAGATGGACCCTCGCAGAAAGCAAAGAGTACCAGAGGGATATCTGTGTTTCATTGACTATGGAAAGGTATTTGACTGTGTGTATCACAACAAATTGTGGGTAACCTTGAAGGAGAATGGGAATTCAGAACATTCGATGATGCTTATGAGAAACCTATACTTGGACCAGGAAGCAGTCCTCAGAAGAGAAGAGAGAAACACTGCATGGTTCAAAATTAGAAAGGGAATGTGACAGGGATGCATCCTGTCTCCATATGTTTTCAATATATATGCAGAAGAGATCATACGGAAAGCAGGCCTTTGTGATTAGGAATGTGGCATCAGGATTGGAGTAAGACTCATCAACAACATACTTTATGCAGATTACATAATCTTGCTTGCTGAAACTGATGAGGACCTGAAGTGTTTTTTGTAGAAGGTCAAGTACTGTAGTCTTCAATATAGACTGAAGCTCAACCTCAAAAAGACAAAGATTCTCACCACCAGGATATTGACATTATTACCATGATAGATGGAGAAGAGATTGGGCTTGTTAGCAATTATACCTTGCATGGCTCCACAATCAACACTCTTAACACAGCAATCAGGAAATCGAAAGATGAATTGCACTGGGAAAATCAGCTATCAGGGGACCTTTCCAGAGTATTGTAAAGAACATTGCAGTTTATTTTTTTTTTTGATCAGTGAAAAATTTATAAGCAAACAAATAGGTATAAAACACCTTGTATACGATTAACAAAGAGACATTAAGCATAAAGGATCTTAAAAGCAAAACAAATGAACAGGCACATTATTATAGCTGTCCAACATTCTGAAGGTTTAGTAAACAGTAGAGCTCATTCGTGTTGCTGTTTGATTTTTGCAGTTTACTTCTGCATAATATTTAAAGTGCAATTGTCCCAAGGCTTTTATTTCCAACACAAATAAAAAAGAAAAGAGCATTGTTTGGGATGAAGAAAATATAAGTAATAGTTAAAGGAACCCATGGCTTATACAGCCTCTTGCAAACAGCAGGGTGCTTGTAGGGCTGCAAGCAGAAAGACTTTATACAACAAATTCTGGAACTTCATCTTGAGTGAGATCCAGAGGAAAGTACTTGCTGGTTCTTTTGACTGGGAAAGCATCTTGGATGTTGTTGCACTGCTGAGCCAAGCAGCTGTTGCAGTAGAGTCCTTCCTCATCTAGTTCATGGCCACATCCAAAAGTGTAGCTCTGAGCAGTGTCCTGACAGAGACCTGCGATTCACAAGAATTCTTTTTGGTAAAGTCTGATGTCATCAAGGGGTCAAACTATGCCGATCAGTGGATGTCTTTGGCTTTCGACTTACTGTCTGTGGAAGAGAATCGGTGCTCCGGCCACGGAGTTTCACCACTGTTTCTGAAGAGCTGGAGGTGGAAGAATCAATTTCTTTTACAACCAATCCAGAGTGTCCATTCAGCTTCCGTGACATGAGCGTGTCCTCGGTGATATAAATGCACATGTCTGGGCTGACTTCCAAGGAATCTTCAGTCATCTGCTCCAGGTCTCTGGGGTCATCAACCAACATCTCTATTTCATCATCCTGCGAGTCCTCCTCCAGCCGGTCCTTGCCGCCACTCTCCACTCCACTCCGGAGGTGTGGGAGCTGCCGTGGCTTGTCATAGAACTGCAGGTTTTCAGCTTGCGGTGGATGACGCTGCCTGAGTAGCTGTCCTCTGGCCCTGTGTCCCTGGGTTTAGTGTCTGCCTCAATGCCAGAGGTGTGGGAACTGCTGTGGTTGGTGGTGGAATGACGAGACAGGCGCTTGTGCTTCATGCTGCTGACACTGCTCCCACTGGCCCGTGACCGCTTTTCCAGCTGGTCCATGTCAAGGTCCAGGTTGTCACTAATGTAAGATTCCCGATACTGCTTCTTCTCTTCATTCTCCTCCAGTTTGCGGATGTGGCGCAGGATAGGCTGCAGATTCATGTAGAGGCGGTGGCTGTTACTCAGGAGTTGCAGGAGGTGTCAGGAGCGCATGGGGCACCCCGTGTAGCAGATGAGTTTCCTGGCTGAGGGCAAGCCATCAGGCAGAATCTCAAATTTCTTACCCACAAACACCAATTTTCCAACATTAGTCCAGGGGAAATCATACAGTAATTGTTTTTCTTCAGCTAAGTTCTGAAAAATCTGAATTCCCCGCATTGTCAACCCAAGGGTTAGTGAAGCTTCAATTTCTCTTTTGTACTTATATAATCTGTAGTAATGAACAGCGACATCATCCAGTTGGACAGCTTCTTTGATATATTTAAGATGGGCCTCAGAAGCGGTCAGTGCAAACTGATCTTTGTGCATGTTTGGAATGTGCTTCAGGATGTAGTCCTTCCCCCTCTTGGAAACAATCCAAGATGGGAAGTAAGCCTCTGGGTCAAAGTATTTTCCATAGTGCTAGCAGGGCAAAGGCCGCCAGCAGGAAGTAGGCCTCCTCTCAGAGCACACACTGAGAATGAAGAACTTGTTTTCTCAGGTGCCAGTAATAATAGTATCTTGCTCCTCTGTCACTGATCAATCTGCCATTTTCCACATAGTGGATGATCATAGGAGGTCCAAACTGATCAATACCCCAAGTGACTTCATATTGGCGTACCTTGCTGGCCTCTTTCTTCCATTCTTTTGGACAATATTTATAAAGCTTTTGTGACAACTCCATATACACATGTTCATTATTTTGTATGACACTAAGTCCAAAGGGGTGATAGTCTTTTAGCCTGAGAAGGTCACACACCTGGACCAGCAACTG